>NC_062968.1:23826807-24167521 GCF_023119035.1 Salvia hispanica | reverse complement strand
AATGTCGCTCTATATAATCAAATCAATGGCTTGGAGGCTACGATTCACCAGATCATTAATATTTTCAATTCAATCAAATTTGGTATTTTTTTTATATAAGGAAGAGTAGAATTCAATTCTAATCTTAAGTCATAAATACTACTCCTACTACTGCTAATTGAGTAATTCATTACCATTCAAAAAAAATATATATAAAATCTTTTATTGAGAATACTTTTTTTAATATAGATCATTCATTACAAAAGATTTATCCCAATAAATACTACTCCGAGTAATTAATAAAATTATATTATATTACTATACTTAAAAAGCTAGAAAAGAGATCTTCCATTTATTCGTAATATAAGAAAGATAATTAGAGTATTGATTCAAGATTCATCCCAATCTTACTTAAACTTATATACATGTAAAAAATGAAAACAAAATCTCTTTTCTTAATGGAGTAGTACTAGTATAAGATAATCACAAGTACTATTATAACTCAAAGTACTAAAATCATTTGGTGACTTGCAGCTTTATATAAGTGAGGTAAGAAGAAAGCGACAACAAAGAGTTTTTTTTTTTTTAATTATTAAATGCGTGCATTATTGTATGAATTCAAATGACTGGGAAAACAGGCTTGGACCACTGACACCTATAATAGCTTGATAGCATGCCACTAAATTATAAAGTACTTTCACGAATATTCGTCAAATCTTTGCTAGTGGAGTGGAGTACTAGCATATTTTGATTTGGTGAAACTGTACAAAAGAAAAGAGTGTTATAAATAAAACTAATTGGATTTTATGTTAATCTATGTGATTTTAACTAGTGTGATTCTAAACGGTCACATTATGAACAACTACAAAATAAATTAAAATGACAATTATATGTTCAAATATTAATTGTAGTTAAAAGACTTTAATAACCCTCTTAAATCAGAATTGAGAATTCCCTCTCTTCTTCAATTTCAAATTAAAATTAAAATTATGCATTAATTACACTTCAATGACTTCATAGTCCCAATAAAAAGTAAAAAATCAAGAGACAAATTTTAAACACAAAATTTCGATATGCCTGCTAATTTGCTACTCCATGTTTATTTCTTTTCTTTTTAATGATATCTTAATTTTTGCTCCATGTATATTTATTTTCGTTATGGAACACCTTTTTAATTTAAACACTCAAATACGGAGTATATTTTAAAATTCAATTAGATTTAAAATCTAAAATATTTATAAATTCCAATTGTAATATCTGTATGCGTGTTTTCTTTTTTGCTTTACTTTTTTATTTTATCTTACACTTTTGCTTTTGTTAATATTTTTATTTTATTTTTTAAACACTTTTTTTAAATAATCAAATCTAATCATTTTATTCTAAAATTAATCTATGATACGTTATTAGAATATATAATAAATATGTTAAGTTATTGATTTAATTAAAAATTTTATATTATCTATCTTTACGGAGTACTTAAAAGTGGCAGTTTGATGAAAATACTTTAATACCCTTTAATACCCTTTTTGGAGGGAAATTTGAACCGACTGTGTAATTATTTTTTGTTTTTGTTATTATTGTTGACAAATGTACTGTATTAAAAACAGCTACAGTATCTTTGATAAGAGATTGGAGTGGGAGCGTGCGAAAGTGTGTTTGCTGACTGTTTTATTATTATATTTTTATTTTATTTACAACAAATCTACGTGATTAAATTTTGTACAACCAAAAATTAGTTTATTTGAAAATTTATTTAAGCATTTAATTAAAGTATATGGATGTATATATTGCATAATATTGTGGTCATATATTTATGATTTGTGTATAAATTTTTTTATTTTTTTAGATCCATAAATATAATTAGTGCATACTTTAATTCAAATTTAAAGAAAAAAGAAAAGAAATTCAAATATAAAAATAAAAAATGAGTTTAAAGACTAATAAGTCTTTTTAACTTGTCTAATTACTATATTTATTATTTTAATATATAACTAATACATCAAATTATTAATATAATCTTATTTTAATTGTACCAAAATTTGACGGTGTATCGTCACTTTGTTTAACTATATCGATGCAAAGTGCATAGAATACAGTTCCTTTAAATGTGGGATGGTGTGTGCGTGTGTCAGTATACACAACAAACAAGAAGTCATGTTTCCAATTCCATTTGTACCTGAAAATGAGTTAGTGCTAGAATTCTCCAAATAAATTACAATTACATAACTTACTGAATTTTAATTAAAAGATAAGTTAAGACTAAATTATGCAGTATTTGTTCGGATTTATAGGTAACTAATGTAATTAAATTAATCTGAAATATAATATTACTATCTTTAAACCATGTATCACCTGCAAAAAATAGGTGTAACTATTAGTCTGGATAATAATTCAGGATTGGCATTTTCAGGCATGTTACTGCACTGGAAAAGAGAAGCATCTCATCTTTCCAATGCTGCCACTTATTCAGTTTGGTGAGAAATTTTTTGAGATTACCTGAAAAGAAAAATAACTTTTGATTAATTTTGGTGGCGATGTCGCTCTATATAATTAAATCAATGACTTGAGGGCTACGATTGATCAGATCATTAATATATTCAATTCAATCAAATTTGTAATTTTAGTAGAGTATCTTCTTCTTCTTTTTTTCTTCTAGATCTTCTGTATATAACAATTCTAATCTTAAGTCATAAATATAGTAATTGAGTAATTCAAAAAAGAATTATTTTATTGAGAATATTTTGTTAATATAGATCATTCATTACAATTCAAGATCACGTTTAACTGACTGAGTTATTTTAGTATTTTTTCTCCCTCACATCTTCCGTGTATAAGAATGATTAAAATTCAATTCAAGATTTATCCCAATCTTAAGTCATACTCATACACTACTCCGAGTAATTAATAAAATTAAAGAATAATAACCATTATTTACAAAATAATAACTTTTATTTAGGAGTAACATTTATTCGCAAAAACCTTAACTTTTATTCACTAGTATAATAAATTTTACTCATAAGAATAATAACTTTTATTTATTGGAGCAATAATTTTATTTTACTAGAACTATAAACTTTTATTTGTTACAATAATGCTTTTATTGATAATATTAATTAAAATGGATATTTTTCAAAATTATAATAACTCTTGTAAAATAGCAAAATTAAATAACTTTATCCAAAAAAAAATAGCTCTTGGCTGCAACTAAACTATATTAGAGTAATAAATTTTATATATTAAATACTATGACTTTTTTCATAATAAATGTAAATTTTATCCCCAAAAATAATACTCCTGGTTCGATAATGATGTCCGGTTGAGTAAGTAACAAGCTCCCGATCTATTCAAAAGATTAAATGGGTTGAGTCATCACATGTTTAATACAAAACCATTATCGATCCTTTAAAAAAACAATAAATTTTATTGATTACAATAATAATTTTTTATTGAAAATAATAATAACTTTTCTTATAAATAACAATATATTTTATTTATTAAGATAAAAAATTTTATTAATAAACTTTTATTAGTTAAAATAATATTAATAACTTTTATTCACAAGATTTATAAATCTTCTTAATAAACTAGTAAATTTTATTTATAAGAACAATCATTTTTAATTTTATATTTTTCAAATCACATAAGTATTAATTCATAAAATTAAATAGTACTATGTACTACAAATACTCTAATTATTACTACAAATACTCTAATTAAGTCTTTAAGTACTTTAATTAAAATCATGAATACAATAAATATGTGCATAATAATCATGCTTTAATTTAACTATCATAACTAAGATATATCTTTCCAAAATACCTATAAGGGTATATTAGTCAACATTTAAAATAAATGTATGGCAAAGTGACGTAAGGGCATTATGGCATGGAGACATTATGTCTCTAAATCACATAGATCATTCATTACAATTCAAGATCACGTTTAACTGACTGAGTTATTTTAGTATTTTTTCTCCCTCACATCTTCCGTGTATAAGAATGATTAAAATTCAATTCAAGATTTATCCCAATCTTAAGTCATACTCATACACTACTCCGAGTAATTAATAAAATTATAGAGTATACTGTACAAAGAAAAGCTAGAAAAGAGATCTTCTGTAAATTCGTAATATAAGAAAGATCATTAGAATATGATTCAAGATTCATCCCAATCTTACTATTTGAGTAATTAGTAGTACTCCATAAACTTATATACATGTAAAATAGAAAAGAAAACCTCTTTCGTAATGGAGTAGTACTATTAGATTCTCTTAGAATTCAATTAAAGATTCATCCCATTCTCAAAGTACTAAAATCATTTGGTGAATTTCGCAGCTACATAATTATTTTGTGTACACTTGAACCTCATTTTCCAGTTTAATCATAAAAATCGAAAAAACAAGAACTAGAATCACGGAAACTACACTGGAGAATTGAAATTTACGATTTGGCTTAACATCATACACCAATTTCAGCAGTCTTTGCTACAACTTCGTTTTGAAGAGACGGGGCGAGGAGGAGAATGAAGAACTGGAAAACCCCCCGATCGATCCTTCAAATACATGGAAGCTTTGGAGAGGGCGTACTTTCAATTTTGGCGTATCTACTCTTTCTTCTGAATGTCGTGTAAGTTGTTTGACTATCTCCATTAGATGTCATAGCAAGGATGATCAAGGTCCAAAAACAAGTTCCTTCAACGAGGCGAAGGGTGAACTAAGACCATGCGCTTGTGAATCCCTCGAAAACGTCAGCACTGAATCAACATCTATGTGTCAAATGAAAAATGAAACGTTTCGTAAAATAAAAACAAATCTCCACCTTTTCATTTCTGTTAATTATCTACTCTCCATTTATTACACAAAACAACACTGTATTTAATCCCGAACCGAAAACCAAATGTTTCATATTTATTGAATGGAGGGAGTACTTGTCATAAATAAACCCACACTAAAAAGCTCCACACAATTTCTAGACATTCCCAATCAAGATAATAATTAAACTAAAGGAAGTGAGAGTGATTAAAAAAATCTCCAATAATAAAGATAAAATGACATTGACAGAAACTCGAGACGAACCTATCCAGGCGAGGAAGGAGACGGTTGAAGCTATGTAGAATCCGGGGCTGATACATTTAAAGCTGAAATCATAGAACTTCCCTGTTAGCCAAAGAGAAACCTTATACTGCATTGTAACCTTATACATTTAAACCTTATATCGTTGTAAGCAAATTACCAGTACAAACACGTAAGATTTCCCCATCCGTAGAAGACAGATCCCCATGCTGATCCAACAAACCTGCATAGAGATTTTAATTAACTATCCCTTTTCCCATTCAACTTTATGTCATATAAGGAAAATATTTGCTTCAGAGACTTGATCTTTAAAATCGCGAAAACATCAAGTATACTGCATTTTACTAAGATAAGACTCCAGATGAGTTCGAGGGAAAAAGTACTTGACAAAAGGGTCAGTAGAAACAAACATACCACATAAAATCCCGGACAAACAGTGCACGTGGAATCATAAGCCCGTTGCCAATCACGGCCAGCAGCATTGACACGGCTGATAAACCTTTTATGTTGTCAGGAGTCAGAAGATTTGTCCACTGAAAGAAATTTGAATTTCCTTTGTTAGAAGAGAAAGGGTTAGGAGGTGATGGTACTAAGGAATGCGATCATTGTAGGAATGAAATAGTTATTCAAAAAATTGAATTACAATTCATACAGATCTCATACTCACGCACCCGAGGTGAATACGGGAAACAAATATATGTAAAAGAGGATGAAAGAATAAACCATTTGTGCAACAGCCATCCACATGAAAAGAACAGTAGCGGTCCACCCAGATATCGATCCAAGAATTTTGACGCCTTTGTCAGAGAGCTTGCCCATGCGACCCTGAAAATTTTACACGTAAATACAGAAGATTCTCATTTTCGGATCCTGTTGCTATCCAAACGACCACCAGTATAAACATTAACACATATTTTATGAAGCATGAAAGAAAACTATTGTGATATTCATACATAAGTTAGAATGCATTTTCACTTTTCATTTGCCACCAAATAAAGATTATAGCTCTATCTCTGTGTTATCTCTCTATTTGTATTCTCACTGTTTTCTTAGCTCTGGTATGAAAGTCATCCCGAAGCCCTATACAGAAGTTCTACGATGCTAGTACTAAACCTATTCGGACAGCTTTTCTTAAAGCAGAGCAAAAGCAGAGATCATCTCAATAAACAAAAAAAAGATTATTTTCGCCCTTTGTATTTGACAAATAAATGAGGTATGGAGCCATCATCTCACCATAAATACAGCAACCAAAGAGGTAATGAAGGCGATAGTTCCCGGCAAGATAGTGTTTGGCACATAAGGAATGAAAGTCGACCACATGACCTGCAGTAGCCACAGGAAATTGATGTCAAATGGTTCGAAATAGCCTATGAATCATCTTGAGTACAGCAATTATTACTTGTGGGAGGACGGAGAGCCCGGCTACGGTAACAAAGTCTTCCCAAAATCGCCAGATTTCGGGGTGGAGCCAGTCGAAATATTTCAGAAAGTTTAAAGTCATACCAGAAGCGACCACGATAGAAGTTGCAACAAAATGAGGGAGAGGCATAGCTCCACCCATAGCCAACTGCAACAATACCACATACGTTGATATCACTCCTAAGCTCTGGACTACAACTGCTTCAGTCTCCTTCTTCTTAATGAAGTACGAGGCCAGGCAAAGATTTCCAAGCAATCCCGTAAGCATGCCCTGCAACATAAGAGGATATAGTATACGCCACTTATAATTTTTACTCCCAAGCATAAACTTAAGCCCAAACAAAACCCCTAACCAGCCATGGAACGGCCAGAAGCGCAGAAGTGTTCCCCGACAGAAGATTCCTCGTATTGAGTATGATCTGAGGCAGTTGCAACAGCAAGAAGGGCAAATTCGCAGCTCCAGCAAACTTTGCTGTCATTGAATCCCATTGCTGAAATCCTTCGCCTTTTTTCACTTCGACTGATTCCTTCATATGATTTTGTTTTGTTAAACACCACCGGTAAGAGGAACATAATGCAAATTACAATAACGAACAAGTTAACATTTGGACATAAATACCTGACTGCTCGGATGCAGATAATCTGAGCTAGAACACGAAACAGTCTTGTCCCTATAGCAACAGAGTGATTGGCCACGAAAGAGAGCCTCCTTCAAGGGAAGCTTGTTTTTCTTGATGCCTCGTCTCAAGTGTATCGAAGGAGACGAGACACACTCCAACCTTTGTGGATTAGAACTGAAAGAGCACCTGATTGATGGCCTAGGCGTGTGCAGCGGTATCTTTCCCAAGATTATCATCGAACCCGCCATCGATTAAGAAAAAGCAATCACGATCCTCCTCTATTTGCAGCGCTCCAATAGTGAGAGTTAACTTAACTAGTCACTTTTACACTCAGTTGCAGAAACTTCATAACAATCAACCGCAAATTCAACACTTCAAGCTAAAACCTATTGACAGAGCAATGGCAAATAAAGGACACCATTGTTAAGAACAAATTACCTCAGCTCAAATCAAGAATTATACTCTCCACAATAAAAAAGATGAAATTTTGGCATTATGCAATCCACATTCAAGAAGCACAACAATCTTTCTACTGCAATGCCAACCAAAAAAACAACAAAAACAATCAAACTTCAAGAATTCTGCACAGCCCTTTTGGGCATTTCGTCAAGCAGCTAGGCAGCTTCAGCAAAATAAAGCTCAAATCAATCATCAGTCACAAATTAAAAGGCTCAACTTACATATATCATCTTCTTCCACAATCTTGAATTCAAGTCAGAAATCAAGTGAATTCTTGCCAAAGATTGTTTCTTTAGGAAATTTTTAATTTTTAAATTTCCCGAGCTATCGTTGTGGTTGCGCTGTGCTAATTTGGAAGGAAACAAGCGATTCGGTAAGCAAAAAAGGTGGTGCTTTGTCTGTTTTCTACTTGCAGAAATATCTCAAGATTCACGATCTTTTATTTAATTTTTGGGTAAAAGGAATTCAGGAAGATAGAAAATTAGGAATTACGGTTTTTCACTTTTTTTTCGTTTAGCAATCCAATGAGAATTAATTGGGAGTAAATCTCAATTCTCAACTGACGACTTTGACATGAATTGATTGAATTGAATTGAATCTAATTTTTAACCATATCCACTTTTTGAAATATGGACATAAAATATGCAATTTAAATAGTAAAATTATTTATGTGATTCCATTCTTTTGGATGCAAATACAATTGCGTCTCAACCACACACAAAATATACCTATTTTTGAGATATTTTATGATGATATAAGTAACTTCAATTCGAATTTATAATTTACACCAAGTTTTAGTATATTATAATTACAATAATATATTTGAATTTATTTATTTCTTGAGATAATCACCATTTCCGACAAACTTTGTGAATGTATCCAAAAAGACGGTGCTCTTGTTTAGAAAATGATATTGCAAAAAATGATATCACTATTGTAATTATATTAATTGTTAAAAGCATCCAAGATCCAAGATCTTTATTGTTTATAACTTAAAATTTATGAATAAAAGAAATACTAAAATTTCGTTGAAGAACAAAAGTTATACTAATATAAAATAAATGAAAATTCACACAATACACCTTAAAATAAAAAAAATTGGGGAATGTTTTATAAACAAATAATAATGATTATTATTATATTAAAACCTATTTTTTCTAATTATTAAAATTACAATGACACATGACGTGCTTTTATTGGACAACGGGTAGTCTCTTACATGCACCATTGTGCGAGCATAACATAAGCAACTATCTGCCGGCACGTGCTCAAAACGATTGTACATCATACGGCTATGGTTGCTCTCAGACTAAAAAACTTATGTAAATACTATAGGTTCAAATAAAAATAGTGTCAATTTCAGAAATCAATCATTCATAGTACATAAGTTTGTTAACCTTGAATAAACCCAACAATTTTTTTTATTATACTTCACTATTGCTGCCTTCAATCAGCAGCTATATTTACTTGCTATAGTTCTTCCAATAAGCAGAAATTATCTACTTAGAAGAAGAAGAAGCTCCTTTCTCAATATCAACACAATACACATCATCCTTCTCCTTCTTGTTGAAATCTTTCTCAAACCTCTCATCCTTTTCAATGGATATAGCTTTGGCCTCTCCTCCATAAGGCCCTTTCACAATGTCCTCCTTCACCTTCACATGCTCGTCCCGACGTATCACCCCAGCCTCCTCCTCGGTCTTCTTCTCCCCCTTATTCCTCGTCAGCAAGTGCCACATTGCTAGTAGGCACAGGGCCAGGAGGACGAACCACCCGAACGAGACCACCACCACGATGAAGGCAATATGAGCAGCCATTTTAGTTATGATAATGATGTTGATTTGAGTTTGTTTTGTATTTTAGTTTGGGAATGTTGGTGATGAGAGATATGGTTTTGCCTCTCTTTATATTGTGATGAAATGTTCATGTTTTTTATGCTTTGAAGGGTTGAGAGACTTAGCTCCCATGTTAAGGTTTGCTTTTGATTGAAGTGGAAAACACCTTTTATTTCATTCACAAGTTTTTTGGATAAAAAAAATTGTTTGGGGTGTTACCTACTACCAATAGATTGTAGTATGAGTTTAGGGGCTTATGACAATAATTTTATTTTAATTATTGGGCTTGACATGCTACCGCAATTTTAATACAAGGATGGTACATCCAAGTCAAATAGATAAAGTATTGTTATTTCCTAATTTATTGCTACATTCATTTATATTCATACTCAACAATATCAACAAATATTATCCATATGTAAGGGTAATTCTGTTCATATATAGTCCTCATTTTACTTACTAAAGCATCTAATTAAAAATGTGGGGAATTTGAATTTTTAAAATTTTCATCAAATTTGGATTTGGTATACTAATTTTGAAATCTACTTAGAAATTATAATTAAACTATTGATTTATTTAGATTTTGTTATTAATCAAGATTCTAGTGTTGTCGCAGTTCTACGACTTACTTGCTTACGTACTATCGGATGTCAATATTATTCCTAAACCCTATAATCGTTGATATATTTTTAATTTAACGACATCGATTTGGTCTAGTTAGATATTTTGACATGCCACATCAGACCAAGACGACATCGTTTTGGACATTTCGGCATGTCATCTTGAATTCAACTTGAGGGAAAATCAATTTTATAGGAAATTGACTACACATTAAAATTTATGAATATCCACATTCAAAGTTGGTGATAAAAGATCTTATTAACCCATAACTTTTGTATTTTTTTGGCTATTAGTCCAATTTGTAAATTTCAAGTGCTTCGAATTCAAATTAGAAGCTAATTTACTCTGGCATGTGTGCAAATGCATAACCAATTTAATTGGCTAGAAACGCTAGTCTTTCAATTCAATTTAACCTCTTCATTTAATTTAGTGAAATAGTAAAATTTCATTATCTAATTTAATTTACAGTAAACTGACATGTCTCAATTCAATTCAAGCATGACCTAAAACTTATTTAAGGGACATCCAAATTGCAAAATACCATAATCTAAGTTAACAAAAAAAGAAATGTCTTCTACTACAATGAAACTATTATTTGCCACAACATGCTTTACTTTCGTTTCGATCGCAATCGCGCTCGACACCCCTGACGTAGGTGATGGCAGTTTAATCCCGAGACTTCCCATCCCGGGGTTAGGTGATGACAATTTAATCCCTGGACTGCCCATTCCAGGACTAAATTTGCCTGGCATCCCATGCCTAAACTTGGTGACAGGTGTGTTAGTGTGCATCAAAGATTTGATATCATTCGTTTTGAGCATCTAGTTGCGACCCATCAGCAAAGCATGTTGTGATTCAGTATTGAAAGTTGAAGATAGTTGTTGGCCGAAAGTTTTTCCTACCAACCTGTTGAGTCCGGTTGTGATAGAGAGCATTTGCCAGTGGAGTCAAGCTCATCCGTTCCCGTTCTCGACCTTGGCCCCCCCACCGCCGGAACCATCAGCATAGTTGTGGTGTCGATGTAGTCGATGATTGTTTTAATATTGTCATTGTGATATGTTGCAATAGGCTAAGAATTCATCCCTTTCATCATTAAAAACATTATTAATCGGAATATTAGTATTTCACATGTTCACAAGTTTTTTTTTTAAATAAATTTTTGGAAATGAAATTATTTAGTTCAGTATAATATCCTAATTTCACATGTTCACAAGTTCAATTTGAAAGTATGTCTAATTTAATTTAGGAGAAACGGTCATGTTTCAATTCAATACAACTTGGCTCATTTAAAGCTTATTTAAATGACATCCAAATGCAAAATATCATAAGCATACTATATAAACAAAAAAATAATGTCTTCCAGTATGGAAAAATTATTATTCACCACATTATGCTTCTCTTCCGTTTTAATCACAATGGCGGTGATGTCATTATTTTGCCGGGGCTGCCTAAACTCGGTGACGGAAATAGGAGTGTGCATCAAAGATCTGACATCATCAGTTTTGAGCATCGAATTGCAACCCATCAGTTCAGCATGCTTACTTACATAACATCGTCAGGCGCCAACTACATCACATCATAGGAGGCAGCAAAACAACAATGCCAAATTAAATTATTTTATTTGTTGAATTAGGATATATAATAAAAAAGAAAAGAAAAAAGAATGAGATGGGAGAGAGAAAATGAAAATCAAGAAACAAGATGGAAGGGATAAATAAGTTCCAGAAAAGAGTTCAAATACACACCCAAAAAAGTCTTAATAAAAAAATTATTATAGTCCTAACTAACTATGCTAAATGTAACACAAATGCAATACACAACTGTATAATCGAACACTTCATCACAATCTAAGGTCTATAAAAAGAAAAGGAAGTTATTCGAGAATAAAAAGGTCTATAAAAAGAAAAGGGAGAAGAAAAAAAAACTTATTAACCCATAACTTTTTGTATTTTTTGGCTATTAGTCCAATTTGAAATGTTGAAATAGTTTTGCATTTAAAGTGCTTCAAATTTAAATTAGAAGTTAATTTACTTAGGCATGTGTGCAAATGCATAACCAATTTAATTGACTAGAAACGCTAGTCTTTAATTCAATTTAACCTCTTCATTTAATTCAGTAAATACTAGTGTTTCAGTATCTAATTTAATTTACCGGAAACTGTCATGTCTCAATTCAATTCAACATGACCCATTTTAAAGCTTATTTAAGGGACATCCAAATTCAAAATACCTTAAGCTAAGTTAACAAAAAAATGTCTTCTACTACAATGAAACTATTATTCGCCACAACATGCTTTACTTTCGTTTCGATCGCAATCGCGCTCGACACCCCTAACGTAGGTGATGGCAGTTTAATCCCGGGACTGCCCATCCCGGGATTAGGTGATGGCAATTTAATCCCTGGACTGCCCATCCCGGATTTTCCAGTCATCCCATGCCTAACCTCGGTGACAGGCGTCTCAGTGTGCATCAAAGATCTGATATCATCCGTTTTGAGCATCCAGTTGCGGCCCATCAGCACAGCATGCTGCGATTCAGTGTTAAAAGTTGATGATAGCTGTTGGCCGAAAGTTTTTCCTACCAACCCGTTGATTCCGATTGTGATAGAGAGCATTTGTCTGTGGAGTCAAGCTCATCCGTTCCCGTTCTCGACCTCAGCCCCCCCACCGCCGAAACCATCGGCATAGTGGTGGTGCCGATGCAGTCGATGATTGTTTTAATATTGCCGTTGTGATAATTGGCTAAGGATGCGTCCCTTTCATCGTTAAAAAAAACAATTTAATCTGAATATTAGTATTTTACATTCACAAGTTTTTTTTAAATAAATTTTTGTAAATGAAATTGTTTAATTCAGTATAATATCCTAATTTCACATGTTCACAAGTTCAATTTGAAATTATGTCGTATTTAATTTAGGAGAAACGGTCATGTTTCAATTCAATACAACTTGGCTCATTAAAGCTTATTTAAGTGACATCCAAATCCAAAATACCATAATCTAAGTTAACAAAAAAAATGCCTACCAGTATGGTAAAACTAGTATTCACCAAATTAAGCTTCTCCTTCTGTCGTCTCAATCACAATCGCGTTGGACATCCCTAACCTGCCTGGCACGAGATGGTGATGTCAATATTTTTCCGGGACTGCCCACCCCGTCACTAAATTTGCCAAACATTCCATGCCTAAACTCAGTGACAGGTAGCGTTGTTATGCATCAAAGATTTCATATCATCAGTTTTGAACATCGAGTTACGACCCATCAGTACAGCATGCTACTATGCAACGTTGCGAGCTCGAGTCCAAAGGCAAATCCATATTTCAGCATTAATATGACTCATATGACTTGCATACATATAAGACACCAACCCAGAAACGTTGCGAGCTTGAGTCCGAAGGAAGATCCACATTTCAGCATTAATATGACTTAATACAACTTGCATACAAGACATCAACCAAAACGACACCACATCAGAGGCAGCAAAACAACATCGTTTTACATCAAATTAAATAATTTTATTTGTTAAATTAGTATAGATAGTAAAAAAGAATGAGATGGGAGAGAGAAAATGAAAATCAAGAAACAAGATGCATGGAAGGGATAAAAAAGCTCCAGAAAAGTTTTCCAGAAAGGCTGTGCAGTTCCAATACACACCCAAAAAAAGTTCTAATAAAAACAATAAATATAGTCCTAACTAACTATGCTAAATGTAACACAAATGCAATACACAACTGTATAATCGAACAATTCATCACAGTCTAAGGTCTATAAAAAGAAAAGTGAGAAGAGAAAAGGAAGTGATTCAAGAATCGAAGGTCTGTAAAAAGAAATGGGAGAAGAAAAAAAAGAAGTGATTCAAGAATCTGTCTTTAGACAACGGTCCACATAAGCCTGCAGAGAGAGAACACAAGTTTGTGTGTTAGCACAAGGAATCAAAACTACTGCTTCACCACATCAGAAAATCCAATAAAATTGACTACATATTTTGATGATAAATGAGGGATTTGGAGGCTGAGATCACAAACTGAAAGTAGCAATTTTTAGTCATAAGAAAAGAAAAATATTAAGCAAAAGCACAGAGTTTACTTTACCTGTACAAGTTTGGTGATTTTGGGTTCGGAAAATGAGAGATACTGCTCAACTTTCTCTTGCGTCTTTGGAACGTGTTCGGTTTGAATAGAGCTTGTTATTTTGTCCACCACCTTTTTCACGATAGTTTTGTGAACGTCTCTGCTCATCCGGCCTTCCTTCCATTTAGGCTTCAGTTTGTCCTTCACAAACTCTACCAGAGAATTTTTGAACAGACGCATCCCTTTATCATCCTTGTTAGCAGTACTTTCATCGGCTTTTCCCTGGCCATCCAAAGTTTCAGATTGCTTCCCGTCTTGAACTCCCTTACTTTGCTCCCCCGTGCCCACTTTCACTTCATCACATTCTGGATTTTCACGTGCTGTCTCTTGTGGCTTATTTGGCCTTCCGGAATGATCTATTTCTGAGTTATCTGCCGAAGGTACTTGATTGCCTTCATGCTCATTGCTATTTCTACCATTCTCCACAGAACTGACTGGATCATGAGAAACTGTAACTGGATTGAGTTGTAGATTGGCTGTGCTGTCAAGTGGAACGTGGCCAGATGCATTAGATGTAGAAAGCACCATTCCTGTTGAATTGGAGACTTCTTCGACTGGAGGTTTTGTAGAATGTTGATTCTCAAATTTTTGATTCAGGACAGGAGCAACGTGCTGAAGAGCAGCAGATAGAAGAGTGTTTGCATATTGAGCAGACTGCTCGTTGGTTAGATTTGGAAAAGGCAAAAAGGTGCTCGTCTCTGTCATCCCAGCCATTTGGATAGCGTTTTGAAGTTTCTGAATCTGAGAGAGATTCAAATTAGCAACCTGGTGCATCTCAGCCCCATTCAAGGCTGGCATCTCTTTGCTAACAGCTTCCTTCGGAATAGATGAATACCCAGCAGGAAGTACACTTTCGCCATTTTGATGCGAGTTTTGCGCAGAGATAAAAGCTGGAACGGTAGCATTTCTGGGGTCTTTCACCTCATCGATAATGTCAGAATGGAATGAACTTACTACGTTGTTTTCTACTACTCCAAGGTTCTGATGTTGAATATGTGAAACTGGAGGAACATTCTGCTGCCAGGCATTCGAGGGAAACATTTGCTCTACCTGCAATTTGCTCGTACCATCTTGATTTTGCAGCTGCATATCATGAAACACGAGGACATCCTGTTTGGCCATAATATTTTCCTCTATAATAGATTCAGTAGTACCTACATCACCATCATAACTGCCATTTCCTGCACGATGTAGAGGCGCTGAAATATTCGTGTGTTGTGGAAGTCCCCAGTTTATATTCTCATTTCCCAAACCGTGGCTCATTCTATTGTCAAGAGTGCTGTCTGTAACAGTAACAGCAGAACTATTCCTACCAGAAGGCTTCATATCATCTGAGATTCCACCTACCTCGTCCCATGGTTCCCATCTCGGGTCATCCCTCTTGTTAACCTTGTCATGTGAGCGACGGTCATTGTCACGTGAACTACGGCCATTGTCACGTGAACCACGGCCATTGTCACGTGAACCACGGTCACTGTTGACTTTACCCAGCCTGCCCTCTAGACGATTAAAATTTGGATCCTCGTGAGAGAATTTGCAATTATCCCGTTCACAATTTCCCGCTAGAAAATACTTGCAAGGTGGGTTCCTATTTCTGTAAGTCGAGGAGGAAAGTTTAGTACCTTCAACAGAGGATTCATCGTGGTGAGAAAATTTGCAACCGTCTCCCCACCTACAGCTACCCTTGACAAAGTTTCTGCACGGTACTGCACTTCTACCTTTATGTTGGAATTGCTCATCCTCTCCATGATAAGGATCAGAAACATCACCCCTTAATTCAATCCGAGGACCTCTGCTGTAAGACTGTTTAGATTCATTTCCATGATCTGCCCTATTTCTCCGACTCTCTGATATGTCCCCTCCCCCAAGGCCGCCATCCCTGTGACTGGTGTTTTTTGGATGGAAATGTTTGCTAAAACCGTCTCTTCTGCCCCTTCCTGAAGCAAAATCGCCTTCAGTTGCCATCTCAGGTAGACTTCTCCTGTCACTCCATCCAGAAGCTTGATGTTTATAATCTCCTAAAGGGCTACGACTTCTTGTCCAACCCCTTGCTTCGCTGTCACTTCTGCTCCTGCTCCTTCCCCTCACTCTTTCCCTGCCCCTACTCCTGCTCCTACTGCGACACCTGCCTCTACTCCTGCTTCTGCTCCTACTTCTTCCTGGGTACCTACAATAATAAGACAACAATCAAGCATGCACAATCAAAAAGAATGCATCACAATTCCGACATTTCATATTTTGTTTCAGGACATCTTAGAATAAGACTCCACTCCACCATATCCCACCTTAGGACTAAAGGTAAGCTATTTTTTATATACACAAGCACTAAGTAACATTACATTATAGCTTGAATTGCTGCAGTGAAAGATTATTTACGAGTTACTGATAAACTGAGAGAAACTAGAAGAGGGGAAGGGATATTAGAAAACAACAGTCCACATGTCATAATCTTATTATGTGATATTGTGATGCCAGAAAAGGTCGATAATACAACTATAGCCTAGATTTACAGATACTACTGGTGTACCTGCGAGAATGGCTTCGGTCATCTTCAGGAAATTGGTTGTATTTGAACTCAGGAGACATGTACTGATAATAACTATTTTCACCGCCTATTCCCTTTTCTTCATATGCGCTCTCTCTACCTTTGGGATAGCTGTCATTCATCCAAGCAACTGGGTCTTCATGAATTGATTCCATAGACGGGTGACCAGAATGATACCTGAACTTCGGCACTCCGTGGGATCCAGATGCAGGAAACTCATGATTATGTTCACTATCATGACTGGGATACGTAAAAGGTTTTGTTTCAGCTTCCTCACTCCACAATGATTTGCGTTTTCTGCGCTCACCCATTAGAGAACTCTCTGGCTACAAAAGCTTGCCGTAAATTTGTTTCAGCTCATGCAGCTGGATCTACAAAGAAAGCAATATAGCTAAACTCATCATTCTTGCACCATTTCAGGCTTACCAAATGTTTTCTTCTTGAAAAATTTACTCTACCATGTTCTCAAATAAGAAGCACAATTAATGAAACATTCTTCAAAAAAATGAAATGTGCTTGGTCTCTGAGCATGAGCTATGATAAGCATAGACTCTTTACCAATCAAATTTTGTTACACAGTAGTAGACATCATTATGGTAACTTGGTAAGTCGGGACTATACTTCATTCAAGCCACTTCATTCATGCAAGCAATTTATTTTTCTCTCTTTTCTCCGTGCGCGCCTATGCACACAGGGGAAGTGGGGACTGTACTTCACAGAACCACAGCAACTGAGCTCCTTCCATTCATGTTCTATACATGGCAACTTTCTAAATATATCCTAGAGGTTAACCATTTCCAGCAAAGATCAAAGCTTCCTGTTGATTACAGTTCGCCTATGGAACACCTTATCGAACCCAACACTGTGCCTACACTATCCATAATTAGAGCATACAGTGTCCAAAGTTGGCCCAGCCAATCAGATGAAAAGAGGCTAACTTTTCAATTACGGACTACGGTCAAGTGGAAATATAGACTGGATAGCACCAACCTTGGTACTTGTGGAAGAAAACAAATGCAGAAAAAACGAATCAAACAACTCTACCAAATTAATCAATATATGCAGCAATTCATCAAACAGATAATCCCCAACAAACAAACAATTAATTCCAAATCTGGCCCAAAGTTCATAGCTTTTCAGCTACACCTTCAAAACACCTAGCACTCTGAGCTCAATTTGCAGGAAAACGCATACTAATAAAAAAAGGTTCGAGCTAAACACAGAAATCAAATAACCAAAAAAACTAATTGAGCAAAAGCACAACCGAAAAAAGGCGAGGACGGCGAAATTAAACCTTTGAATCGAATCCCCAAACCCTCGTGAGCGAGCTAGAGAGAGAAAAGGGTGCGGGCCTGAGATTTACAGAGAGAATTGACTCAGTGAAAGTCGTTTGGTCGCAGGTTTTATGCCAATTTAGTATTCCAGAAAACTGTAAATTTTAATAAATTTTTTAAAAAAAAGAGATCCAAACTTCAAAGTTCAAACCATAAGGTAAATTTCATATTAAATCTAATCAAATAAATAGCCTTTGAAATGTGAACATTTGTTCTAATTGATTTAAATCAAATTAGGATTCAATAATCTTTAAATATAGCTTATAGATCCCTACTTTTGTCTATTGATGGTAACTATGATCTAATTATGGTGTATGCACAAGTCTTATGGTCATAGATAATTGTTTACCCGTATATATTTAGGTTTCTAATTGAGTTGAGATTTTACTATATTATTATCAAATAAAAAGAATCAAAGAAAACAAACCGAGATTTGGATCGGCCGTAGAACTCACTGGTAGAAGATCGAATAGGCCGTGCAAGAGATTTTTCTTGAAAATGCGGCGGTATGCAGAAGATTTTTCTTGAAATTGTTGCGGCGGTAGTGTGCCCTATTTGCAAATGTTCGCTCTTTTATTTGTTGATAATTTGGTAATTAATGATTGTTTCTGGGACAATATTGTCCATTCACAATTTAAACATAAAAATTTATATACCAAATAAAAAAGTAAATTATTTGCATCATTGATCTAATATACTTACCAAATACTAACTCATGATAATTTAGCCATCTAAAACTAAATAATTGAACATAATTTTCTACTATTGAAGTAACCTCAGTAGTACATACCAAACATATTCAATATAAGTTATTTAGTTTTGTGTGAATAACTAACATGAGTAGATATTTTGTGTATTAGATAAACAAAATAAATATTTAAATTCAATGATGGAAATACTATTAGTTTGTATTTAAATATGAATTATAATCGCACAAAAACGTCCTTAATAAATCACAAAGGTGAAAACTTTGAGTGCAATAAAAAAAATAACTATATTATCGCATTTAACTTTAAATATATTTGATATGTAAATTTTATTTTATAGCAACTTATTAAAATTATATTTTTAATTGTTTGTTTTCAGTATAAATTCAAAATGATTTTAACCTCTGAAATAGCAAAATACTATCAATGCATCGTTCCATCTCAAAAATAAAACAAAATTATACAATAGCTCAAATAGAAACATAAAACTAATACTCACTGTATCGTCCCAGTTCAAAAATAAAACAAAAACATAAATATATTTGTTCCAAATTCCACAAAATGAGTTATTCAAACAGAAAACAAAACTCAGAAGCATAAAAAAAGCAGCAACTTAGCAAGTCTCAAATTGATGCCGATTGCAAAGTTTTGCTGCTCTCTGTATCTCTCTCCTCCATGAAGTAATCCTGAAGAGCCGTCATTTCAATCTTGTTCGATCTCAAGCTCTTGATCGCCGCAGCAGTAGCCAAGGCACCGGCCACCGTTGTTATCACCGGAATCTTGTATGCCAACGCCATCCTCCGGAGCTTCAGGCCGTCGATCTGGTCAAGCTGGTCGCCCGAGCTCGTCACCACCATCATCTGAATCTGCCCGTTGGCGATCATGTCGGCGGCATGTGGCCGCCCTTCGTGCATCTTCAGCACGCGCTCGACGGGGACGCCTCCTAGCTCAAGGACTTGAGCCGTCCCGGACGTCGCCACGATCTTGAAACCGAGGCTCGTGAAGGCTACGGCGATGGGGCCGAGATGGGGCTTGGTCAAGTCGTTCACGCTGAGGAATAGCGTCCCCGATAGAGGCGGCTTCTGCCCTGCGGCTATCAGCGCCTTTGCGAAGGCGATGGAGGATCCGTAGTGGATGCCCATGACCTCGCCCGTGCTCCGCATCTCCGGGCCGAGGATGACGTCGGCGCCCTGGAACTTCTCGAATGGGAGGACGGCTTCTTTGACAGATATATGTCTGGGGATGATCTCATCTGTGAAATGCAGGTCTTGAAGAGACTTGCCAGACATAACCAGTGCTGCGTACTTAGCTAGTGGGTGCCCGATCGCCTTCGACACAAATGGGACGGTCCTCGAGGCTCGAGGGTTCGCTTCGAGCAAGAAGACATCTCCAGAAGCTGTGATTGCATATTGACAGTTCATAAGTCCACAAACGTTCAAGCTCTTAGCTAATTTTGTAGTCCAAGACCTTATCGTCTCCAAGCTCGAAGACGACACCGTTTGTGTGGGAAGCATGCATGCTGAATCACCCGAATGGACACCGGCTTGCTCAATGTGCTCCATTATCCCACCAATCACAACATTACCATATGAATCAGCAAGAGCATCAATATCGATCTCGATAGCATCAGATAAGTACTTGTCAACCAAAACAGGACGGTCGGGATCCACCTTAACTGCAGTTTCGAGATAAGTAATGAGCTTCTCGTCACTGTAAACAATCTCCATTGCACGGCCACCCAGAACATATGACGGTCTAACCACAACAGGGTAACCAACCTCCGCTGCAATAGCAAGAGCATCTTCCTCGCTCCTTGCAATTCCTCCTTGCGGCTGCTCAATTTTTAACTCTGTCAGGATTGCGTTGAATCTCTTCCTATCCTCAGCAGCATCAATAGAATCAGGCGATGTGCCCCAGATGCGAACATTTCCAGAACCACTTCTGCATTCGGGCTTGTGCTCATCTATATATTGTTGAATAGGAAGAGACAGTTTCAGCGGAGTTTGCCCACCAAACTGCACAATAATGCCATCTGGCCTTTCCAAGTCAATGATGTTGATAACATCTTCCACCGTGAGAGGTTCGAAGTAAAGCCGATCACTGGTGTCATAATCAGTTGACACTGTTTCAGGGTTGGAATTCATCATGATTGTTTCAAAGCCTGCGTCCTGAAAGATAAAGAAAAAGTAAGATATAAGCATGGACAATCAAATTGATGAAACTGAAATCAATTAAAATTAAGTTCCCCTTTTTCTTATTTTTGCACTAACTGAATCAGATCCCATTCGGAACTTCAACAAATTCCTCTATCCAACTAATAAAAGACAAAGCTCTTATATAAGTTTAGTATCAATAAAATTGTTTTGCTGCTACAGACAGGCAGTGAGTATATAAATCATATGAAATGGCACTATTGCATCAATTATATTTTCATCTTGGCCCATAATCTCAAAATAAACCATATAGATTTACAAGCTATAGTCACATAGCTATTGACATTTTCATCCAAGTCCTACAATGACTTATCACGAGTAGAAAGGATCAATCGGCAAATATAATTGCAAATTAATAACAGATCATATTAACTGTTGCACATTTACTAATCCATTTGGAAGATTTCTTGTAATGTAGTTGGGGAACTAAATTGCAAATGAGAGAACACAATAGGAAATTAAACGATCACCAACCTGAAGGGCAAATGAAGTATGACAGCAGCAGTAATCAAATTCAATTCCCTGGCCAATTCGATTTGGTCCCCCACCAAGGATCAAAACTTTTTTCTTGTTGGTAGGAGCTGATTCACATTCAGTTTCATATGAAGAATACATGTAAGGTGTATCAGCCTCGAATTCTGCTGCACATGTATCAACTCTTTTGTAAGCTGGTTTGACACCTAAAGACAACCTCTTTGATCGAACTTCCTTCTCAGTAGACTTTGTAGCAAAAGCTATCTGAACATCACTGAAACCTCTCCTCTTCACTTCCCAGAAATCATCCTTGGTCAATTCTGATAAACTCCGTGCTAACAGATATTGCTCCACATCCACAAGTTCTTTAAGCTGAGTGAGGAACCATGTGTCTATAAGACTCAATTCATGGATGCCCTCCACTGTCATTCCTCGCTTCATGGCAGCATATATGGAATGAATACGATCGGGACTGGGTACCCTCAGGCTGTATTTTAGTTGTTCCCAGTCCCAGTCAAGTTCCTTGACCTTTCCACAACCCCATCCAGAGTACCCACATTCTAGCGAGCGGACTGCTTTCTGAAAAGATTCCTGAAATGTCCGCCCTACAGCCATGGATTCACCAACGGACTTCATTTGGGTGGTCAAAATAGGCTCAGAGCCAGGGAATTTCTCAAATGCAAACCTCGGTATCTGCATTCAAACATATAGAGTATATGAACATGTTTATTGGACACAACACATCGAACTAAGAGTAACGAGATAGAGATAAATGAAAAGGGAAAACTGAACATTACCTTGGTTACAACATAATCTATAGAAGGCTCAAAACTTGCTGGTGTCTTCCTAGTGATGTCATTAGGAATCTGATCCAATGAATACCCAACTGACAATTTGGCAGCCATCTTGGCAATTGGGAAGCCAGTAGCTTTAGAGGCCAACGCAGATGATCTTGACACTCTAGGGTTCATCTCGATTATCATCACTTCTCCATCTTTGGGATTAACAGCAAACTGAACATTTGAACCACCGCATTCAACTCCAATTTCCCTGATAATCGCAATAGAGTAATCCCTAAGACGTTGGTACTCCCTGTCCGTCAAGGTCTGTGCAGGGGCAACAGTGATGGAATCCCCCGTGTGAACCCCCATAGGGTCGATATTCTCAATCGAGCAAATAATCACCACGTTGTCTGCCAAATCTCTCATAACCTCAAGCTCATACTCTTTCCATCCCAACAGCGACTTCTCCACCAAAACTTGTGATGTCACACTAGCCGCCAGGCCCGACTTACAAATAGCTTCAAACTCCTCCCTGTTATACGCAATTCCGCCTCCCGTCCCACCCAATGTAAACGCAGGCCGGATAATCAAAGGAAACTCCCCAATCCAATTAGCAATCTCAAAACACTCCTCCAACGTTGTCCCAATCCCCGAAGGAGGTGTCTTGAGCCCAATATTCTTCATCGCCTGCTTAAACAGCTCTCTATCCTCAGCCTTCTTGATTGCGTCAAGCTTCGCCCCAATCAGCTCCACTCCATACTTCTCAAGAGCACCGCTCTCTGCCAAGGCAACAGCAAGATTAAGCGCAGTTTGGCCCCCCATCGTGGGCAACAGAGCATCCGGCCTCTCCTTCTCAAGCACTTGCTCCACCAACTCAGGTGTCATAGGCTCGATGTAAGTCCTATCCGCCAAATCCGGATCAGTCATTATCGTAGCAGGATTCGAATTAATCAATATCACCTCATACCCCTCCTCTTTAAGCGCCTTGCAAGCCTGCGTCCCCGAATAATCAAACTCGCAAGCTTGCCCTATCACAATCGGCCCCGCACCTAGGATCAAAATCTTCTTAATGTCGGTCCTTTTACCAATTTTTCCACCACTAAACCCCCCTACATTCGCTAAATCACCACTGCTCTTACCACCACCACCACCACCACGCTCATTCTCACACTTCACACTATTCAACACTGACAGCCGAGTCGACAAGTATAGATTACTCAAATTCCTCCCCGGTGCCACTCCCAATTGCCGCGAAACGCGCGGAAATTGCCTTTTTCCGGCGGATAAGTAACGATTGGATTGAGTAGACTTACAGAGCACATTACTGCAGCTATGCAGAGACTGACTCATCTCCTCTTATTCAATTTAGAAGCAGAAATCCTGCAAACAAATTCATTCAGATAACAGGAAACCAGCAGCAATCGTACAAATGCAACAGTGGGAAATACCTCCCTGACGGCGGCGGAGAGAGAGGTGAATGATTGGCGTTACTTTGTCACTGCTAACGAGTGTGTGATGGTGCAGAAATGGAGAGAGAGCTGTGTTTGTATTTATGGTGAGGCTAGGGTTTCCAGAGGTGGATTTGCCGGCGTTTTCTCCATTTGTAGTAAAATAAATTAATGCGGTGAAGAAGGCGACAAATAAAAAAGATTTAATCGAATAAAACCGGGTATATATTTTCGTTTATTATCGAAATAGAGATTTTCGAAGTTTATCCAACCGTTTTCTGAAGTCAAATTTATACAAAGTGTTTTGGTTTTAAGTAAATCATCACCACATTCATACGAATCAAATAGTCGTTTAATTATAACGTTTCGTAAATTTCATTATATTTTATCTTTTTTAGAATGTGGTTTAGATGAATTTGGGGACAGATAAAAAGAGTTATCAGCATAGTGGTATGACAATTCTTTCCACTATATATTATGGGATTGGTGTTGCACTGATAATAATTTTATTGTTTACATGAGAATATTTATTTTATTTTTTCTTACGTACAAAAATATAGAAAATATCTTGAATATGCGACTTTTATTATTTTACGACTTTTATTATTTGGGGTGTAATTTATCATAGAATATGCGACTAGTTAGATTTGTTGCTCTTGGTACATGTGTTAGTGATTGTATCTAGGGTTATTTTTATGAATAAACTCTTGATTTTGAATGTCACTTTACTTTAAAATTTGCTGAGAGATTTCATAAAAAGAGAGAGATATTTTTCAGATTATTAGTATATTTTTGCATTTTTCTTTTTCTTTTTTTAATTCTCTTCATTTTCTTTTTATTTTTCTTATATAAAATGAACAAATTATCTTATTAATTAATTATATACCTTTTTAAAGAGATAGTAAAAAAAATAAGAAAGATATTTCACTAAATAATTAAAATTGTACATAGACATGAGAGGCTCCATCTTTAAAAATTTTTTATTAAATATGATTGTTTAATTCATGAAAAAATATTCGATTGTAATATGTTATGTAAATTATTCACATAATTAATTATTTATATTTTGTGCAAAAAATAATAAAAAATAATAGAAAAATATGAAGAAATGCAAAAATTCATTTATTATAAAAAATTCGCATGCCTCAATCCTAATTTTTAAAATGGTCATGAATATAATCTCAAATTTCAAAAAAACTAGCCAATTTGATTCCCTGAAATTTCACAAAATTTGTAAATAGAAGACAAAGACACTACATTCCTTATATCTCAATTATTTGAATTGTAGTAGTAGTAATTTGGAATGTCTTTTATTTTATTTTACTCTTCTCTAAATAGAAGACCGCCGTCCGAACTACCAGCTGAACGAACGACGTCGTACCGTATTCCCTTCACCTGAATCTCTCTGCTTGATCTCCCTATTGACTGACTCTCTCTCCCAATTCTGTTTAATCCTACCATTCTTAAACCCCAATTCGTAAAGATTTGTGATACAAACTGATCAGATCGGCAATCCAACTGGATCTTTCGGAAAGGGAAAATGGTGCTGATTTCGGTTGTACGAGATTACATCAATCGAATGCTACATGACATTTCCGGCATGAAAGTTCTCATCCTCGACTCTCAAACGGTGATTTTCGCTTTTCGCATGCTCTTTTGCTTCCTTTATCGTTGAAATTTCGATCTCGATTCGTCAGTTTATGTGATTTTTATGTTATGGTTCTTAATTGATCGTTGAGCGTCTTTGTCCTGCGACATTTGATGTTAGAATTGAAATTTTGAAACTTGCATTTTCATGATTCGTATTGGAAATTTGGATCACTAAGCTGTAACAGAACGTCCTGAAATATGGATGAACGAGCTCAATTTGTTTGGTTCTATATTATTGATTACAACTACAATGAACAATAGAGTGAAATTAAGGAAGGTTAAGTGAACTGATCACATGCTCTGTTATCCGAATTCAAGATGCTAGTTAGCTTTTTTGGTTGAAGATTCGATGTGCCAATGTATATTTCAGAAACGGAATGAAGTTCAGAGTGTCTGATCGTCCACTTATTTAAGTTGAATCTTCGAAATTGGCTGCAGGTTAGCGTTGTGAGTGTTGTGTATTCACAGTCAGAGCTGCTTCAGAAAGAAGTGTTTCTTGTGGAGCTTGTGGATTCAATTTCGATGTCAAAAGAACCCATGATGCACCTGAAAGCTGTCTATTTTCTCCGTCCAACATCTGAGAACGTAGTTCTTGTGAGACGTCAGCTGAATCATCCTCGGTTTGGAGAGTACCACCTATGTGAGTATCATTTTATCTGTATCACGCATTAGTCATCCCGGATAAGTAGGATATGGTTTGTTAATTTGCTTGTCAGAATTTCGTTCAGATTTTACTTCAGAAGCTGCTTATGAATAGTTGCTGGTATCTTAATTTAGTGGAATGTATTGTGGATGAGTGACTGAAGTCCCTACTGCCTGGTCATATTGTTACAGTTTTCTCCAATATGTTGAAAGACACTCAGCTGCACAATTTGGCTGACGCAGATGAGCATGAAGTAGTTCAACAAGTGCAGGTACTTCAAATTTTGTAGAAGTGCCTCTTCACTGCCAAGGAAACTGACATTTTTAATTACTCTATTGGTTTGATTCATGTAGATGAAAATTGGCCTTTGTCTATTTCTTTGGTATGCAGGAGTTCTATGCTGACTTTGTTGCACTTGATTCCCATCATTTCTCCTTAAATATTCCATCAAACCATATGTATATGCTTCCAGCCGTGGTGGATCCATCAGGTTTACAGCACTTTTGTGACCAAGCTATTGATGGGATTGCTGCCATCTTCCTGGCTCTAAAACGTAGACCTGTTATTCGTTATTCACAGACATCTGATATAGCCAAAAGGATAGCACAAGAAGCGATGGTGAGTTACATTCCTTTGGGGTTATTCAGTAAGATTTAAAAATTCCACTTGTTCCTTCAAAAAATCCTAAGTCTGATGACATAAAAAATTCCTATGGTGAACATAGCATGCTCACTGGATTCACTTACTTTCTTCTAAATGCTTTAGGAAGATACTATAGAACTGATTTGGGGTTAATTTTTTGTCTCTGCAGAAGCTGATGTATCAGCAGGAGAGTGGTCTTTTTGATTTTCGGCGTTCAGAGGTTTCTCCGTTGTTGCTTATTCTCGATAGGCGAGATGATCCAGTGACTCCTCTTCTCAATCAATGGACATATCAGGTCATTGTCTCCTAAAAAAAGATGTTGATGTGGTATTACATACTACTAATATTCATTCTGAATATGACAATTTATTAGCTATTGTTATCTGTAGGCCATGGTTCATGAATTAATAGGCATTCAAGACAATAAAGTAGATCTCAGAAACATTGGCAAGGCATCAAAGGACCACAAGGTTGTTATTCTTTTCAGTATAATGTGGCTTTCTGCTTTGTCATTTCCAATGTATGAGGAAGTTTGTAACTTCAATTTATTTTTAACGCTCTCAGGAGGTTGTACTGTCTTCTGAGCAAGATCCCTTTTTCAAAGCCAACATGTATGAGAATTTTGGAGATATTGGGATGAATATAAAAAAGTTGGTGGATGATTTCCAGCAAATTGCAAAAAGTAATCAGAATATCCAGACAATAGGTTCGTC
This sequence comes from Salvia hispanica, assembly GCF_023119035.1. Lineage (NCBI taxonomy): Eukaryota > Viridiplantae > Streptophyta > Magnoliopsida > Lamiales > Lamiaceae > Salvia > Salvia hispanica. The sequence continues at coordinate 24,140,239 of NC_062968.1, read as the reverse complement.
TTCAGGCGGACGTCTTTATCAGACAGACACTCTATGATATTTTTCTTCTTTCTGTATCTGTAACTTCATATGTCCTTGATGGAAATCTCAAACATAATGACAATTTAATAATTTTGCAGAGGACATGGCTAAATTTGTTGACAACTACCCAGAATACAGAAAAATGCATGGCAATGTTTCCAAGCATGTGACATTGGTTACCGAAATGAGTAGGATTGTTGAAGAGCGGAAACTAATGTTAGTCTCACAAACAGAACAAGATTTAGCCTGTAATGGTGGGCAAGGGGCAGCGTTTGAGGTACAATGGTGTTTTTTCAAGTATTGAGTATAGATTTTCTTCCAATTATTTTCAAATTGGTCCTGATTTTTGAGATGATTGTTACAATAGCTCTTCTAGTGCATCTCAGTTTCAGCAGTACATATTTAATGAAAGGACATAACCTTATAGGTGACTAAGCATGCCTGATGTCTGCATTAAGATGCTCGAGATGACATCCCTTGGATATTGTTGGATTTCATATAATCTGTTCCAAATTAAAAAAGTGTCTATGTAACTGTCTTATACTGTGTGCTCCTATGCAGGCTGTTACAAACCTGTTAAATAATGAAAATGTCTCGGATATTGACCGACTGCGCTTAGTCATGCTGTATGCTTTGCGGTATGAGAAAGAAAGCCCCGTCCAGCTGATGCAATTATTCAATAAATTGGCAGCTCAATCTCCGAAGTATAAACCAGGGGTATGTCTTTTTAAAACCCTGGAATTGGGTTCACATTTCTAACCGATTGTGTACTCAATTTATTGGACTATTAGTCTCCCTGTGCGGGGATGGTATTCTGGACTTTATAATACTGAAGCTGTTGATACGGGAGCACATTAATTGAGTTTTTATGAAGAGATTTTGTACTTTGCCAACTGATAATTTACAAGATGTATGACATTTGCTATCTTGGCTTGCAGCTTGTGCAATTCCTACTGAAGCAAGCTGGTGTTGATAGGCGAACTGGAGATCTTTATGGGAACAGAGATCTGCTCAATTATGCTCTTAATATGGCTCGCGGACTCAAAGTATGTCCACAAACTCGCATCTAATTTTGCTTAATTAAAAAAAGTATCTAACTAGGTTTTGAAAATAAATCATCTCTCTTTCTCAGGGAGTGGAGAATGTATACACTCAGCATCAGCCCCTGCTATCTCAGACGATGGAGAGCATTACTAAAGGACGTATGAGAGATGTGGACTACCCTTACATCGGAAACCATTTCCAACAAGCTAGGTACAGTCTTTGAAGTGTTTCCTCCCTTTAGAGCTAGTCAGACGTGAGAAACTGCTATCAGCCACAATTGAACATATGGTTTTCTCTTTACAAAATTACATTGTTAGTAGGAGAGTATTCATCTAGTTTGTGTCTGCATAATTGGATTTATAGTGTTCAGTTGTAGATCATCTTCGAATATATTTCTTTGACAGGCCTCAGGATGTCATAATTTTCATTGTGGGCGGAACTACTTATGAGGAGGCCCGCGTGGTTTCCCTCCAAAACGCTACGAATTCTGGAATTCGTTTCATCCTTGGTGGTTCAGCAATCCTCAATTCAAAGAGGTATGTTTGACTTTACTTGATTCAAAAGTTTCCCAATTCAAGGACTGCTTAAATCATCGCGACTGCTATATAGGTTTCTGAGGGACCTCGAGGAAGCACAGAGAATCATTCGGACAAGCACAAATGTGATATGAAACGCACCATGATGCCTCACACGAGGGATGTAAATTTTGGCTTGACATAGAAATTTGATTTCTAAACAAACCGAGTTCGATGAAGATATCAACCTTGCTCTCTGGATGGGTTTAGATTAGAGCAATTTTTGTTGTTCTGTACAACGTTGGTTATGTATTGTTTGTAATTGTACAACTATTTTCTTCTTGTTTATACAACAAATCTTTAGGAATTCATTTGCAGTGAAACATTTGTGAAGTTGCATAATGTTATACATAGAATAGATCATCAGTTTATACTTTATATAGTACTAACATAAATAGGACCTGAACTTTTAAGGCTGCACATTTAAGGTCTCTGAAGTTTTTTTTTTATAAAATGTCTATGAACTTTGCTTATTTGAAAATTGAGATGCATTTGCACTTATTTAATTTTTTCAAACAAAATTGCCCTAGTCCACTAAACAACATTTTAAACTTTAAAATATCTCTCACCCTATATATTTCATTTAATTTGCTGGATTGTAGTTTTATTGATGACTTAATTTACTATATATATTTTATTTTAATAAATTCATACTCCTATATCTTTATAATCAATTTTCTATATTTTTTATTTTATAAATTCACAGTAATTCTTAAATTAGTACTATCCTTATATTCTGTTAACTTTGATATACTGATAATCTAGTAAACTACATTTTCCTCCAATAAATATAGTAGTATAGTCTATTTCTTTTTCCAAGTTTACAAATTTCTCATATTTATTTTTAGAATGTCCCAGATTAAATAACTTATTTTATACTTTATTAAAACGTAATAATTCATTAAACACAATTTTCTCTACCTAATTCCTAAATATAATTTTTTCTACTTAATTTACTACGGAGTACTAAATAATTTTAAATCACTGATTTAAAACCGTAGCCATATATCTCAACAGCGCACAGAGAATCTCGCCACGTATTTAGACTGTGAGAGACTTCTGTGCCGTGACGGTGACACTAACACGATTGTTTTCCTCAGTTCCCAACCGCCGAAGCAAAGGTCGATAGAGACTCTCTCTCTCTTCTCTTCCTCTCAAACACACATTCACACACGCTCGGAGCCCTTGAGAACTGAGACTTTTTGATCTGGAACGAATCTCGATAATCACTCCACTTGACTATCGCTCCAACACTTGGTTGATTTTGGGGAAGAGTAATTTCGCCATCGGTAAGAGGTTCAGCTCCGGCCTGAAAAAGCACTCTATACCTTGTTTTGGATTTTGCTTGGTTAATTTGATGAACTTGTGTTGGTAGGGATTTACTCGGATTTTTTAAACGATATTTCTAGGAGAATGAAATACTAGTTGTTTGGTGAATTCAAAGCTGCACGGATTCTGATATTGTAATTTCTCTTTATTGATTGATGATTGTTTGCTAGGATTGATTATATACTTGGATGATTCTTTCAATATTTGATTGTATTTGTGATCGGAGAATGGTGAATTGTGATGTGATCTGGTTGTTTAGCAGGATTTTAGGCTCACGTTGATGGAGCTCGATTTGGATTAATGTGCTGAGAAGCTTGATGATCTGCTGCAATGCGGTGGAAAGGGGTGTTAGTATCGTTACTATGTCTTGCCACTTCGGGTGAATCAACAGACGTGATTTCTAGATTTTCTTCTATAGCTTTGGGTACTGAGACGTCTTCCCTGTACAAATGGACGGTTGCCAGTGCGGGGATATTCGTGGCTGTGGCTCTTCTTTTGTCAACGTTTCTCATCTTTGAGCATTTAGCTGCGTACAATAAGCCGGAGGTTTGTTATAGGTTTTGCTTTTTGATATTTGTTCTAGCTTCATAAATCATAGTTGATTGTCTGGCTTTGGCTAGACCTTTTATCTTTATCAATTACTCCATTTATCAATGCTATTCTGATTGATTTATGCTGTTGTAACAACTAACAAGTATCTCTTTTTTATGTTTCAGGAGCAAAAATTTTTGGTTGGCCTGATTCTGATGGTTCCTGTTTATGCAGTGGAATCGGTAAAGATAGCTTATCACAACTTATATTTCCTATTTCCTCTCAATGTGAGAGCATCACTACATTCAAGAGATGGGAGTTGAACAAAAACATATTGAGTAGTAAATAACATGTTGGAGGAATTGTTTCCATGATTTGTTTATTTTTTGTAATGTTTCTGTTTAGTGCATTATACAGTTATGCTAAGTTATGCCAGGGAACTTGGTTTTGTTTCATGTATGTTGAAATAACTTCATCAAGTCGATATGTCGATTTTGTTCACTCTTCTTTATTATGAAGGGTCTCTCTCAATATGGTTGCTCTTGTATGGGAATACAATCGTAGAGATCATACAATTATTTTGTTGGACATAAGATTAAGATGTTTAAGTATATGACTCCTTAGGTGTACTTCACCGAAATTTCATTATCAATAATCTATGCTCTATAATCTATATGCTCACAGCCTCACATTTTTCTAGATTTATTTCTCTAATTAGGATGGCGTAAAGTTTTTATTTTACGATTGATGTCCTTGCCTTTTGTGAACAGTTCTTGTCGTTATTGAATGAAGATGCTGCTTTTAACTGTGAAGTTATCCGGGATTGTTATGAAGCTTTTGCTTTGTATTGCTTTGAGAGATATCTCATAGCCTGCTTAGGTATGTACTCTAGTGCAAAACTTGTATTATATTAATAATATCATTATGTAGTGCTAATTATTTTGAATTACAAGTCACACCTTCTTTTGTGGCCCTTCTTTTGGCATTCTAAAAGTTGTGCTCCAAAATGTTATCTGTTCAGTTAGTGAACACTTGTATGCTAAAGATTTAAAAGGTTCGAATTCCTCTATGCAGTTGTGCTTAAAACTCATTTCCTCATTCTAATGAATTGGCTTTTATAGCAACGAACAATGTTATCTCAACATTTAGAACTTTCATTAATCATTAACTTAGATTCTGTATCCTCGGGTCTTCAAAACTAGAAAGAGTGTTAAAAGTGGAATGTTGAGTATGATACATAAATGTGATTAATGTATTTTTATTGATTAACATTTTAGATATTTCAGATTTGATTGTTTGATACTTATCTTTGTGTAAAAGAGTAATTATTTTGTGTTGATGGAATTATTAGACATTATTTACATTTTATTTTCTTTTCAAGAATAAAAGATGTACTAACTCTGGTGGGCATATCACATCCTGCAGGCGGGGAGGAAAGTACCATTGAATTTATGGAAAACCAGAATTGGATCACTTCCAGCCTACCTATTATAGATGAAACTTATGCTTATGGAGTTGTAGAGCACCCTTTTCCATTGAATTGTTGTCTGAGGGATTGGAAGCTCGGCTCCGAGTTCTATCAAGGCGTGAAAATTGGCATCGTTCAATATGTATGCATGCTATTTTTCATTAAACAGAATTTAATGTTAAGTATATGTATTGACTGCAATCTAAATGCCTATATCTGTAGATGTTACTGAAGCTGATATGTGCCTTACTAGCAATGCTCTTTCAGTCTTTGGGTGTATATGGAGATGGAAAGTTTGAATGGGGTTATGCGTAAGTTTTTGCTTTGAGGCTCTTTAGTGTACCATTTTGGTGTGTATTTACCCAAGATAGTTTTTTTTGCTAATCAATTTATAATCTGCTTGCAGTTATCCATATTTGGCAGTTGTTCTCAACTTCAGTCAGACTTGGGCCTTGTATTGCCTTGTGCAATTCTATTCTGTTACCAAGAATAAGTTGGCACCTATTAAACCTTTGGCTAAGTTTCTGACATTTAAGTCGATTGTGTTCTTGACATGGTGGCAAGGTGTTGCCGTAGCTTTTCTTTTCTCTTTTGGAGCTCTGCAAGGGTCGCTAGCACTGGTTCTGAAAGCACGTATACAAGACTATATTATCTGTATTGAGGTGTGGGAAGTATTTCATAAGCAAACTTGCAATTTAGATTAAAAAGGTTCTAGAAATGCTGAATTTACTATCCTTATTCTCAATTTTCTGATATCCTTGTTATTCAGATGGGCATTGCTGCTGTGGTACATCTTTATGTGTTTCCAGCTGTACCTTACAAACGTGGAGAGAGATGTGTAAAAAATGTAGCTGTGCTGACAGATTATGCATCTTTAGGAACTCCACCAGATCCAGAGGAGGTTCGAGATAGTGAACGATCAACTAGAGTTCGCTTTTCTCGGCAAGAAGACAGAGTGCAAACTCCAAAGCTGCATCAGAGTGTTCGTGATGTGGTCATCGGCAGTGGTGAAATTGTGAGATCATCATCCCTGCTTCTCTATTTTCTCAATTAATGCACTTCATGAGCTTTTCTTATGGACATCACCATAAATAACTGTTGATTTGATATTTTTTCTAGATTGTCGATGACATGAAGTTCACAGTATCACACGTTGTAGAACCGGTTGAAAGAGGCCTTGCAAAGATCAACAAAACTTTCCATAAGATATCTGAAAATGTGAAACGGTATGATGAGGAGCGTAAGAAGTCCAAAGATGATACCCATCTCGTCCCTCTGATCTCAGGAAAAGAATTCTCGGACGTGCATGACAACCTTCCTGAAGGCAGCTTGAGTGACAGTGGTGTTTCCGATGGGAAGAGGCATCAGTACAAATCTAGAAGTTCGTCTTGGTTGAAACACAGATAACATATTTTTATCACAGGTGACTATCTCTAACTGCACTTGCACAGTTTGAGTATCTACTTCTTAGGTTAGGCGTAACGATGCAGGAAAATACATCTTGTAAATCTGAGTAACCTTTTAGGATTCTAACCGCGACGAGACATTGTTTTTATGGTGTCCGATCGCATTGTTTCTAAGGGATACAAACTGACACTATCCAGAATTAAACTTCCGCTTGCTGGAGTAGTTTGATATTCATCAATCGAAGGATATTCATGTAACAAACACCATATGTGGAGTAATATCTAATGCAGTTTTATGATCTAAAAAGCTATTTTTCTGCAAATGTTTGGTCCTCGATCGAATGTGTTTCTTTGATCATGTAGATGCTTGGATACTTTCTTGAATCATAGATTTTCTCCAATACACATTGGTCGTGTTCGTGTTTTTGAATTATGGATTCAGAGTTTGTTGAAGTTATATAGACCCAGCAGAAATATCTTTTTGACAAACAAATCCTGAAGCCGAAGCAAGTAGTTAAATTTATTTATTAAAATTAATCTAATAGTACTATCTTTCAAAACAAAAACTGAAATAAAAATAAAATTACATGATGACTAACTTAACAATATTTATAATAGCGAGAATCATTTAATTAATTAATTGAGTTAAGATTAAGATGGCCGTAGAGAAAAAACATAAAATTATCTTTTCTAAACGAATCGGATTAGCCCAAGGATAAAATGGTAATTTAACACATAATGATTAGGGTTTCAAATATTCTCCCTCTTATAAATAACTAAATAAGGAGTCGTCTCTCTACTTCTTAGCTCAGCTGAATTTATCACTCATGTTTGCTCTCTGCTTCTTCTGAATCTGAAATTAGGTCGTTTTTTGAAAATCGAAATGAGTTTGATTTGGAAGGGCGGTGATGAGAATCTAGATAATGTCATGCACCACTCCGACGATCTTCGTGTGACGACAACATCTCATACCCAAACAATTTCTGAGCCCTTATCTCTCTCTTCCATTTTCTTTTTGCAAATGTTTTCTCTAAATTCCTCAATTTGTTATATTATTCCGAAATATTTATTTTATCAAAGATTTGCTTGAGCTAAGAACCAAGAGATGGGATCTTTCTTATGAAAGTTCAAACCATGATGCGGACCGTACAGCATTTTAATGCTTCTGGGGATAAATTTTGGTGTCTGATGGTTCTTCATTTTTTTATTTTGGATAATTTATGTTTTCAAATTAAAAATAGTTTATTCCAATTTTGGATTAATTCAATATATTTATGTACCAGTGTGTTTGATATTGATATATATATATTTTTTCTTTCTGTATATAGTCTCTGAGTTTATACCGCCTATTGAAATTGTTAATATAAAGAGAAGACTACAAAACTAATCATTCTATCTTTACAAAATGTTAAATTCGAAACAATTCAGCTTCTATAATTGTAAACAGATTGTTAATCACAAATCTTTTTGCCTAAGCAAAAATTTATTTTACTTTAATAAACTAATAATCCACTAGTAATAATAATGTGACATGCATTAAAAAATTACTAGTAAATGAGATTAAATTTTGTAAATGAATAAAAATTGAAAATTTAAGACCATTGCTATATTGACCAATCACTCATATATTATCAAAATCACCAAGTTAAATCACTAAGGCAACTTATGTTATTCTAGTTGTCCAAATTAAAAGGCAAGTTAAAATCTCTTTAGCATGCACAAAATTCATGCTTCTTAGTTCTTTCTCTACAATAATTACAACAAGAGTGGAGTGATCATCAGCTATGCAGCATCTTATGTTGTGTAAACTCAAAAAAAATTTTTAAGACAAAGTTATTAAGCCCAAGGCAGCCAACCAGGAAATGGTGCAGTTCCACAATAACTGAACAACCCCTTGATTTCCGGGCATCCATTAGGGTACGGGATCGACCGGTGAAAGGGATCGCGCCCGAGCTTTTTGCGACTCAACGCGCCTAAACAACCATAAGGATCTTCTTGGAACTGAGACCTCACCAGTGCTTCGCCTTTCACTGCAGCTTCTCTCGAGTTTTGGGAGGACGCCGTGCCTGAATACAGGAACCGGAACTCCGGAAACCTAATTGCCGAACGGTGTAAATGGACGAACCTCTCCTCCTTGAAGTCGTAACCTACCACCTGAGTAACGCCATAGACAGTTCAAATACTTGGTAGATAAGTCGTAATCAAATCTTACTTAACTCACTAATCACAGCTTTCTCAATCTTGTGACGAAAAGAAACGCTTTTTGAATAGTTTAAATAATCGAAAGAAATGTTTTTTAGTTCCCAAAAAAGCACACTACACTAATTTTAACTACCAAAGTGTAATGAACTTACGGTAATGTTGTGTGGATATGTGCCCGTAAGCTCTCGAAAGCGACACACGCTAAACAGAAGATTCTCAAAGCTATCTCGAGCATGCTCTTCAGTAAGTGCTCTACTTCTCACGCTGTCTCGTTTGCCTGCAGAGTTTTCGACAGTCAAGATATACCCATGAGATGCATAAACTAGAAAATAATTTGCAATCTAGCATCAAAATACATTTCTTTGGTGCTAATCTAACCCCTGGATCGAGTACCCGAAAATTGTCAACCTCAAAAAATCATGAAAAATTTGATGTCAAAGCAATCTATTAGGAGTACTAAAGAGCAACTATCTGAGGGAAAAATCAAAGTGAATACTAATTTCAAATGTTACTACAAGTCTAATACTAACTTTCTACTTCTTCAAAGTTCAGATAATACGAGTCAAGATGGGGTAAAGAATTCCAGGACGATTCTACATTTAGATTTAACGATAAATCTGCATTTCTGCAATTAAATCATTCATACTTCAAATGACTGAAACACAGATTAAGGAAACAAAATCAATGAGGATTTAGTTTTCTCACCTACATTGCATAGACATCCGAAAGGATAAATGATCAAGAGAGTAGAGCTGTAGATGAATAAAACTCATAATCACAAAGAAATACTCTCTATGGAGTGTATATTCAACACAAAAGCTTTGTTAGGTTTTTGCAACACCCTTCACACGTCAAAATCTATATAAAGAGGGGAACAAAAGGGATCCGGACCTTTTCTTTTCACTATGTTCCCCCCATAATTGGAGCACACATTGAACAAAAAAATTCGCAAATCAATTTTCAAAGAATCTTTGGTTACAATAAAATCACAATATTCACTCATACTACTTCTTCCCAAAGGGAATGATCCAAAATCATCCAGGTCATTGTTGGACTTAACAACATCAATTTAGTTCTAGATAGATCCTTCAATGTATACCAAGACTTCCTAGCTAGCATCCAGAAATGACATCAAATTATCTCACTTAAATCTGTCACACTCGCGAAAACCAGAAGCAATGGCTCTCTTGGCTGATCAAATTGCAGTTGGGCATTAAACACAATTCTACAAAGATTTTATGACATTTTGATATGCTGCATATTCTCAAGGACTAATAGTCATGCTTGAGTCGAGGAAACACGGATAAAACAACAGAAGAATTTAGACGTGGAAATGTTGCAACTTAAGGTATTCCAGAATACGAAAAAGGATGATAATTTTCAGTAGAGCCAACAAGTTACATACTTCAATACATCATCTTCAAAATCCGAAAAAAACAACCTGAAAACTCAACCGCATTAACTATCAAGCAGTAAGTGACTTCAAGAACTATCATTCAATCCAATTCATGAATCCATGCTCCACTAATATATACTCAAACATCAAAATCATATAAATTTGATCACTAACATTAATTTCCATCCCAGCAAAAACAGCCACATCCACATAACTTGCAAAAGCTACAAAAAACGAAACATGAACTCACCAAACCATTGCTTGGACTCTGCCACGGTCCAATAACTCTGAGCTTCGCTCCGAGGACCAGCTTCCTTCCGAGTCTCACCTCCACTAAACAAGAGCAATGCTGCATCATCCTTGGCTGCAATCTCCACTCCCCTCTCAATATGCGTGACAAACGTTGCAGCCTGCCCCGGATGCTTCTGATACGGCTCCAAAAACCAAGCATCCTCCTTATCCACCTTCTCGCAGCTACTACTCGTGTAAACCGAATGCCCGGCCACCATCACAAGATTCCTGAGGCTACCAAAAGGATAGATATCCCTATCTGCATTCCTATCCACTACCCCATAAGAAGACATCATCCTCACACCTCCATCATACACCGAGAACAAAATCAGGACAGCAACGCCAATTGACAAGAAAATCAAGAACACCAGCAAAAGGGGGTGGAGTTTAACACAATGATGTATCCTATTTCCTAGTGATTTGATCATTCTCAAGAGATTATTTTTCGGCTTTCGTGATTTCTTAGGAATCCCAGATTCCAAGTCAAAATCCCTCCTTGGATATGCTTGGAATGACTTGGGACTATTGCTAGCTCCAAATGAATAACTTGGCTTCATAGATTATATTAATCAAATCCAAGAACCTAGTGCAAATGTGTGCAACAAATCAAGAAAAACAACAGTGGGCACCATGAATTTCAAGCATGCCCCTTTTCAAATTTCAACACCAATAAATGAGGAATTCGCAATGTTGGGAGTGAAAAAGTTGGGGAATTGACGAAGCCCGGTTGGGAATTTGGTCGAATGAAGTGAAATTCGAAGTGATTGTGAATCTAAATTGGGCGAATTCAGATTATGAGCTTTTGATCTTCGAGAACAATGCAGCAGTGATGAATTCGACGGAATCGATTGAGAACTGAGAGATCAATCAAACAAATCACAGTGATTTAGGGTGATTTGTAATTTGATGGGATCTAGCCAAGAATGAGTCAACTGAGAATTTGTTGCTTTCATTTTACATAAAACTGATCAAAACGAATCGAAAAGCCTTTTTTTTTACCTAATTTAGGAAATACTTATGAATATAATTTACTTTCGAGAAATAATTGACTTTGAGTAATTGACTTTCGAGAAATAATTAAATTCAACATTATTTTATACTACTATCATTATTGCCTAAATTTAAAATTTATTATCTAAACTTCAACCAAATATTTCTTGAAAATCAGAAACTAAACAGAATTTTCAGTACTTTAAAGTTTTAATTTCAATTTTGATTTACTTTTTGTACAGTCTTTGGTTTCATTTTTTCAAAAAAATTATAGTCTCAATTATACTTTTTGTAGCTTTGACGAGAAATTCTCAATTATAACTCTGTAAAAAAGTATTCTCCATATTTCGATATGACAATTGAAATATTTCAAAAATGTGAATTCTAGATTTTTTCTATAATAATATAAAATTGAGTATTATAAATTTTAAATTAAAAAACACTAAATAAATCAAAATTAATCATATAAACTGAAACAATTGGATCTTAAATCTCTATAAATACTTCCTTTGAATTGCAAATGCTATTGCCCAATATTGGGCTTGGGCTACACTACGTAGTCCATGTATCTTTATTTTTGAGTCGCTTGAAATTCATAATCTGCATCGAATATTTTAAAAAATATAGTCCAATAATTTGGACTATTCTCCCCTATTTATAATCTGCACGAATTTCCCCCTCAATGCATTTTTCTATTCTCAGTTCATATTGCAAGAGGCTATAATGACAAATGATGGATTGGCTCAATGCATGTTTGCATTTTATTTCTCATCACTATATATATTTATTTTTATTAATTTTTATAATAATAATAATAATGTTACATGAAATATTTATTATTGCATAGTTAAAATTGATAATTTTATATAATTTTATTTTGTATGTGAAGTGAAGAGAGTAAAGTAAGAGAGAATAAAATAGAGATAAGAGTGTTTCCAAAATATATGTAGTAATGCTTATATGACTAGCAAGTACTCCCTCCGTTCCCTCATAGTTGAGGCGAAACTTTTCGGCACGGAGTTTAAAAAATGAATATTGAGTGTGTTAAATAAATAGATAAAAAAGTAAGAAAGAGAAAAAGGTAGAGAGAATAAAGTAAAAAGTGAATAAAGTAGAGAGAATAAAGTAAGAGAGAGTAAAGTAAGAAAGAGGAAAAAGTTACTATATATGGAAATGACTCAACTATGAGGGAACTTCCCGAAATGAAAAAATGACTTAACTATTAAGGAACGGAGGGAGTAATATTCTTAATGCATATTTTCCTATTCCCAATTCACATTGTATACATTTGCATATTCCAAAAAGTTTTCTCTATTCTTAATGCATAATTTGTCACCAATTAATCAATTTGGTACAATGTATAGATTTGCATTTTATTTAGGTTTTATGCAAAGCTTCTTAAAGAAGTTGTATAATTGATGTAACTTTTGGACTTTTTTTGGGATAAAGGTAAGGGAGATTGGATTCTTGGGATGAGACCTATACTGTTATATATGTTGTTGGTCTGACCTACCGTCTCACTCCTTCATTAATAATTTTATTATTGTTTAGTGTACATTAATTGATTAAACATAAGATTATTAGGTAATTAATATTGATGGCATTTTCAAATACTCCAAAAAATATACATTAATTAGATCATAATGATGGTATTAATCAAACTATTTTTTAGATTTTAATCGTTTAAATAGTTTATTAAATATTGTCAAAAATTAATTAAGAAAACAAGTAAATATTTGTAAACTATGTGTAATGCTATGTACTTTATATCAGGTATGGTCATGTAAATTAAAAATCGTTCCACATACTAACATAGTATAAATTTAATCAATTTGGCTCAATGTATACATTTGCATTTTATTTAGGTTTTATTCATGATTTTTTAATCTATGAAGATTACCATTTCTTGAATGAAACTTGATCTATGACATGAACTTCAACTTCTTCTCTATTCCAATGGTGTAGTTTCTGCATCACAGAGAAAGCATCGGAAGTAAGAAAAATATTTTTTTTTGGGTGGAAAGGCTTCATCAAATTACCCAACAGTATATTACATTAATCCTGATAATTAAAAACTGACATTTATGTTAAATCAATCACAACAATCAGGTTAGGTGCAAAAGAGAGATATAATAAATACACACATCAAGCTGAAGAGGCAAAATGGGAATGTAAGTACAATACCTTCTATGCTTTGTGAAAAATAAAAAAGACAATAACATTAAACACTTGGTAAAATGATGTGACTCAACTAATTCAATCACAGTTTTGAAACACAGTCATATATCATTATCAATACTGAAGTAATAGACCAGTAACCACAAAGTAAGATGCATAAACATCAATAGACGAGCTTCCAAATACAGAAACTTGAATCCAGACGTATAAACATCGAGGGACAAGACTCATTACAGGAAATGCAAATAATCAAGAATACAGAGAAAAAAGTTATATAAACAAAAATGTATTTACAATTTCAAGATTTAATAATCAATAAAAAGTTATATAAACAAAAATGTATTTACAATTTCAAGATTTACTAATCAATAAAATAAAAAATTTATCAAATAATACTTAGGACTGAACTCAACCAATAACAAAATCAATACTTAATTTGATCCAATTAGGACTTATTATCTCGCACAAGACAATGACAAAATCAAATTAGAAAAATCAAATCATATCAGATCAAATATTCTTATATATCGCAAGTTTTGTTGATAATAGCATATAGCAACAAATTTTAATTATTTTTCCTTTCCTACTACTCTATTTACATAATTATATCTATATTTATTTAACAACATGAATATTATGATTAATGTTCGGATATTTGATGTGACTAATGATAAACCCAAGTAAAAATAATAGATATTTTTTTTTCTTTGTTGAGTGTTAACTATATAGGTTTATTAAATCTTCAAAATTTTAAAAATTTTAAAAATAATCTTTTGATAAGTAAATAATTAAAATAAAAATTATGGAATTCTTAAAATCTAAACCATAATACGTTAGTTTGAATTAATATATTATACTATGTATTAAAATTTTTTAGAAACATAATAAGTATTAAGAGCTGGAATTAGTAATTCACTGAAACTTAATTGAAAACATTTTGATTCTACTTGTATAGCTGTCTAACAATGTACTCAATTAATAAAATTTTTAAAACTTAATTAGTTTCTAGAATGTTTGTATCTATTTTATAAACTTTTTTTTTATCTATTTATCTCTGTTTATACTCCATGTAGTCATCTAACCATATAGTATTAATTAGTTTTGAAGGTACTGAATTACATATACATTAACGTGTATCAAATAGATATACATTTCATTTTCAGAATTGAGAAGGTTGGATGATGAGAATGCATGTTCTTTTTTTCATTTCACTCATATTCACCATGGATTATGAGAATGACATGTTCTTTATTTTTCAAAATTTTAATACTTCAGATCACACTTTTTTAACCATCGGATATAAATAAGATTAAGTGTTCTCTCTCTCCATTTATTTTACTGAGCAGTGAGATTATGCCATCTATTACAATTTCATAGGCCAATAAATATTTTATTTATTATTCAAATATCTTTATATATTAAATGAAATAAATAAAAAAATTATACCGAAATTCATATTTTTTTATCCTCTACAATTTGAGATCATATTTGCTATAGTTCTATTAAAAAAAAAATATCTATAGCTCTCTACATGTAATATTTCTTCAATTTTATTATTTCTCATTTTTTAAAAAATTTATTCACCATGCATGATGAGAATGACATGTTCTTTATTTCCCAAAATTTTAATACTTCACATCCAACTAATCTGTTAACCAATGGTTACAAGAATTACTTCCAAAAAATTGCTTTTATGTCTTTTGACCAATTAATAATTAATAGTAGTTATCAATTTTCAAAGAAATCAAATCAATTTGCAGAATTTTCTTTATATATTTTTATAAAATGGGAGAACATAAATAAACAACCTACATATACAAATGATCTATTAATATAATCTCTCTTTACCATCTTATAGTTTTCCTCTCTCTACGACTCTACTTTAAAATCATGATTTTATATTTTATGTTTAAATAAATTAACTAGATTAATTTTGAGTAACATTTTACTCCATATATTAACATGGATACACATAAAATTGTAACATTATGGAGATGTGTAAAATAATTTGTTACGTAAAAATCATATTATAGTATAATTAAATGCAAGAAAATTAGCATATACAACGTATAAAAAAAATTCAAACTTATTATATCATTAATTCATTGTACTATCTACAATTCTCAAATACTTCTACCATCTCCAAACAAGTATCTATAGTTATAGGAGTATATAAAATGTCCAAAAACCGGTTGAAGTACAAGTAAATGAATAGTTGAGGACCCCACAGAGCTGTAAATTCAATTGTCATTATTACTTTCAGTATTTGTTGGAAAATGAAGAAATAAATTGTCCCCCACTATTTATTATAGTGGAGTTCCTAGGATACATTAATTATTTGAAGAGTTCCTAGAATGTAAAGTTCCAAGTTTCTTATTTGTTGTAGTTGAAAAGTCTCAAACATCCCTATAAATAAGGGTGATGAGCATATCATTGATAAGAAAAAACAACAAGAAATACATTCTCTTTTCTTTCTACAACAATATGCCTATCTAATCTTTCTACATCTCTCTCGATTACCATCTTCAAGATGGTATCAGAGCAGGAAACCAACAAGAAACCTCCAATGGAGGTGAGCCAAATACACATCCCGAACTATTGATCGAGATGATCTCAAATCTAATTGATTTGTACAAATCCAACACAAACCAATGCCAAAATTCCTACCAGCCGAAAAACTTCGACATATGGTCCAAGAGCAGCCGAAGAAGTAATGTACCTAACGGAAACTATATCAAATCTGCCCAACCTGCCCAGTCGCAATATCTTTGGAGCGAAAAGATTTGGCTGGAAAATTGCCAGCCACCACTTTCAGAGAACAAGAAGAGACATCCTGAACCGAAGAAGATATATATAGTGAATAATGCAACCCTAAAAGTGAATTTGGGCTAGGCTAACATGTTTTGGGCCAAAAATAATTAAGGATTAACTAAACCCCACTTGAATTAATAAATGATAATTTTAAATTTAATTTGTGGTTGTGTAGAAGTATTAGTTTTAGTAAATTGAAGGTATTAGTCTTAGTAAATGTTAATTATAGTCATGTAGGAATATTAGTTTTAGTAATTAAAGGTATTAGTTTTAAAGTTTTAATTATGGCCACGTAGGTGTATTAGTTTTAAAATTTTGATTATGGCCATGTAGGAGTATTAGTTTTAGTAAATTTTATCACATACTTAAGATGACACATTTTTCTTTTTAGTTTGCCCCAAATAAGATGATACTTTTATCTTTTCTGAAAACTTTCTTTCTTCTATTAATACACTTAACCATGTTTCTCATTCCAATTAAAATATCGAGCTCTTTTTCTCTATTCATTTAAATCATTAATTGTTTTTTTTTTGTGGATAAAAAATTAATCTTAATAATATATAGTGATATCAAAATGTAACGTTATTAAAAATATATACTTATTCAATTAATAAAATAGTGCATCGTCCTGGGATTGAATATTTGGACAATATTTCATTAGATGGATGGAGCATATAACGATTCGAATCTAAAGTTCACATGTATCAATAATACATGATTATGTACTTATTTAATTACAAAAAATATCGTCAGTTGCGCATCGCGCCGGGGCTGAAGTGTAAATCCAACAATCCAAGGGTTTAGTTATACATGAGGTTAGGGTATAGTACCAACTCAATAAAATAGCGTTCGCTATGTGATCGAAGTTAAATCCACCTCCAAAGGGTTTAGTAATCCATAGGGTTAGGTTGTAGTACCGACTTAGTAACATAGTTTACAATTTAACAACATTCTGCAATATCTTTTTTTCTATGTAATATTTTATATGAAATATAAAATATTAACTATATAGATTTAAAATATTAAATAGATGAGTTAAGAACATGTGCTTCTCGCATTTTCAAAAATTATATTTTCTTTTTACCATCCATCATAATAAAATACTAATTTTTAGTAATTATTCAATATATCAGACTATTACTCAATAGATTATTTAAAACATCAATAACTATACCTACAATTAATTACCTAAAATTCATTGTATAGTTGTAACATCTTCTAATTTATTCAGACTAAAATTCATATTTCATCTATTTATTTATTCTTTTATAAACCCAAATCAAATTATTCGATATTAACTTCTAATTTCCCTAAAGTTTAATAGCACTCTTTATTTTATTATAACATATAGTTATTATTAGATTGACCATGATCATTAATACCACTCTTCATTTTATTATAAACTATAGTTATTATTTTTTATAATTATACGAAAAAATAAAGATTTAAAATATTAAATAGATGAGTTAAGAACATGTGCTTCTCGCATTTTCAAAAATTATATTTTCTTTTTACCATCCATCATAATAAAATACTAATTTTTAGTAATTATTCAATATATCAGACTATTACTCAATAGATTATTTAAAACATCAATAACTATACCTACAATTAATTACCTAAAATTCATTGTATAGTTGTAACATCTTCTAATTTATTCAGACTAAAATTCATATTTCATCTATTTATTTATTCTTTTATAAACCCAAATCAAATTATTCGATATTAACTTCTAATTTCCCTAAAGTTTAATAGCACTCTTTATTTTATTATAACATATAGTTATTATTAGATTGACCATGATCATTAATACCACTCTTCATTTTATTATAAACTATAGTTATTATTTTTTATAATTATACGAAAAAATAACATAGATAGTAAAATTATTAAACTATTCACAAAGTGTGTATGTGTATATAAGAGATGTAAAATACATGAGAAATTATATAAATAATATACATATATGTATAATTAACGAGTGGGTGTATGGAATATTATAGAAAAGTCGTCAGCTGCGTGGCCACGCGCTGGGGGATGCACTAACACTTTAGATTCTCTTAATTATTGTACTCTGTTTGTACAAACTAAATTGGTACATAATTTTTTGGTATGAAATCTTAAAATAATCTTCTTAGTCTTAACTAAAGAGAGTATGTTTTTCTTATAAATTTATAAGAAAATATGTATTCTTAAATATTGTATTCTTAAATATTGTACTCCCTTTGTCCCAATTAAGTTGGTGCAAAACTTTTGGGCACAAAGTGTGTTAAATAATTTCTTTTATTCATATCTCGCACGAATTATATGATTTACTACGAATTTTCTTAGCTGCGCAACGCGCAGGGGATATACTAGTTTTACATAAAACTGATCAAAATGAATCGAAAAGGCTTTTTTTTTTTACCTAATTTAGGAAATACTTATGAATATAATTTACTTTCGAGAAATAATTGACTTTGAGTAATTGAATTTCGAGAAATAATTAAATTCAACATTATTTTATACTACTATCATTATTGCCTAAATTTAAAATTTATTATTTAAACTTCAACCAAATATTTCTTGAAAATCATAAACTAAACAGAATTTTCAGTACTTTAAAGTTTTAATTTCAATTTTGATTTACTTTTTGTACAGTCTTTGGTTTCATTTTTTCAAAAAAATTATAGTCTCAATTATACTTTTTGTAGCTTTGACGAGAAATTCTCAATTATAACTCTGTAAAAAAGTATTCTCCATATTTCGATATGACAATTGAAATATTTCAAAAATGTGAATTCTAGATTTTTTCTATAATAATATAAAATTGAGTATTATAAATTTTAAATTAAAAAACACTAAATAAATCAAAATTAATCATATAAACTGAAACAATTGGATCTTAAATCTCTATAAATACTTCCTTTGAATTGCAAATGCTATTGCCCAATATTGGGCTTGGGCTACACTACGTAGTCCATGTATCTTTATTTTTGAGTCGCTTGAAATTCATAATCTGCATCGAATATTTTAAAAAATATAGTCCAATAATTTGGAGCTTTGATACAAAATAAATGTTGGTCCTTGCAGATAATCAATGAACAATAAATTTAGCCCCACTTAAGGTTGTGAGTTATGTGATTCTTGATTTTTCTACCAAACCACTATCAACATTCCACCTTCTTGTCTTCATTACAATTACTTTACATATGTTATATATGGAAAAAAAATGTATTTTCGATGAAATTTTGTATTTCAATTCACTTATTTATTTATTCGTCATAATTTATTTCATTGTTTGGTATCATTTTATTCTCTTTTAAGTCACACTACTATAGAAGTAATGGGGCCCATTAATTATTGAAATTAATTTGGTCCATGAATATTTGGAGAGCCCAACACGGTTTCTAAGTGGTGATTCCCTATGAAATTTCTTCTATTTTTCTCTTGAAATACTTAATAAAGTACTATACTTTACTTACATATAAATAATGCGGCAAAGAGCATATCTGTACATATAATTAATATTGGACTTCACTCATGCTCTGTTTTGAATCTAGTTTATTTAATTGTAGTACAACCACTCGTACTTGAAATGTGTGGTTATGGATAGTATAATAGTATTTCGATGATTTATTAAAATTATGTAATTTAATTTGTGTTTTGATTTCAAAATAAATTTTAATGAGAAAGTTGTGAAATACCATCGTTTTGGGTTTCAGAAGTGAAATGTCTCAATATGCCGTAATATGAAATGCTAGGGGTTTCAGTTGCTCAAGAGTAATTTGTCTTTAAGTTGTCTGAGATTGAATTGGTATGAAATTGCAGGCGAAAGTTTAAAACTATCCTACGTGCATTGTGTTGAAATTAAGTATCGTACCCTCAACATTGAAACTTGAAACTTAGCTAGAAAAATCATGAACTTTGAATTTATTTAGAGTAAAGGCCAAAATTGGTCCTGAGCATATGGTCATTTTACGTTTTTGGTCATAAACATTATCTTTTGGATCTTTTGGTCCTGAACATATGATCATTTTACGTTTTTGGTCCTAAACATTATCTTTTGGATTTTTTGGTCCTGAACATATGATCATTTTACGTTTTTGGTCATAAACATTATCTTTTGGATTTTTTGGTCCTGAACATATGGAAATTTGATCATTTTGGTCCTGGACTAACTGTTCCGTTAAAAACTAATGGTCAACGGGTTTAATTCCGATTTTCGACCAAATTAAAAGAATATTTAATCTTGAAAAATATCAACAATATAATCCATGTAGTTCATCGGAACAAATCCAAACTTCGAAAATAACCAAAATTTGAGAAAATTTAATGATTTTCTTAATTATAATTCACCAAAAACAACCCCAATTAAGCTAAACAATAGAAAACCTTGAAATCATATATTTTTACTTAATAAACCATTCCATTATGAATGTAAATTACGTACTTTGATCAGCATTTCTCAAAAAAAAGAAAAAAACAAACTCCAAGCAAATTCACACCTTAACACATAGAGACAAATGAAGAATTCAAGCAAACTACACCACCAACAAAAACTAAAATAAAATAAAACGTTACACCTAAAAATGATCATAAGCCGACAGATCCCAATTGTCACTCATCAAATCCTCGTACGACATTCTCCTACGATCGCCGCCGCTCCAAAACACCTCCTCAAATCCCTCCACCAACGGCGGCGGCCATTCAAACCCCTCCAATTCCGGAAACATCTCAAAATTCTCCGCGGCCGGCGCAGAGACAGAGGCCTCCGGAGTTGGAGGGGCGGCGGGGGGAGGGGTGGGGCGGCGGGATTTGCGGCAGGAGCCGCCGACGGGGACGTTGCGGAGGGAGCCGCCGCGGGTCCAGTAGCGGCGGCAGGACTTGCAGAAGTAGCGAGGCTGGGAGACGCTGTAGTTGTTGTAGTAGCAGAATTTGGTGTTGGAGGAGAAGCATCGAGGGCAGCTCGGGGCGGCCGCGACGACGTCGTTGCTCGGCCGCCATTTGCTGATTAGCAATGGGGGCTTGGTGTGGTGGTTGAAGCTTGATGATGATGATGATGATGATGAAGGTGGCATTATGTTTGTTTGTTTGTAATTGTGTTTTTGGATGTGTGTTGGTTTATTATATATAGAGATAGGAGATGGTGTGTAGGGTAGTGGTGGTGTGGAAATGTGCATGTGAGAACAAAACTCTTAGTTTTGAGTATATATTGTTTGTTTGTCACTAGTAGTATCTTATTATTGGTTGGCTTGTGTATTTTACTGTTGAAAAAACGTGGAGTTCGGTCGAATTCTAGTCTGTTTTGTAATTTTAAAAATCAGTCAGAAAAATCATGAAGTTTGAATTGGTTCGCAATTCAAAAATCTGGCAGTGATTTGGTAGTTTATGAGTAGACGTTATTGTTAACTTGCTGTCGATGACGTCTATGGTTGATTTTCGGGCAGATACTAGTTACAATTTAAGCAAAGGGTGATTTGGTGATAGGGTAATAGTGTGCAAAATATGCATATGAGACTTTTTTTTTTTGTTATAGTATACTGTTTGTATGATTGGTTCAAATGTATTTTTGGTCTTGCAATTAAGTGACATTTTTAGTGTAATTATTTTTGCTATATAGAGGCAAATGTAATTAAGTCTTAGATAATGTATGTGTGGCAAACATTTTAAAATATTGGTGGAGAATTGTGAGACTGCAGTTCAGTAATAGTACTCTTTTGTCCTAAAGTGAGTTGGTTGGCAAAAATTGAAATAAATTTACACACTATGAAGTACAATAGAAATGATGAAATTGTGAACGGAAATTTAATTGAAGCTCTAAATTTTTTATAAGTTAGATTTATAACACTATACTATACTCCCTCCGTCCACGAATAAGAGTCCCGTTTTTCCATTTTTATCCGTCCACGAATAAGAGTCTCGGTTCATATTTACCATAAATGGTAAAGAGACTCCACATTCCACTAACTCATTCCACTCACATATCATTTAAAACTAATATATACAAGTGAGACTCATTTTCCACTAATTTTCTTCCACTCACTTTTCTTAATATTTCTTAAAACTCGTGCCATTTAGAAATGAGACTCTTAATCGCGGACGGAGGGAGTACTAAACTATAATTAATAATGTAGTGATTACTGATTACTCTACGTTTATTTATAAGGTAAACCCTACACCCCTAATTAACATTATTTTTAAACAAATCATATACCCTGAGTATGAAATATTTCCATTGTATAAAATTTTTGACAAAGAAACAATGGGAAGAAAACAAGTGTGACCGAAAGGTGACTAGGAAAATCTAAAATAGTGTACCAACTAGCTAGTGGTATTGTGGTATATATGGAAAATATCACTTTTAATCTTAAAAATAAAATTTTATTATAAATCATGTTTTGAACTTTAAAATTATTTATTAATTTAAAAAATTAAACTATTTACATAAAAAAATGTCTATCATCCATTTACGACTCCTCAATCTCGACTATGCATGAGTAATAGATCGATTCGATTAATAACATAATAGAATAATAATCTATTAACATGAAACTTGTTGAATGCCAATATGCATTTTCTTTTATAAATGACATGACACAAAGCAACCATAATACTTAAAGAAAATTTCCATATTTAATTAATTAAAAGAAAATGACATCATTCTTTTAAATAATAGAGCACATCTTACATTGAAAATAAAATAAAAAATATACAAAGTGACATCCAATTATGGGCTACATTTAAATTTTAAGTACGTAAATATGAATGCGTGATATTTTTTTATATAAAAGTCAATAATTTGGAATTTACTTAAATACTATTTCTTACTATTTGAGACATTATATTTATAAAAATGTATATATTTATAGTTTATAATGAGCACACCAACGAATTACTCCTACAAATCAACAAAAGATTGTCACACATTCAATAGTTAATCAGTTAGTAGATGTTGATTGTAAGAAAAAAAAAAAAAAACATGTGGGAAATTTGGAAAGGCTAGGCTTTTGGCCTATAATGCCAAGACTCTTCATGTAGGCTCTCTTACCCTATAAATAGTGAGTGTTTTGGAGTAGAGAACACACAACCAACAATCATTCTCTCTTCTCTCTAAAGCATTCTAGTTCACATCTTAGGAGCATTGCATAGCTCGGTTCTCGCCTCCAATTCAAGTTCGTCGGAGCCTACGAGTTTGAGGTGCTTCAACTCGGTAGGAGGAAAGTCGTTTCATCTTTGGGGACGTTACACCAATCCGTGAGCACTAGCCGGGGCGTATCTCGTCTTGCGGAGAGAGGGATACCTCGACTCGACTTGAAGAAGACTATAGTTTGCATCTTGTTCTTTTATTGTATTTCTTTTGTTTTATTTACCTTCTAGTTTTTGGTTATTTTGTAATAGCAAGAGTTTGCCCGTGTAAAGGCTACACGATTTCCAACAATCGCAAGACGAGATAGTGTACTCTTGCCGAAATCATGTCGACCGAAGCTGGAGGGAACGGAAACAACAACATTGGATCGTCTTCTGCATCCGCTAACACCTCAACGATGGCACCTATTTCGACCTCAAGGGTCATGACTCAAGCTGACAAGCCCGAAAAATTTAAGGGCCTGGATTTCAAACGTTGGCAACAAAAGATGTTGTTTTACCTAACTACGTTGGGTGTTGCTAATTTCCTCAAGGAGGATGCTCCTGCTGTACCTGAGGAGGAGACGGACTTTAATGTTCGGGCTGCCTATGATGTTTGGCATCAAGGAGATTTCTTGTGCAAGAACAATATCTTGAACGGCTTGGGGGATAGTCTCTATTCCATCTTTGCCGGGGCTAAGACCTCCAAAGCTTTGTGGGAGGCTCTTGACAAGAAGTATCGCGTTGAGGACGCCGGTACAAAGAAATTTGTAGTCGCAAAATTTCTGGACTACATGATGGTGGACTCTCGCTCTGTGGTAGAGCAAGCTGAAGAATTGCAAATCATTATCCATGATGTCCACGCTGAAGGGATGGCCTTGCCAGACCAGTTTGTTGTTGCATCAATGATCGAGAAGCTTCCTCCGTGCTGGACAGATTTCAAGAACTACCTAAAGCACAAGAGAAAGGAGATGAAGCCAGAAGACCTGATTGTCCGTCTTCGTGTAGAAGAGGATAATAGGCGGTACCATCAGAAGTCAGGAGGGCCTGAACATGCCAAGGCAAATCTGATGGAGAAGGGAGGATCTTCCAAGCGTCCCCGCCCAAGGGAAAATGACAAGGGCAAGGGGAAGGTAGCTGCTGTCCGAAAGTTTGAAGGCAACTGCTTCAATTGTGATAAGCCGGGCCACATGGCGAAGGACTACCGAAAGCCTAAAAGGATGAAATTCAAGAAGAGTGCTCACATGGTCGAGAGAGACTTCAACGATGATGACCTGGCTGCGGTGGTTTCTGAAGTGAACCATGTTGACAATCCGAAGGCTTGATTTGTTGACACCGGAGCTACTGTGCATGTGTGCTCTGATCGTAGCCAATTTTCGACCTACAAGCAAGTCGTAGGGAAGAAGCTCCACATGGGAAACCAAGACTCGTCTGAAGTCGTTGGCATGGGAGAAGTGAAGCTCTTAATGACATCTGGTCGTGAGCTGAAGCTGAAGGATGTGCTGCATGTCCCAGACATCCGCAAAAATCTTGTTTCTAGTAGTTTGCTTGTTAGTCATGGCTTTAAGCTAGTGTTTGATTCTGACAAGTTTATATTATCTAAGTTTGGCACTTTCCTTGGAAAAAGTTATCTTTCCAATGGCTTGTTCAAACTTAATGTAATGGCCACTGGTGGCCGTGTACCGAATCAATCAGGTTTACCCCAGAACATGTGGAGGGAAGCTTTGCTAACTGCAAATTACATCTTGAACAAGATTCCACTCAAAAATAGGGATGTGACTCCTTATGAATTATGGAAGGGAAAGAAACCTTCATATACATACCTCAAAGTGTGGGGGTGTTTAGCAAAGGTACAAGTGCCACCTCCAAAACAAGTTGCAATTGGCCCTAAAACAGTCGATTGTATCTTTATTGGATATGCATTGAACAGTAGCGCATGTCGCTTCTTAGTTCATAAGTCAGCTATACCTGATGTAGCTGAAGGAACAGTAATTGAGTCAAGGAATGTTGTATTCTTTGAGAATGTGTTTCCTTGCAAGAAGCAAGATGATCGTTCTAGTGAAAGAATGGTGGATGAAACCAGTAGTTCTAATTCTCCAAAAGTGACGAGGGCAAGTCCTGAGGATGTAGAACCAAGACGTGGTAAAACAGTTAGATTTGCTAAGACTTTTGGTCCAGACTTCATAACTTTTATGTTGGATAGTGAACCAAAGTCACTATCAGAAGCACTGTCTGGCCAAGACGCAGTGTGGTGGCTAGAAGCTATCAACAGTGAAATGGAATCCATCATGCTAAATAACACATGGGTGTTAGTAGACTTGCCGGAAGGCTGCAAGGCCTTAGGATGCAAGTGGATTCTGAAAAAGAAATATAAACCCGATGGTACTGTAGACAAGTACAAAGCTCGCCTAGTAGTCAAAGGCTTTAAACAGAAAGAAGGGCATGACTTCTTTGATACTTACTCACCTGTTACGAGAATAGCTTCCATTCGGGTGCTTCTTGCGATTGCTGCGTTGCACAATCTTGAGATTCACCAAATGGATGTGAAAACTGCGTTTCTGAATGGTGATTTGGAAGAAGAGATATACATGGAGCAACCTGAAGGGTTTGTTGTGCCCGGGCAAGAACGCAAGGTATGCAAATTGGTAAAGTCTCTCTATGGATTGAAGCAAGCGCCGTTGCAATGGCACTTGAAGTTTGACAATGTAATGTTGACAAATGGATTCACTATCAACGAGTGTGATAAGTGTGTTTACATTAAGAACACAGATAACGGGTTTGTTATTGTGTGTCTTTATGTTGATGATATGTTGATAATGGGCAGCAATAGTGCCATTATTAACGAGACAAAAAACATGTTGAAAAGAAATTTCGATATGAAAGATATGGGTCTAGCTGATGTGATTCTCGGAATCAAAATTTTGAGGACTAATGAGGGAATTGCCTTAACGCAATCTCATTATGTTGAGAAAATGCTTAAGAAATTCAACTCGTTTGATTGTAAGCCAGCAAAGACTCCTTTGGAGCTCAATGTCCATCTAAGCAAGAATATGGGTGAGCCTGTTGCTCAAGAAGAGTATGCAAAGGTTATAGGAAGTTTGATGTTTATCACGAACTGTACTAGACCAGATCTTGCTTGTACGGTGAACAAGTTGAGCCGATTCACGAGCAATCCAAGCAAGGAACATTGGAGAGCTCTGTGCAGAGTTTTGAGATACTTGAAGTATACTATTGACTTTGGACTGCACTACACAAGATATCCCCAAGTACTTGAAGGGTACTGTGACGCAAATTGGATCTCTGATTCAAAAGACTCATTTTCGACGAGTGGGTATGTGTTCACTGTGGGGGGTGGTGCTGTTTCGTGGAAGTCAGCGAAACAGACGTGTATTGCTCGCTCCACCATGGAATCCGAGTTTATCGCATTGGATAAAGCAGGGGAAGAAGCCGAGTGGCTCAGAAATTTCCTAGAATGTATTCCATGTTGGAAGAAGCCAGTGCCCACAGTAGTGATACACTGTGATAGCAAAGCCGCTATAGGTAGAGCACACAGTGGCTTCTATAATGGTAAGTCTCGACACATTCGTCGACGACATAATACCGTAAGGCAGTTGATCACAAGTGGTGTTATCGCAGTTGACTATGTTAAGTCAGTGGATAACATAGCGGATCCATTAACAAAAGGTTTAAACCGTGATCAAATGCATAAATTGCTAAAAGGAATGAGACTGAAAACCACATCTTAAAAGATGAGTATAGTGGTAACCCAACCATACGATTGGAGATCCCATGGGATTGGTTCAATGGGAAACAAAGCTATACAAATCTAGTTGTAACACTCAAAAGATTTTTATCTTCGCCCATTCTTTAGAAAGCATTGAGTGTTGTAACCTGCACGTGGTAAGAGGCTAAGTCTTTTGACTTCTAATGATTCTTGAAATCTCAAGGAGATGCAGTATGGCAGGATACTCATATGAGAGAATCACATGTAAGTGAGAAGTGGGGCCGCTTCGTGTGTGTGAGTCACTTACGAATTCCAAAGAGGTGTTCCACGGCCGAAACGACACAAACGTGAGAACTGATGGAGTTGAGACAATATTGTGTTGATGCTATTGACTAGGCATACACCAAGGAGGAATAGTTCAAGGCATCTCGTCCACTAGCCCGTCGGTATGTCCGATAGTGTTGACTATGGAAGGTTCAAAACCACAAGTTACCTCTCCAAAGACAGTATCGTTTCTCGAGAACTGAGCAAAGAGTCTGCATACATGCATTTGTGTCTAGTGTTGGTTTGAGCTTGCAGCGCTCTAACCAATGTGGGGGTTTGTAAGAAAAAAAAAACATGTGGGAAATTTGGAAAGGCTAGGCCTTTGGCCTTTCATCTTGTGGTAACCTCCAAATGCATTATGGTGAGCCTTAATGCCAAGACTCTTCATGTAGGCTCTCCTACCCTATAAATAGTGAGTGTTTTGGAGTAGAGAACACACAACCAACAATCATTCTCTCTTCTCTCTAAAACATTCTAGTTCACATCTTAGGAGCATTGCATAGCTCGGTTCTCGCCTCCAATTCAAGTTTGTCGGAGCCTACGAGTTTGAGGTGCTTCAACTCGGTAGGAGGAAATTCGTTTCATCTTTGGGGACGTTACACCAATCCGTGAGCACTAGCCGGGGCGTATCTCGTCTTGCGGAGAGAGGGATACCTCGACTCGACTTGAAGAAGACTATAGTTTGCATCTTGTTCTTTTATTGTATTTCTTTTGTTTTATTTACCTTCTAGTTTTTGGTTATTTTGTAATAGCAAGAGTTTGCCCGTGTAAAGGCTACACGATTTCCAACAATGTTCAAACTCGAAACTATCACATTCTTATCCATCAATATAGCCACTTAAGCTCAATTTTGGCACCTTCTTTTTTATACACTTGAAAATGATATCGATATATATATTTCTAACATAAATATCAATCTATCAAAGTGCAAATTGCAGGAAAAAAATATAATTAGCAAATAAGGGAAGCTTTGGCCATCCTTTAGAGAATAAGTCCCTAACTTTATTATAACTTTAATTTCACCCATAACAAAATTAAAGTTATCCAAAGTAGTATCTGCACAATAGTCCTCATACTTTCATAGATAATCGTTTGACCCTATAAGTTATATAACATTAGTAGATCACGTAATCGGGTCAATCAATAAATAGTTATAAATATTATATAATCTTTAGACTATTATGTTGGACCATATTAAAATGTTCCAACATAAAGAAGATAGAGATGCTTACAATGACGGTTGGTAGACCAACATCTGATGGAGCATGGAGACTGAAAGGAAAGTGAATTAGTTCACGACATCTGAAATGTATTTAGGGCCAATCCAATCAGAGTCCGGTACTTTTTGCCTATATATATATATGCTCTTTCATTGTAATTGTAACATGTATAATGAAATATATGGATTGACGTCGCTCCTAGATCGTAGTCACATAGATATATAGACATCATATCAAACTAATTAAAAAATTTATATACTTCATGGTTACTTTTGTTATAACAACGTTGGCATTAAAAGAACCGGTATCGTCTATTCGTCATATAATCAGCAGTGGCGTGCCGTCGGCAATAAGCTGTGGGAGAGAGACACGACCGTTTGTTTGTGACCCACCCTATCCTTGATATCTCACCTCACTAGTTGTAGAAAGAGATTGTGCATATTGAACTAGTGTGACATGTCATAGAGTCCATTTTAAATGGAGTAAAGGCCAAAATTGGTCCTGAACATAGGATCATTTTACCTTTTTGGTCCTAAACATTATCTTTTGGATTTTTTGGTCCTGAACATATAGAAATTTGATCATTTTGGTCCTCCGTCAACATTTCTATTAAAAACTAACGGTCAACAGGTTTAATCCCGATTTTGACCAAATTAAACTTTTAATTCTGAGTTTTTCTTCCCTAACTAATTCCCTAATTATTTTTATAAATATTCTAAACCCCAATCACCACCTCCAATTATCGGCCTGATTTTTCGCCAGTTACTGCAATTTAGCCGTCGCCGACCTCTTGACTGCAATTGAAGAAGACTGCAATCCGTCGACACAGAGCTTGACGGTTGGTTGGAGGTCCTCCGGCTAGATGCTCTCGATTATCTCCGTAAAAAACATTTCTCTCTGTAGGAAACCGGAACAAGGCTCCTGGTTGTGGTCAGAGGTCGTGGCTTGACTGAGAGTAGGATCCGGGAGAGTTGCGAGGCGCTGAAGCTCGCCGGAGATGTCGCTGGAGCAAGCGGAGAAATCAGTGAAGGCGCGTGAGATGTCCAGCATATCGTCGGAGTGGGTCTTAGAATCGGTAGACGATTTAGTGGCAAGCTCACCGAGGCGATTCCCCAATCTGCCTGAGGTTGACCGCAGAAGGTTGCAACAAACAGGACAATCATGTCGGTGCTCAAGAGGGCTTGGAGTATTGTGTAGTCTTCCTCTCTCTCGGGCTTATTCAAGAATGTGCGAGTGAAAAAAGATGCTTTGGTTGTTGATTTCTCTTCCTCTTTATCCGGATTTTGTATGGTTATTTGGGGAGGAGTTATGGGCTCTTTCTTCTGAATCTGATCTGATCTCTCCAAGTTTTGGATTCTTCTTTGATGGCGATGAGCAGAGGTAGAAACAGTGCTGCACAGACCACGGTGGCGCTGCCTGCGTAAGCCGCGGGCGAGAAGGGGACGAATTCCTGGAGGACAGTCGTGGCCATAAAAATAAAAATAATTAGTAAGTAAAAAATCAGAATTAAAAGTTTAATTTGGTCAAATTTGGCATTAAATCAGTTGACCGTTAATTTTTAACGGAAATGTTGACGGATGACCAAAATGATCAAATTTCCATATGTTCAGGACCAAAAAACTCAAAAGATAATGTTTAGGACCAAAAAGGTAAAATGACCATATGTTCAGGACCAATTTTGGCCATTACACTTTTAAATATGTTACTACATATTACAATCTTTTATCTCTCTTACAGCTACTTAGACTTAAGGGTTGCATGTGGTTGGTTCTTAGCTAGAAATGGGCATGCAAAGAAGGCCCATAATTTGATAAGATGTGATTGGTGTACCTAATTGGAGAGATGTTTGTTATGAGGGTCATGTGCCACCTAGGGCTAAACATTTTGTGTCAATAGTCTCATTGTTGATTAAAGATTCCAAAAATATAAAATTGCAATCAAATTCAAACTAGTTTTGCTGGGATGGAAAGAGAATTCAAGAGGATTTAATGAAACGAGTATAATTAATTAGTTATTAATTAGATGAGCTTCGGTTCATCAAAGTCATTAATGACTCACCAATAACTTAAATGGGAGCTACATAGTGTTATAAGAATTAATTGGGTTTTTATCCCATTTCGTTAAACTCTAAACCCAAACCCCAACAATCTTATGGGAATGATTAATTTCATTCTCCAAAGATGTATACTAATTAACATTTTCATCAGTTTTTTGGGTGTGGTAAAGTAAGTAAAAGAGGTAGAAAATCGAATATCGCTTCCATTTTACGATTATACATTGATCATAAAGCTTTCGAATTTATGTTTACAGTGTATACAAACACTTTGGTGGAATATTGCCGGAACATATTAAGTTTGTGATAAAAAAATAAAGATTCATACATAAGTTAATAAAATCGAATTTTCAAAACATGTGTGTATGAGTTGTAATACAAATTGAGCTAATATCAAAACTAAAAATAGTGGCACGAACATGTAAAATCACTACATTTACGTACAATGAAATTAATAGTAATATTCTTCCTAAGATGCTACATATATATTTCAAAATAGAGTAATAAATCGAATAACCTATTGAATAAATAGAAACTTATAAATTTAAAGTGTTTACCTAAAATTTAAAAATAAACAAACTAAGAAAATAATAGTGATCGATGAAACTCAATTACTTAAATAGTGGTCAAACTAAAAATAGTGGCACGAATTGAACATGTAAAATCACTACATTGACAATGAAATTAATAGTAATATTCTACACATATATTTCAAAATAGAGTAATAAATTGAATAACCTATTGAATAATAGAAACTTGTAAATTTAAAAATAAACAATCTAAGAAAATAATAGTGATCAATGAAACTCAATTACTAGAAGAAAGAGCAAATGGCCCATATCTCAAGTCTTGCAAGACGAATTTAGTATTAATGGCCCACAAACTAATGGATCGAGTCAATATGATTGGGTGTACTCTAGTTAGTTGAGTTAATTTAGTTTCTAAAAGTCTCAAATGTTTGTTGAATATTGAGGACTCCTATGATAAACAGAGCTTACTACTCCCTCTAGCTAATTATCTTGTGGCAAAGAAAAAAAAAACTACAAATAGTTTCATTTTCCAACTAATGAACTATGTTAATTTAATAATGTGGAAATTGACATCAAATTATTAAATAAAATAAATAAGAGTAATTATATCATTATTAATTAATTTATGGCTTTACTTATTTCATTACTAAATTAGTACTAATAGAAATCAATTCTCTCTCTCCTAAAATATTTTAAAACATTAGTGATAGTAAAATTTTCTCTCCTAAATATTTTAAAACATTGAATTGATCATGGTTGCCTCTATTTAAATTATTTTGTAAGAATTCTGACGAAATTCAATTTTTATATATATCAATCGTAAAAAAAAAATTATACTACAATCAATAATGGTAATATCATCTATTTGTGATGACTCAAACCCCCAACCTACTGATTGATGAAGAAACGTTTTACCAACTGAGATGCGTTTCTTCGTCTAGTTAACGTTTAAGGAGAAGTCTTTTACATATATTGAATAAGTGTTTTATCTTCGTTAAAGCACTAGTACTAATATTTTTATTTAGAAGAAACAAGTCTCAAATTGTGTGGGGGCACACGTGCTATCTATCTCATTGTCCATTTCCAAGCTGATACTATGCGACAATTTCAACTAGAAACATAAGACTGAGATAGTGTCAATATATAAGACGAGTTGACTTAGCCAACAATATTACACTCTCATAATCCTACTCATTCAAATATTTTCTCCTACATATACATACACACATCATTTTTTTTTTCCATAAATTAAATTAAAACACTCATCACTCTTTCATTTCCCGCCGCCAAACATGTCCGACGCCGGCCCTTCCCGCAGTCTCCGTGGGGCCCGCCCCTCGCCGCTGAGCATAAGCAAACAATCCCACAACATAGCAAAGGCAAAATCTCACCGCCGCCACCCTCCGCCGCCGCCGCCGGTAATAATCTACGCCGTCTCCCCCAAGAAATACAACGTGGAGCCCGGAGAGTTCAAGGCGGTCGTGCAGCGTTTGACCGGCTTGAACTACTCATCTCCGGGGCCCGCGCTGATCGAAACTCCGCTGCAGCCGGATTTCGGAGGAGTGTTCCCGGCTGAGTTTTCCGGCGGCGGCGCGGAGATGCCACAAAATTTATTGTGGAATGGAACTGATTTTGATAATTTGCATGGAAACAGAAATGTGAATAATTTGATGATGAATTTGGCTTCTTCTTTTACTACTAGTAATTTCGACGTTATTAATTATTTCTATGATATCTAATTATTAGTCAATGATAAATATGTTAGGCCTCATGTATTATAAAAATTAAGTCCAATGAGTTTTAGTCTTTTAGTCAATTGTTTTTTATTATTAACATGTCACAATTGATGATATGGCAAATGCTTGAAATCTAGTAGCATATTATATTTTGTCTACATTATGATAAAGTAATTATTAAAGATTGTGGTAGCCGTAATTTAATTTTAAAATCTTCACTTATTTGATTATGTAATTTTTATTTTAATTATTGATAATAATGAAGTAATTAATTGCATACGAAAATAGAAATCGTATAAAAGTTGTTATTACGGATTTATCACAACCATATATTTTACACATTTCTTTAAGAACCAAAATCTATTTCACTTAGAAATTCATATAGATTTTACACATTTCTTCAAGAAACAGATTATATTCACCTAGAACTTTATATAGTTGAATTCAAAATTTGCTACTGCAGTTGCTTAATGGAGTAATGGGGCTCTCCCCTCCAAAATTTGCTGCAACAACCCCATTTTCGTCCACGCGATCTCTATGCATCACCGGGCTGTAACTAGACGGACAGCGTGATGCCTCCCGAGCTTGCTTTTCCCTAAAGACCCCCCACATATAATATTTGCCCTGAAATCCTGCACACACAAAATAACAACCATGTCAAAGAGAACATTTTTTTTCCTTGCAGTATTGTTTAGTGTGTTAAGTGGATACAGAATAAAGTAGAGAGATTAATATTTCTATTTGTAAAAAAGTGTAACTGGGACGGAGGGAGTATTTACTTACTCCAGTGTGATAATGGCAGTTTCGTCGAAGGAAACACCAAAAGCTCAGCATTCTTAACAATGGCTTTCAGAGCAAGATCCTCTTCCACCATTTCATCAACAAGGTTATCATAAAATCGCTCGCTTCTATACCGAATAAACAGTGTAATTCAGTTAATGTAATTGTAACGTGAAGGAAGTGCAGCAACATGTTTAATAGCAACGAAGAATGATGTCAAACCTTTCTGATGGAAAGAAATAGAGTGCGATGTTTCCAGCACTCGATTCTGAGCTCTCGAAACGTTGTGGCCAGACATGAGATCTTGGCAGCATTTCTAGGTGGAGCAGTGGTATAAACTGGCGTGCCTCGTTGTATACTTTCTGGCATGCCGATAAAGACATGTGAGCCATGATATCCTCTAGTATTTCGTGTTGGTTGTTGGAAATACTGAAACTTCCCCTGCGATTAAGAAGTTAATTCTAATAAATGCAAAAAATAACATCGATGTAACAACTTTACCATGTTTATTATTTTCCTCACCTCCAAATTGGTTCCATGACTGGTTCGGCTCGGATTTGGCAATCATCCGGTGGTAAGATTGTTGAATCCTTTGGAAACCCGTCACAAGTTGGATTGATGCTCCTCTCAGCAGTCATGCAAGCAGA
Organism: Salvia hispanica; assembly: GCF_023119035.1. Taxonomy (NCBI): domain Eukaryota; kingdom Viridiplantae; phylum Streptophyta; class Magnoliopsida; order Lamiales; family Lamiaceae; genus Salvia; species Salvia hispanica. Next base: position 24,105,876 of record NC_062968.1, on the reverse strand, counting down.
CGGAGTTCCTGAGTCGAACCCTTTGTGTTTCTTGACACGTTGAGCAAACAGAGGTTTACGCTTGTGGCCATTGAGATTAGCTGCAGAAGGCGTGTCAGGTTTCATCTTCTTTGAACTTCCCAAAGAACCACTGTCTGACGAGAAACGAGACAACGCAGGATTAGTCTTGACATCTGACCCACGATGCAGGCCGTAATATCTCTTCAAAGAGGCTGTAATGCCCTTCATATCTTCCGATAATGTAGATTCACTAGCCAATTTAGCACGCTCATTGAAGCCAACATTAGTGCATTCGTTATGAGGCCTATCCGAGGTGTTACTACAAAGTGTATCCCAGCCTTTTCTCAGGTCGGACACTGGACTCGCACTTCTCTTTTCCACGGAACAATCTTTCCGAGATGTATCATCAGCCGATAATGTACTCAAAACCAGATTATCCTCGATATTTTCCTCCTTGTGCGAATGGGAAGAGCTCTGCTCATGTCTTTTGCTTTCATCTGCTGAAAGAACGATAGCCTCGTCTATCATTCTCAAGCCCGCAACGTGACAGTCACTGTCAGTTGCAGACAGTTCAACCAAGTCCATCTTTGCACACAGATCACTAGATTGAGACACAGGCTCTTCTTTCGTGAGCACCACTATACATTTTTCCTTTGTTCCTGTTCCAGAGTCGCGTTGAATATGCTTTGAAGTTGAGCAGTTTCTTGTTTTGTTACGAGTGTCGTAAATTTTTAGGTGAGGCCGTTGGTTTTTCACCTCAGCTTCACAATCATCACACAACCATCGAACAAATTCATTGAGTGACTTGGGTACTACGTTAAGGCAATAGCTGGAAAATAAGAAAGTTACAAGTTTGAATAAAGCAATAAATAAATCATAAATTCTCCTCTGAAGAAGCTGCTCCTCCGAAAAGGGCCACAGGCCACAGTAAAACGATGCATTGAACGTAGGTACATAAACATATATCTAACCTAAAAAGAAACAGAAAGCTGTAACATGTCACGTTCAGCTGCCTGCAGCACAAAGATGTATAATAATCATAGATGATGAATGCAACCTAAGCTCTTATTTCTGCATTTTTCATTTTTCTTTGGTTCATGGAGAAGTTGAAAGTTTCAATGAGGAAATAGTTTAAGAAAGGAAAAACTTCATTATGCAACTTACCGATGCACAGCATATTTGACGCATTTGACACAGTACACAAATGAATTACGGAATCCTACGTCACCACACTGCAAACATACTATCTCCTGCACGAGGAATTTATGCACAAGTCCATTATAACAAAAGCTGGTTCCATTTATACAGTTAAGTTTTTCTTCGACATCCTAAATTGCAGTTAAAAATTGGAAGACTAAGCTGGCAGATAATTCTAGAAATCAAAATCAGTCAATTGATATTTTCTATGTAAAAATAAACAAGCAGACTAAAATATATGAAAACCACGAAAAAGTTCCCTTTTCCTCTGTTAGTATGGTATCCTGTCTAGTGATTTTCATTCGACCTATCATCTTTCGAGTCTAGACTTTCACTGCAGCATCAATGCTTCATCTGCTAATCGTCTTTAAAAAGTTCCAAAGTACTTTTTTTAACTCGATTTCCATTGAAATCGCAGCTAGACTTCAGTTAAACAACGAACGTGGAATTCAAGCTTACAACGAAAATAATGCAAACAAAAAATCAAGTCACAACAATTGAACAAAGTAATGAACATAAACTAACTTAGCTTTCCAAGTAAGATTGCATCGACATTCGACAACCAGCTATATATACATAACAAAAACACGACAATGTAGACGATCAGCACATCCATACCGGAGTAGAAGGCCGTAGAGTCATGTTTCCACACGAAGGGTATCGAGGATGATCTACATCAACTACTTCCACATCCTCACAATGCCAAGCTATTTCTTTCAATCTGAAGAAAGGGTAAAACAAAATTGAAAGCTTAATCATCTCAACCAATTGATAATCACAGTAGCTACATTATCATCCAGCAAAATCCAAGCAAACCCCTCCCTATTTGTAAACTAAAATCGAAATTCTCCACAGCATAAATTAATTTTCCCCAAAACAAATCCGATAACTTGTTTAATTCAATAAAAAAACACACATTCACAATCCACAGAATCCCTAAAAATGTGAAGGGCGACAGAAAAAGGCAAGAAATTGACATGCAGCTGGAAATGTCATCAAACTCAAAAGGGGGAAACCGAAAAACATGAACGAAATCACTAATTGTGACTGCAGCTTTGAATTGAACTAGAAAATTGAATAGTGACTCGCTATTGCAAAAAAACAGCGAGAATTGTGTGAAAAGAGACGAACAATACGGAAATTCAAGCTTCGTCGCGTCATCAATGGATTAGAAATTTGGACGGAGCCAATTTAATCCAGAAAATCTGCGCGCGATTTCAATTTTTTCATTCAGTTTGATGAAATATTTTTCACATCCACCTTTAACAGAGTATATTTTGGAATTAAAAATGTCTAAATAATTATAGATTAATCTGGAAAAGTGAAAACTCTAGAAGAAGGAAATACAAAAAACCTCATACTAATATTTTTTTAAATATTACTCCTTTAGTATAAGACACAAAATTTAATAGTAATGCGCAATTGATAAAATAAAAGAGAATTAAAAATAAAAAAGTAAGTAAAATATTGCAAATAGAAGATGAGTCTCGTCTTATTAGTGAAAGAAAAGTTTCAAAAATTAGAAAGTCCATAGTCCCGTGAGACACGGAATAAAAATGAAAGAATGTGTACTCATCCTCTGGGACAGAGGAAATAATAATTTATCTATCTTGATGAGTACACGTTAAATTTATAATTATAATTATTAAATATACTTATTCCATTCCAATTAAGTTGAGTCAAAACTTTTGAGCACGTAGATTAAGAAATCTATAGGTCGCCACAGGCAGCGCCGCGGCCAGGGACCCTGTGCCGTGTCCTCGCCGAGCACCTGGCGCGCCAACGTCCTCCACTACCCACTGCCGCCGCCCTCGTCCTCCCCTATAGTGAGCCGCGGCAGCCGACTATCGTGGACACTCTTAGAGAATGAGGAGGTACGCTTTGAGTGCTTTTTTTTTGTTTGGCTTTTGTTTTGTTGTTGGGGCTTTGTTGAGTAGTTGTCTATTGTTGTTAGAGTGTCCACTATAGTTGGCCGGGCCAAGCCACAAAACGTGGCCAAGCCATAAAATCGTGGTCGGGCCACCAACGCCCATGTTTTACACTATAGTGGACATGCCCAAGCCACCAAATAATTTATTTTTTTCATTTTGTGTATATTTTAATTAAAAATGGGTATATTTATAGAATTTGTGTAGGAATGAGTTAAAAATGTGTATACTTATAGAATAACAAAAAAAAATCAAAAAATAGGGAGAGCCGCGGCCCGTGGCCGCTGCAATAGGAGAGCCACGGCTCCCGCCCAAGAGCCGCGGCCGGGCCACGATCGTGGCGCTCCCGTGTCCACCCCCTACCCGCCACGGCTGCCCATGAATGCCACTATAGGGAGCTGCGGCTCGCGGCTCTGGCGTGGCCTGGCCGCGGCTCCCCTATAGTGGATGCTCTTATGGTTCTTGTGTGGCCTTTTTTTAGTGTTCGCCTCTGTTGTCTTTGTTTCAGTGCTTGGGTTGATGTTGTATGATCATTTTGCTTCTTTTTCATCTGCTTTATCTTTGTTTTTGTTTTTATGTTTTTTTGTTCCCAGGAGTTTGAAAATTTTTATCAAAATAAATTCATTTCCATAAGTATATTAGTATTTAGAAACTATATCTTACTATGATTTAGACATCACTCAAAATGATTTCTTAAAGTATAAACTTTAAGCACTAACAAATGGGAAGCATTAATTATATCTCCACTAACTCGAGCAGTTGATCAAATAGTTTATATCACTTGCATTTTTGCATAATTGACTTGAAAGATTAGAAAGCACCGACCACAACAAATTAATATTGTTAATAGAGCTTAAATATGCAATTAGAATCAACTGATCAATGTAATATACCTAACAATACAATTATAATTATAATATACTCCATGAGACATACACCTAAATTAAACATTATTTAGTGGGATAACTAAATAATCCCACTTTCCATGACCAAAATTTGCTAGTAATGATGTAATTATATCATCCTTTCACATATTTGGTATCATATTTGACTTGGGAGTGCAAATATTGCACAAAGGATTAAATTTCACTAAACTCCATAGCCATCATCATGCCACCTAGTCTTTAGTCCAGTCATATTCATTCACCTAAGTTTGAGGAATAGAATGAGCTTCCACCAATAACAAAAATTATTAAATATTCCATACATATATTGTTGTTTGTCCAAGATAATTTTCTGGCTTCACCCATGGTATCACTAAAAGAATATTATGGGCTTTCACCAATAATCTACTTAATTACTTTATACTACTAAAGTTCCCTTATCAAATTCTTCGAAAAAATTTTATACATATCTTTGTAATTGTTAGTAATAAACTCAAACTTATATATTGTATAAACTCAAAACTCCTCAATAAAGCTTCAACACAATTTCAATATAATATCAACATAGTGTAAAATTTCAAGATTTTTGTATCAACACAACATCAATCATTGACTACCGTTGAAATTTTGTTGACATTTTCTTGTTGATGTTTTTTTGTGATCTGTTGATATTTTTCAATGGTCTAAATCATAGTTTTGAGTTTCTACATTATTTAGAATTTTCATTTAATCACATCTCTTTTATAATTTCAAGATATATAATAATTTGTGGCTCCACCCTTATCGTAAACAAAGGAATATCCTGAGCTCCCACCAAAAATGCTTGATCAATTATTTGAATATTTATGATTAATATCATGAATTCTCTAACATAAACATAGCGCAAATGCAGTGCATAAACCTGCACGTTCTTAATAGCACTTTTAAATTAATTAATCATTAATACAACGAACATAACAAATCTAGATTTTAATTACTAACAAATAGTACTCCATAAACTATTTTAGACAGTTATTACGAAAAACTAGATTCATAGTGGAAAGGAAAAGTTGGTTTTGACTTTTGAGTTTGCAGAGTTTTAATTAATTTAAAATTGAATTCAAGCTTCTATAACTCTTGACCAATTTGGAAAATTTAAAATTTAATTCTACTTGAGACAATTAAAAAAAATATGAAGACACTGCTCAAGACGAGAGAACGTCGGAAAATTTAAGGCTCAAATATTTAACGTTGAAGTCTATAAAATCAAAGTCTATTATTTAGGAAGATCCTTTTGCAAAGTGTAAATCTATTCATCAATAGAAATCATATAATATATGATGCGTTTTCCCATCATGTATCTGATTGTATCCATTCAAATAAAAACATAAACTGTAGTAAGTGACGAATAATATGACCAAAATTTATTTGGCATTTTATTAATGGAAAAAATATTAACCCACTCGATATCATAATAATTGAAAATGTTTGGCATTTTTATTATTTGAAAATATAGGAGTATCAAATATTTTAAATTTGACGACGCAAGGCGATTGTTGTTCTAGAAAAAATAGTGTAATTTTGAAATATAAATATCTGTTTGTTTAGCCAAAAATCAAATTGGTAATTGAATATATAGTGCTTCACTAAACACTTTTTCTAGTTGTATTGCTAACTTTATTGATAGTGTTTTTAGATTTTTAAAGAGAGACATGATTGGACAGCAGTTCATATTTATAATCTTATATTCCCTTCTTTTCATTTTAATTATCTCATTCCATTTTTATAATTAGATGGGTCATCCTTTTAACATTACATATGTTGTGAAACACCGCTTAAAATTTAATTATCATCCTATAAAATGTGTATTTAAAATGTATAAAAAAGTATAGTACTAGTATTTTTCTAGGGTAAATAATTTTAACAAATGTATTTTTTCTAATATAACTCACATGCTCTTGAAGTGACTTGAATTACACAATGGAGAACAAACATCTTGGTGCCTTAAATCCTTTGTTTCAATATTAATTTAATGATATTCATTATAAAAACATATACTCCATACTATAATTACTACTCCTGATAAATCTTAGTACTTCCTCTATTCCATTAAGATCATCTACTTTCATTTTTGTTTTGTCCAAATCAAATTGACTCATTTGTAAAAAATCGAAAATACTTGTATTTCTACTTTATTCATCCTTTCTTTATTTTCTTAACTTAATACACAAAATAAAATTGCATAAAATCTCATGCCGCTCAAAAAAATGGTCATCTTCCTTGAGATTAAGGGAGTAATATTTACTATTGACATTTAAGATATAATTACATTCATTAGAATACTATAAATCAAAACAAATAATTATAAATTTGATGAACTGGATTTGAAAAAAATAAAAGTGGAAAACGAAGTGGTACACATTGAATTGCAAAAGATGGGAATCTATCATCGGACCCCCACTCTAGTGATATATTGGTACCTACATATTTGCTATATTTGTACTTATATTACTATTTCCATTTAAATTAAAAATGCAAGGAAAAATATCAACAAATTAAAATTTTAAGAGGCCAAGAACAAAACGGAATTAAGTAAAAAAAAACTACCAGAAAAATGAAACCAATTTTAAAAATAACTTGTATTCATTGTATACATTGCACGAGCCATTAACTATCTCATTGTGTCATTTTTAGATATCCACTATAATATTAACATGTCGTATCTGACTCATATTTCATCATAAAACTAATATACCAAGGAACCACATTTCACTTATTTTTCTTCCCCGATATTTTTTCAGATTTCTTGAAATTTGTGACGATGGCTGAATGTTTGAATCTATATATAGTACTATGAAGAGTTTGTCATTTCATACATCCACATGATCTAAACTCACTAGTTCTTTTCTTTTCACATATATAGAGAGAGATGGCAAAATCATTTGATATAGTGAAAATGTTAGGAGAAAAAAAGCCATATTTGGCCATGATATTAGTGCAATTAGCATATGCAGGAATGGCTCTCTTTTCTAAAACAGCAATGGCTAAAGGAATGAATCCATTCGTCTTTGTGGCATATCGTCAAGCATTTGCTACTCTTGCTTTGCTCCCTTTTGCACTAATTCTTGAGAGGTTCATTCTCTTTTTATTCTTCCTTTAATCATTTTATAATGTTCTTGATTTAATCTTTTTTTTTTTGCTATTTTTTCTTAGGAAAAGTGGTGATCAATTGTCATACAGCCTACTATGGAAGATATTTTTAGTTTCTTTATTTGGGTAAGTTTGGATGATAGTTCGCGTTTTCGTTGTGTTCTTGGTTGTTACGTTGCTTTTGATATTTACGTGTTTTGCCACTGAGGCCATAGCCATTTGACATGATTTGACCGTTTTGTAGGATTACTTTGAGCTTGAACCTCTACGTATACGCGATAAACTACGTTTCCGCAACGTTCGGTTCGGCTAGCAACAACAGTGTTCCCGTATTCACCTTTGTTGTCGCAGTTGGTCTCAGGTACCTCAATCAAATAGTACTCCATTATTATGTGTCGGACCGTTTAACAGGTCAAGATTGTCAAACTTTATATATATAGTCATGCTGATCCGGGTCTCGAGACTGTCAGACACATGACTCTCCCGTGTGTTATTGATCAGGATTGAGAAGTTTTCAATCAGGGAATGGTCAGGGATTTTGAAGATTGTGGGGACTGTGGTGAGTTTTTCAGGGGCAATGGTGTTTGCCTTTGTGAAAGGGCCTCAATTTAGTATTGTGAATTTGTCTGAAGAGAAAGCTATGAGCAATCATGGAAACTATATTAGCAGCAAAGAGAAATGGATACAAGGTTGTCTACTTATGCTCTTGTCCAATGTTATTTGGGCTTCATGGCTTGTCATGCAGGTAATGTTTATTTATACAAATAAATTAAAAATTGATATTTTATAGTAAATATATACTTTCTCCTTTGCTAATACATGCATGTCTTATTTAGCTGTCCCATTTCAATTTTATTATATAGGGTAAATTGCTCAAAAAAACTATAAAGATTGTTTAGATTTTGGTCCATTTTGTAAACTAGTTAGAAAAATCATGAAGTTTGGATTTTTTTTTTCAACCAAATAATATCTTTTCATTTATGAGTAGACAACATTGTTTGATTCATCGATAATTAAAAAAAAATCCAAATTTCATTATTTAGTATTATACTTTTATTAATAAGATAACAATGATTACAAATACATATCAAACTATCGCATTGTACTCTAATAAAATTATAGTACTAGTTTTCCATCATTAATTATTATGTAATGAAACACATTATATTGATATTTGGTAGGCCCCTCTAGTGAAGATGTATCCAGCAAAGTTCCGATTAACAATGCTACAATGCTTATTTAGCTGCATACAATCAACAGTTTGGGGCATGGCTCTGCAAAGAGACATTTCTTCGTGGAAATTGACGTGGGATTTCAATCTTTTATCTGTCATATACTGTGTACGTCTTCACAATCTCTTCGTCAATACGTGTCTCATTTTTCCATTTCTGGCACTCCATTAAATTACCTAATTACACTACTCGATTTGTCTTAAGTTAATTGATTAGTATTCACTTTCAAAATATCCCTGACTAAACAAACCATTTTTTTTTTCTAAAAAAAATCAACCATTTTAATTGTTCTTACGTTATTATTTCTTCAACCATTTCTAGAAAAAATCAACCATTTTAAAATAGATAGTGTTCTCTGTTTACTTAACTTACTGAACACAACTTTCTGAAATTTCGTGTATGGAAGAAATGTCTCAATTAACTTGGGACTGGAAGAGTAATATATATAAAAGTAGAACGAATATTTCCTCTGTGCCAAAAAGTAATGCGTCTATTGACGGACGGAGGGAGTAATGTTTGAATTTGACATGGTATTGAGAAATACATAATTCTTTTAGATTTTATTTTAAAATGTATTGTAATGTACAGGGTGTAGTAGTAACTGGATTAAGTTACTGGCTGTTTCTTTGGGCTGTGGAGAGCAAAGGTCCTCTTTTTACTGCTGCATTCACTCCTTTGCAACTTATTTTTACCGCCATCTTCTCTGCTTTTTTATGGAATGAGATGCTCCATCTCGGAAGGTCAGTAATTATATTGTTTCGTATTTCAATTTCGTGATTTAGGAAAATATCAAACGTCTGTTGCAGTCAACAATCCGAACAATTTCAGAAGCGTGAATAACAATGTACATATTCACTTAGTAAAAATTGTCAATTTAACGTGTACCATTTAGGTAATTATCATTTAATCGTGCTACCACTATAAAACTAAGTTGTATGATAAAAAAGGCCAGTCTTGTCAACAACTTTGTGTGGAATAAAAGAAGTGGTAAAGAAACCGTAGTTAAAAGTGAAAAGAAAGTGGTTTACATTATATATAGTGTTATCTTGTTGTACATTATTTTAGCATAAAGACAAAATGTCAAAACTTGTGATAAATAATTGTGTTATGAAGCACTATAGTGACTTTTTGCACGATTTGAAATTCCAATTAATTTTGGGAGAAAATTTTAAACTCAAGTAACACACAAAACAACGTTATTTACATCTATTAAATACGACATCGTTTCTTATATTAATCGGATTTGTCTACCTACGTGATATTATGTGCCTTGTTGAATCCAATTTAGAAGAAAATCCAACTAGTGGAAAATTGGTTACAAATTTTAAAGATGTTGACGACCAAATTTTAATTTTATGGAAAATATCAAATTTCCGAGATGATACTCATTTTCAGATAATTTCGTTATTGCTTGGATCAAATTCATAATTCGTCTGATCTATAGCTGATTTTAACATGTCAAACAACCTGATACACAATTTATCCAAAATTAAAAAGATGTTTTCGATATCATGTGAACCACATGATACCCGACCATGTCATGTCCTTTTATATGTAGTATATTGTGATTATGTGCCGTGTCGAAAATTGTTCGTTTCTAACGAAAGGGCTCTTTTGTGCAGTATATGCGGCAGCATGTTGCTTATAGTGGGTTTGTACTGTGTGCTGTGGGGTAAGAAAAAACAAGTAAAAAGTGAAGATGATAAGGCTACAATGAATGAGACTAATGTGTAGTTTTGAGTTATGGATGAATGATACTACTAAGTCTATTGATTTTGGTGATGTATGTCTTTTTTATCTATATAAATATAAATATGGCTATCAGTAACCCTTGATTTTTGAATACTATGATATTATCAGGTCAGGTATATATTGATGGCATGGGTTAATGCATCAAATTTCAAACCTAGAATGATAATGCATCAAATTCTAGATTTTCCATGAAACAAATTGCCTCAAATAATTAGAAGGTGATTTGGTATATAAAAAATGATGTGATAATCAAAATGAATCCTCATAAAAAAAACAACCGTTATTTAATTGAAAAAAATCATTTATTCATTTATGTGCACTAACTTAGTATACAAGTTATAAATTGTAAAGAGGTAACAAAGCCTTTCAAGTTTCAATCAAAGTGGAAATTCAAAATTATTTGAAATCCAAGCCCACTAGCCCAATCAATATTCAATTGGGCCTACAATATATACAACTAATAGGCTTCAATTTAACAAGTTATTTTCTAAAAGGTTTTAAGTCAAGCTCAACTTTATAGTTATCTTTGCATAAAATGTTATTGAAAAATATATTACTAATACTCCATATGAGAAGCATTATTACAAATATTTTTGTATATTTAAAATAGTACAATCCCCTAAAATGTCACGTTTCACGAAATCGATGATCCAACGCACGTGCACGTTGTTCTGCCTGGCCGTGTAGTGTTTAGACGTTGAGCACGATGTTGCCGATGCACTTAAGGTGAGTTTGTTGGAGGTATATATGGTGTGAATAGATAATTAAATACTTCCAATATGGATGTATACAGTTAGCACTCCACTTTTCATATGAAAATGTCAGATAATAAAGAAGAAGCAAAAAAGAGGAAAGGCAGATGAATTTAGTTATATTTGCAGCCAATTTTAATACCATCACTATTTCGGACCCCATCAATACACAATCATCATAATTCATGAAAATGACGCAATTTCAACATATTTATTTATTTTGGATGAAACTAGAATTATTTTTAACAGGTGTCCATGAAAACTTCTCCATAGCTTCAGTTATATTTTTGGATAGCTAGATTGCAGGAAAAATCATAAAATTTAATCAATTTTTGATCAATTTTCGGTATATTTAGCTAGACTACAAAGGTCAAAGAGAAATAAAAAATTGTGGATAGTTTATATCTATACATGCAATTACCTTTTTCTAATAAAAACTAGGTGGAGCTTATATTTTTCTAACTTATTCAATCTGTTTAATCTGTTTTTCGTTTGATTTCCTAAAACTCATACCATTATAATCAAATAGGACTATCATTGCGTGATGGGGAGAGTACTAATTTGAAACTTGTCAAGTACTACATGAGAGATTTTTGTTTTGTTTTGAGGGAAGTACAAAAGTAATATTTCAAAAACCATTACACAATCTTTGGTATATATAAAACTAGTTGAATGTGATAGTAACTTGACATGCACAATTACTATAAAATAGTAAGTACCATTTTGGAAAATACTTCATTTCAAGAATATTTAATCTCAACTTCTCCAACACCTCTTGACCACCCAATATTGTGGGCCCAAAGATAAATGGGAGGACATCATCAAACAATAAGCATGGGAAAGCACGATGAGGCATTCATAAGGTCAAATAATTGATATTATACTATCTTTGTTATGCATATCATAATTGAGATATATAATAAAACTATTTTATCCTAGACATATGTATATATCTATACCCGTCATGTTAAATGATCTTAATTAATTTATCATAAAAAATTAAAATACTAAAACATTGCGTTTGTATTGCATTCACACTGAAATTAAATATATTTGTAAAAGATACATAAATACAAATTTTAATGTTGCACTAATACAGCAAAGAGATGTAACTATCAACTAATTAAAGAAATATGTGATTGAATGGTTAAAATTTTAAAACGTTTATATATATATATATATATATATATATATATATATATATATGTCCTTACATTGTACTATGACTTCTCATTTGACACCCCCTGAGATCGGTTATACTGCAAACCACTCTTAATACGAGAACAAGAGAACATTACTTTTAACGTATGAAATAATCATATACGTAATAAAAATTAAATATATACAAAAATACATTTTACATCTCCTCTAAGATTTGAACTCATGTTTGCATTAATCTAATAAGAGAAATGCATCTATTTTAGATATTTTTCTAATTGATTTAAAAATATAATTCCCATAATTATAAAAATTGATTTTAATTTGAACATCTATACATGTACTCCTATATTCTTTGTTCCTTAGAGAAATTAGTTCATGAGTGGTAGGGTCATATATAGATTGTGACAACACATTGCTAGTTGATAGTAGTATTTGCAAAGTTACGTCGATTGAAGAAATTATCCACTTCAATTGGCTTTTCTTTTGAAGAAAAGCAAACACGAAATAAAAAATCCAATTATAATTATTTATAATTAACATATAAATAAAAAATAGAATAAATATTTGTACGTACACAAGATCAACATTCAACAATACCGCGTTAAAAATATAAGTGAAGTATTAATTTGTACGTCACTATAAATCGAATTAATTGTTTCAAAATATACGAATTTTGGCTCATTTTACTTGTATTTCTCATATAAAATTATAAATTTTATACCTATCCCATAATACACAAATTAATATTTTCAAAACTTTATTTAAACCACAATCTTTATCTATGGAATATTGCTATATATTGAAACAAAAATGTTTTGGAGACATAATGTCTAAGACATAATGAGGTTAAAGTAGTAATTGTATATTATATTATTATTTGTATTTAAAATGATGTTATGTTTATATACTTTATTACCCCTACATTAAATTGTTCATTAGTATACTTAATTAATGACATTGCTCTAATTATGCGTATTCAATTATTTTGTTAGCATACTACCTTTATATTTATGATTGACAATATTTTTTTAATCTCATCTTTCTCTTTCATTTATTTAAAGACACATATTTAAAGTTTTAAAATAGTGTAATTCCATCTATATATTTAGTGTTCATTTATCAATCTAATAAAGTAAGATATATTTATCAGCAAATAATTTATAATGGATTTCTTATCAAATTAGTTTTTATAATTTTAATTTAAATAAATTACTAAGTCTACATAATTAATATTTGTTCTTTCCAAAATTTAATCTCTATATATCCTTAATTTCTGAAACGTTACAATTGAACCTCGATAAAAAATAAAATCATATGTTCTTAACTCGTCAAATTTCTTTTATAAAATAGTACTATTAGACTTCTTGGCTCCACTCCACTCAACGGAATTGTTAACGGATGACCAATTGTGATTCGATATGAAATGTACATGACCAAAAAATTCAAAAGATAAAGTTTAAAACCAAAATAATAAAATGGGCATATGTTCAAGACCAATTTTGGTCTTTACTCTATATAATATTACTAAACTTAATTAGTAATATTACTAATTTAAGTTTAGTAATATTATTATCACCATAATATTCAATTTCAAAGTCATACATAATATAAAATTAAAATAGTTACTTATTTTATAGCACAATTAAAAAAACAAGTCATATTATGTAAAACTAACAATATTATAATCACAAAATAAACAATAAAATACGGAGTTATCTTATATAAAAATTAAAATACAAACTAACTAATGGTATATACAAAGTATAAAAAATAGAAAGAAAATCAAACTTGTACAAAGCACATTACGAATATAATTAAGATATAAAAATAATATAGTAATAAAATATACTAGCTTCCGAATACTACTACTTAAAAAAATATAAAAATCTGCCTAATATTTGTAAAAATAAAGTCTAATCTAATGCATTAACGAAAACAATATTACAATTTAGCTAAAATCAATACAGATATATATCTAATTTGATTTGGCATGTATAATCCAATTAGGGTATATTAGTCCATATTTGAATTAATCTTATGTCAAAGAGACATAAAGGTATTATGTCATGGAGACATTATGTCTCTAAATCACTACTCTATCTGCCCTAATTTACCTGCCCAAATCCCTATACTTCAAACCCCACACGTCTTATCCGGTTTGAGTATATTCACTATCTATCATTATAGACTATATAGTGAATAATTAATTTTCTATTTTATGTAACTAAATAATCCTTTCATTTTCATCGTTATAACTGTTAATTATTTCAACTCACACGTAACCATTTTTGAATAAGGGACAAGTGTTTCAAATTTTATGCATTGTACATTATCTCCAATTAAATTCTAATCCAAATGACAAAATAATTTTGATTTGATCAGATTAACTAGTTTTAATTAGAGAAAAATAAATTCTTTTAAATTTAAATAGAGTGGATTCATCACACATAATAGTTTTTGCCGACTTCAAAAAACTAGTCAAACTCTTTTATTAGTATTTTTTTCTTTTAAGGGTTTTAATCCAACAGAAACATTGTTATTTGTTCATATAAGAGATTTTCATTGCATTTATTATTTATCGTTGTTTGTAAAATTCTGTTTTCTCACCAATATAGTTGTCTAGCTATAGTATTGTAAAGAATCTGAAATGGGTCCAGGTCAATAAATAGGAAAAAATTAAAGAAAAGGAAAGAAAATTATACACGTATATATCTTCGATTAATTACGCCTTATATATAGACCAAGATTTTTTGGCTTTTTTCCAAAATGTAGAATATCTTATGCAATTATAGGGAGAAGTATATTTATCGAGACAGCTCGCATAAAAAAATTCATGTTTTTATGTAACATGTAACACATGATTTATATTTTGTACAAAATCATATTTTTCTAATACTATAGCGTTGAAATATGTGATAACTTAATGAAACCTGATTAGCATTTCTTAATAAAAAAAATAATGCTATTATTAGATAAAATTTTCAATATTAAAAAAGTTAAACTCAATTTGGATATCATGAATCATGCATGATTAGTGTTTGTAAAGTTCAACAAAAACAAAGAAACTAAAATTGAAGGAAAAGGATAAAATCAAACTTAAACAAAATAAATTTTACTAATTTACATTAAATATAGGTTCAAAAATGTTCTTACATTCTCATTTTTTTTAACTTTGTTCTAGTATAAACCCTTATAATACACATACATATACTAGTAATATTTATATGTATATATAGATATAAATAGGATGTGGTTCCTAGTAAAAAAGGTGAGCTCAGACACCTCACATGCCAAATGTTTTATTCTGTTATGTACTGTGTATTTTATATATTTATTGTGTTCACTTACATTAGAAGCAATAATTTCACAACTGTAAATTGCTCCCAACTTATCTCATTAATTATCTGTATTATTGCACCTTAATTACTGCTATATCCCAAGTTGCTGACAACAGGTGCATTCATTTATAAATATGTCTAGTACATATCATCAAAGGTTTAATATCATGTGCACGATCATTTTTATTTTGTATAGGATATACTTTAGCACATAAAATATACATCCCTCTCATTGTATCTCATTTTTCAATATTTGTGACTGTTTACTAGATTAAATAATTTTATTATAATGTAATTTAAGAATTAATTATCTGTAAATTATATATGCATGATTGTTGTAATCATAAAATTATTGTCTTGAATGATACTTATATAATTTGGACAAATTTATACTCCATATACCAATAAAAACTATACAAATGTAATTTCCTACTTTTGTTGTTCATATCATTTCACATATATACTTTGGTGTGTATGAAGTCACATTTCAGCAAAATAATAGTAGTAATAGTTACAAGAAACTGAGTTCATTTGAGTACAATACACAACACCCATGAATTCCTTAGTTTCTTATTCGATTTTTTTCTTAAATAGAAATTTGAAGATAATATACTAAGAATTAATCCAATTGCTTGATTATTTTGTTCCCACAACAATAGTATGAGTAGCGAAATAATGATTAGTTTTTATTTGTATATAAATTTGAATAAATATATGTAATACCTTCAAAAATAATTACTATAATATAAATGAAATACATTTATTTTTCCTAAAGCTCAACACATGGCAGGACCAATCTGAATATGATCATTCACATATAAAATAATATTAAATTTGTTATCACTTTATCCAAATTAATTCTCCTACATACCCCGTAATAAATGTTAGCATAAATAAATAGACACAATTTACGTAATAAACTTGATTTGTTACAAGTTGCTTAGAATTAGGGTTTATGTCTTGTCAAGTCAATTTTTCTGTTATCCCCACAAGTTTAACATGATCAAGCAAAAAAGATATTTCCAATCCGAAAACAAAAATTATATCTAACAAACATTATCAAAATCAATAATCTTTGACATTTACACTCCATTAACAAAAAATAAAACAAAAAAAGGTAAAGTAATACAAATTTTAAATACTGTCCCCCTCTTATTTCCTCAATTTATTATTTTTTCAAAATAATAAATAAATTGTAAATGAAAACATCTAAAAACAAAATTAAATTATATAACCTTCCGGCGGCGGCGCCTCCGCCGGCGCCGCCCTCCATGTGAATTCAGAGGTTTTCACTGCAAATTCAAAACGGTATTCTGACAGCTTTGCAGCTTTTGCCCCCACCATTTTTTCTATCTCTCTCTCTCATTTTACTCCGGCGGCTGCTTGTTAGCCACCATTTTGTAGTCACCTCCTCCTTCGTCTTCATCGCTGTCTTCGTCGTTGTCATCGTCGTTATTCTCGCTCTCGTGGTCCGGCAAGGGCAATGCGGGGTTCTGCTGCTCAGGCAGCGGCCACTGCTGCTCGGGCCGGGCCATGATCGGCTCTGCGTTGATGGAAACGGCGGTGTCGGTTTTCGCCCGCTCTTTGTATATGGCGTCGAGCTGGTGGAAATACGGGCACGTTTTCGAGTCGTCCGGCCGCTTCTTGCTGCTCTCCTTCACCTTCTTGAAGTATTTGTTTATGTTTTCCCATTTCTCTTTGCATCTCTTCGAGCTCCGATTGTAGCCCATTTTCCCCATCGCGCTCGATATCTCCTCCCACAACGGGCCCTTCGGCCCGTTCTCTTGATACTTCGTGTCGAGGCCCGTCCGCAAGTTGATCAGCGCTTGCACCTCGGCCTTCGGCCACCGCGACGAGCTCGCCAAATTCGAACCGTCCCCGCCTCCCCCGTTGTCCGCTCTTGGCGCGTCTGGCGCTTTTGTCAGACGCGCTGGTTCCGGTACTGGTACAAGTACTGGTTCTGGTACTTGTACCTGTACTGGAACCGCAGCAGTCTGCTGCTGCGGCGGCAGTGGAGGCTGTGGTTGTGGCTGCATTGCAGCAGTTGTGGAAACTACATTAGCAGTAGTAGTTGGGATTGGGGATGGGATTGGGGTTGGGGTTGGGATTGGGATTGGGATGTTGTTTTGGTCGGTGAGTTTCTGCAAAAATGCGATCACCGCGGCGTCTTTCGCCGCGGCGATCGACCTTTCCTGGGCCAGGAAATCGTGCTCGCGGTTCATCCTGGCCATTTCCTGCATCCGCCACGCCTCCTCCCGCTCCACGCGTTCGCGCTCGCGGCGCTCCAGCGTGTCGAGGAACTTCCGCTGCAAATCCTCCTGCTTGTGGACCACATCCGTCATCAGCCTCTGGAAGAAATCCTTCCATTTCCGCTTCTTCCCCCTCCGCCGCTGTATGTCCTCGTCCGACGACGTGGAGCTCGTCGACGCGGAATCCGAGCGCGGCTGCGGCGGCGGATGGAAAAGAGCGGAATTCATGATGAGGTGGTCGGAGGTGTGGATCGGAGGCGGCAGCACGGTCAAAGGCGTCGGGCTGCAAGTGGATGGAACAGTAGCAGCGATCTGCGATATCGGCGGCATTGGTAAAGAGCTCACCGCCATTGGCCGCGGCGGAGGCGGAGGTGTGAAAGGCGGCGGAGGAGCGTTCTCCAACGCCTCCAACTGATCGAAGAATCGATACGTTTTGCCGTCGGATTTCGAGGCGCGGCCGTCTTTTGTCCTCTTGTGGTACTTGTACACGTTCTCGAATTTCTCTTTGCATTTCTTCGCGCTTCGTTGAAATCCAAGCTCCGCCATTTTCCTGATAACAACAACTCGCCCAAATTCATCAATCAAATTCAAATCCAATTCACTTCTCCAATTCCTTTTCCTTTTTCACATCGATTAATCACACAAACTCATCAATAAAGCCTGATTTAGATGACACGATCCAGATTAGCTAGCTGAGGAAGACGACGATCAGATTGATTACTCTTTTAAACTTCAATTTTAGCTAAAATTAACAACAAATCGACTGAATTCCGATCTAGAACCGCCATTTCCACATAAAATCGAAGCTCAAAACAAATCAGAAAATCAAATTACCTCGAAATCTCTTCCCATAACGGACCTTTCAGGCTTGAATCTCGAAAAGCAGCATCCATATCCGAGCGAATCCGCAGCAAAGCCAGAGTCTCCTGCCGCGGCCAGCGATTTCCGCCGCCGCCAATATCCTCGGCGGGGATTGAGCTTGATGCGCCGACCTCGCTGCTTCCGCCGCTCGCTCCGCCGCTCTCCGCAGCAACCGCAGCTGCGCCGTCGCCGGAGCTCCCCATGAGGCCTGAGACGCCGAGCATCATGCAGCAACAACAACACCACACAAGTCTCTTTCTTCCAAACGCGAATTACTGGAAAAAAATATAAAAATTTATATGGGTGAAATTTTTGTGAGGGGTTTTATGAGGAGATTTTAAAGGTGGGGTGAAATATATTTAATTTATTTCCGGTGGGATCTTCCTGTCAATTTCATACTTTTATATGTATACAAATAAATAAATGGCTTTTTAAAATAAGAAAAGGTGAATTATTTTTTATGAGGAATCTTATATTTTTCTGGTCCGCTCTGTAACTGTGTGGTAAAGAGCAAAACCATTATTTTTCCAAAAGCGTCACTAATTCTACATCAAACTCAGCAATGATATAAAAATATCTCTACATGCAGCCATCTATATATAGGTAACTTATCTCTAAATTCTCAATTCTTGATTTTGTATAATAGCTTTAAATTTATCGGTAATTATCAATTTATTACTATGATTTTAAAATTAATCAAGATTCTGACAATGCACAATCGAACGTGAACTAAAACGATATCGTATTTTATTAAATTAAATAATCACATTTATTGAATTATGATTTATATTACAAAAATGAGATGGAATGAAAAAATCGAAAAGCGAAATGGAATGGAATAAAAAAAATGATAGTATAATATAATAAAACAACGTTTAGTTGGCTACAATAAATCTAGATTATTGAACAATTGATGTATTATGATATTATACCCAAATTAAGATGCGACACTAACATGTCTCGATGACCAAAACGAGTCACATTTTAGGCATAAAAAACTACATCATATCATACTGATTTAAATAATTTCATCTGTTAAATTACAATTTATGTTATAAAAAAGAATCAGATGGAAATGAGAAAACGAGAAACACAAATGGAAATAAACAAAGTTATTCAATTTACTTCGTTTAGTTGCCTAATGTTACTCCAACGTCACTCATATCGACATCTGATAGTGCTACGTAAATAACTCATCAAGCTTAAGGTGATATTATTTTGCTTGAAGAGTTTAATAGATTATATCTAAGTAAGTAAACAAAATACCAAAAAAATTATCGGGTAACTTGCGTATAAATATTGCTTTAATTTATACATGATAAATGAATGTATATTAATTTGTATGTATAGGTGGGAGGGGGGTGTTTTGAAGAAGCAAAGGCTCCAGATAGCGACGGTGGTGATAATAAGTTGGTTTTTGTCTGTCCAGCTAAATATAGTTAAAAGCCGGCCCATGTAGGTCATCTTTGCTTTTTGGGCGTTTTGGATTTCAGTGGCTGTTTTTGCCCTTTTCCCTCTTCAAATTACGTTACTGCCCCTCGCATGTTTACCCCTTTGACCTTTTTTAATCATGGACCAAACGTATTTTTTCTCTCTTTTTATTGTTGTGAGGATAAAGGTGATTGTCTCTCCCCTTATCATTGGTAAGCCTTCTTTGGTTTGACTAAAATACCCTTATGTGAAGAGATAGACTACTTAACTAGGAAGGAGTATATGTAGTGTTAATGTGATTTGTGGTGCTATTGTTTACTTCCTCCGTCTAATACTCTCATTTCTAGATGACGCAGGTTTTAAGAAATATTAAAAAAAATGAGTGGAAGAAAGTTAGTGGAATAGAGGATTCACTTGTATATATTAGTTTTAAATGATATGTGAGTGGAATGGGTTAGTGGAATATAAGGTCTTTTTACCATTTATGGTAATAATGAACCGGGACTTTTATTCGTGGACGGACAAAATAGAAAAACGAGACTCTTATTTGTGGACGGAGGGAGTATATATTTTTATTTCATGTGATCTGTGGTTGTTAATGAATTACTACTAATTTGTTCTGATTTTTTAGTTAGTTAAGATTTTAAAATTAATATAAATTAGTTTATTTATTGATTATCACACGCTAATTAAAGTGGTATTGCGTACTAACAATATCGTAATATATAAATTAAATAATTTCCCGCCTTTTGCTCATTCTTGCTAAATATATAAACCTTAATTTAATAAATGAAATTATTTAATTCAGTAATATATAATATTGTTTCACTGCCTACAATATGATGTCATTTTAGCTCAAAAAATTGATTAAATTGCAAAGTTAGTACAAACACATTTAAAGCTATATGGAAATTAAAAAAGGGGTTAAATTGACCACAATGTAATTCTATTTTGATTGAAAAACAATGGAATTGGAATTGTGAAAATGGAAAGAAATGGAAATGTCAAAAGTAATATTGTGACGTGGCATATGAACTCTCTATGGTAATTGTATTGCCACGTCGAATGGGGAAGGCCGACATTTAAGGTGGGCTATTTCAATTTGACACACTTTGTTTTCAAACTATTTTAATAATTATCAAAGTAACAAAGATAAATAGTCTCTCTCCAATTTTTATTATAAGGTCATTTTTAATGTGGGATCCATGGTTGAACTTGAATTAAAACTTGTTAGATGAAGGTCATAATATTAGGCACAGTCATTTATTGAGTACAAGTAAATTGTGGCCAATCTTGTTAGCGTCAACCTACCCTAATAAATGGAACATGGATTCAATTTCATGTATTCTTTTATCATGAAATAAAATAATATGGGTTTTATGGTTTTGGTAAAAAAAATTGATGTGGGTTGGTAATGGTAATTTTTTGTGAATTCAAAAATGTGTATAGATGGAAGATTCGTGACATTTGATTTAGTTTGGACAAGTTTCATATACTAATTTATGATATATGTGTTACGTTATGTGTATGATCGATAAGGATTTTACACTAAAAAGTGTACAACTATTTTTTACGAGAATTATCCTAGATGCTTTTCTGAATTAAATATTTCCCAAATTGATTTTAGTTGAGCTTTCAATTATTCTTACAAGTATTTAATTTTTCTCTTTCTGGTTTTTACTTATGAATTTGCAAATAAACTCTTTACTTTATGTCATTAATTAACACTACTATAGTAGTACTTTTGAATTCCTTTTTGTAATCCTTACTGATACGCAAACAATATGACAAAACATAGTATTTGTTTTTGTGGTACTGAATATTATCTAAAATACCATAAATTATTATAAATATTACTAATGGTATATATACTTATTTTTGTTGTTCACATGATGGCTTGTAATTAAATTTTAACTAAGGAAGTCAACGTGTATTATCAGAAATTGAGGTAATTATTCTCTTCAACAGATATTGTAACGATCTTCAATGCGAATTTAACTTTTGGCATACACATTATTTGCCGAAAATTTTGACTTGTTATCAAGTACATGTATAGTGTAATAAATTAGAATTAACAAATAATCATAAAGTTAAAATTTTCGATTATAATTTAATTATCCTAAAATGATTTGTTTCTATGCTTCAAAATTACTATGTATACAGTACATATATATATTGGAAATTTGGAATCATACGTTCGCAATTCTCTCTCCTTATATATAATTTATCGTCACACCTGTAAAAAAATTAATTTTTATTTATAAAAGACAATATATCAGACAAAACTTCTTAACGGATCCTATACCACTTTCATATTATTTAATTAAATTTCCAGAAATTAAATTATCGAAAGAGAGAAGATAAACATTGCACCGCCGAAACACAAATTAAAAAATAGTAAAGGATTGCGTGTGATTATGAAATAATTTAACTTTATAACCAACTCAAATTGTCCAAAGTATTTTAAAAATATAAAATAATTTAAGTGTATAGTAGTATACTACCATTGAAATGGACCAGCCCAAAAATAATGCACGGACCAAGTGGGACCCCCATTTAATCAATAAGTCATAAATGCCGAAATCAATAATCCTTTTACACATATTATAGAATAAAACCAAATTCTTACGTGTACATCTTTGTTAAGGGCTTAAGGCATAGTAACTTTAGCAATTTATCTGTTACTCCATTTTATTTTCATCACGCATAATTATTGTAAGTAGCAATATTTCAGCTTGAAGCAACATTGACCTCTATATATGCTTTATTTTACAAGTATATAGATATAAGAAAACAGAGTGAGACGACATAATCACATTCGAAAATTTGAAGTCAAACTTGAAATTTTTTTAATTGTTTTACCCATTATTTCCATTAATATTGACATTAGTTTCAAATTTATAAATAATACTCTCTCAGTCCAATAAGAATATGTATTTTTGGTTGAACACATATTTTAATACACAATTGATAACATAGAGAAATACAAAGAAAAAGTAATTAATTATATTAGTGAAGAATGAGTCTTTACTCAACGATGAGCTAAAAAACATCACAACAAGACTATAAGACTATTTCTAAAGAAGAGCATTGACTCAAAAACAACTAAACTCACTTAATTTTAAGAGATTTTATGTAATATGTAAAGTAGATCAATCAACAAACTAAAAAAAAGGGTAAATGAATGTATTAATTATTATTTCCTTTTTTTAAATAAAATGGAAAGATGCATTTACAAAAAGTTAAAAAGAAAACAAAACAACTCAACCTATCACCAAAATTCAATCGCCAAACTAGAAAAAAATTACTAGCATTGTTGTTGTTTGTTAATAGAATATTAGTCGCATTGATGAGTCATACATTGTTGTATGTTGTTGTTATTTGTTGTTTGTTAGTTGATTTTTTTCCTTCGTTAGCTTTTGCATTTATGATTGCGTGTGCCATTGATGTTGTACCGATTACGCTGTTATCTTTTCACTTTGCTCGTCGGTTTCTGACCTTGCGATCATAGAAAACCAAAATAAAAGATTGTACTAATATATAAATAAGTTAATGGTAAAATCTCTAGCACAAAGGGTACAATAGACAAAACATAATAAAAGTGAAAAATATGAGGGAAGGGCAAAATGGTAAAATGAAGAATGAGAATGAGGGATGGAGAAGTAAGGTTAGGTAAACATCAAAGGCACAATGGGCACCTCTAATATTTGTCTACATTTTCATGAGGTGAATGGTACGTAATACATGATGATAACAAGACTACTCACATTATCTCTCTCTCTCCAAAATTCAATTATATATTGGCGTATATTGTAAGTATTATTTTAATTTCTTGCTTCTTTGGGCTCTCCAAATATGTATAAAAATATATATGTGGTTGCTTATCTTGGAAAGCAATTATTTTTACTAGGGTGTTTGTTTTTATACCCTATGCTTCGCTGGCAGTGGGCTTCTTCTCTAGCTGTTTAGAGATGCTTTCACACTTTTCTTCTAAATTTACGGCTCATATAATTCTTTCACTTTCTCTCACTTTGTACATGTATATATGATAATTGAGATTTCTTAGGGTAATTAAGAAATGAGATGCAATACACTATAAAAAAACGCTCATATACCTGGCACCGAAATGCTAGAAAAACCCCAATGTGCTAGGAAAAAGAGGGATTTTCGAGCACATTTTCAAGCACATAGGGTGCTAGCCATCTCTATGAAAGTATTTGTTGACACAAATAATATGTCGTTGATATGAAAGTATTTGTTGTTGACATAATAGTTGACATAAATAAAGTTTGTTGTTGACAGCGTAGTTGACATAAATAATGCATGTTTGTTGTTGACATCATAGTTGATATAAATAACGTTTGCTGTTGACATCATAGTTGACATAATGTCTCCGCAGTTGACATCGCGCGAAAATGACAAAAATACCCTCTTGTTGACATAAACTACACGCTGTTGACATCGCGCGCAAATTGTGAATGAGTGGCTGAGATTGCATCTCAATTCTCAATTAGGCCTAAAAATCTCAACCTAACAAGACCCTATACATGTATTAATGGAGTATTTAAATTACTTAATAGCATTTGTGAATTTCAAGCGATAATATTAAGAAAAAAACTATTTATGGTGATGTTTGAATTAAATACGAGGTTTGTTTTTTTAATCATTTATTTGAATTTATAAAGGAAATGAAAAACTAGGCTTTGACTTTTATGAAATTATAAAATTAAAATTGTGAATTAAAATTGTAAACATATCAAATGAAGATAAACAATGTAAAACGTGCGTTAAACTAGTTTGGTATTCACAATTAGTGTTGGGTATGGGATTTATCATTTCCATGTGTATATAAATCAATGAAGAAGTAAAAATTGCACTATATATGGCCATATGGGTGGTTTGATGTAGTGAAAGCTTTATTTTATCACTTTCAATAATTATTGAAAATAACTATCCCAATAAAATTATTATGTTATAAAATGGATGGGAAATTGTAGAACCTCAGATAACACAGAACGAGTCAACGAACCATGTCATTATTGTAAATAAATTCTTAACAATACTACTAATTCAGCGTATTAAAATGTGGTAGATATTATATAGTACAAGTTTATACATTCATAATAATAAATAAAAGGCGCTTTATATTTTTTCCTATTTTTTGTGGAGGACTGGAATTCCCAACTGTTGCATCCCATTTACAAGTGGGTCACATGGCACGCCCAAAATATATGAATAATAAATGAGAAAACTGTAAAAAGAGGAGACAAAATAAATAGAAATATAAATTTAAAGTCTGTATTATTAAGACATACTATAAAGTCATATAGTGAAAAGTTGGGAATAAAGAAACTCTTTTTATTAAAAAATACCAATTATAATTTCACCGATCAAGAAAAGTACTGTACATGATTATGTCCACTATTTAATGTGAGAGAAACAAGACAGTAAAATCTGCTGATCCCAAAGTTGCCAGCCAAACTATATATTATATTTCAATTTAAAAGCATTAGATAAAAAAAATAAACTACTATAATCCAATTTGGAAATATTAGCTAAATTGTCGATTAACAAATCGATTGTAATAATGTATTTGTATACTGGTTATAATATATATAATTAAATTCAAAATCTGACCAAATTAAATATCCAATATAATTGTAAAGTTATTTTTCGTATAGAAGATTTTAGCTTTATTTAATTGTGAAAAGTAAAAAAATATGCTTTGGTGTGATTGCGATGGAGTGTCACTGTCTTTAAGTTGCTAGCACCATTTTTTAATAATTATGAGAAGAGTTTAAAAATTGAAATATCTATACAGTATCTCTTCATTGATTAGTTTCAATAAAAAAATATGTTAATCATTTTCAGTAACCTAAAAAATATTCTTCTGTTTTCTATTGTGTAATATAACTATACAATTCTATAAACCAGAGTATTTTGATCATTTCAATATTTATCAATAAATTTAATAATCTTTTACATCAATTGTGTTTGTTTACCTTCTTCAAGTCATATTTTACCCTTTTTATAATTAGAATTGGCTTGAAGCCCTATATATGTTCTTAAATCCCCTCCTCTCAAACTACATTTGGCGATTTTGCAGTTGTCTCTTATGTGTCACTCTACTTTTCGGTCTGCATCTTCTTCTTGCAAAAATCTTGACTTCCTAAGTGTGTTCTAATTAAATAGAAATAGAGATTAAATAGTGTGTTCTAATCAAAATATAAACGTTGTGGAGACACAATCTTCCAACCATAATTACTTATTGAATACTTTTGATTACTTTATTTTGAAGCATAAACATAGTTTGAAAATGTACTTTCATAGTAAAATATTATGCGATTCCTACGCAAATATATTCTACGCAACATGCATAGCACCCTCGCTGGATATGTTCTTAATTTAAATACTCCACATATCTTTTCCACAAAAGGAGAGAAAATCGAAACCGATCTGAGAAGTGTACAAAAGTTTGAAAGTTTTTTTTTTTATGGTGTTCTTTCGAGCCAAAACAATGGCGAGCTAGCAGTAAATCAACGTTACGACAAAGCAAAAGTTCTATCTGAACCGAACATCACATATCAAGTTATTTTCCATCAATCATCATGTTATGATCAGGTGATCTACTCGGTTTATATAACTTTTAGAAGCAAGCGATCATCTATAAAAGTATGAGGATTGTTGTGCAGATATTTATTTTAGATAATTTCAATTTTATTATGGGTGAAATTAAAGTTATGGTGTACTAATAAAGCTAAAGGCTCGATCGCTAAATACTAGGTTATGGTCCCCACGTGAAACATATAAATATATCAATATAATCTCATTCTTGTTGACGAGACACAAAATAGAGAGACAGATTTTGTCAAGAACATCGACATTTGGAAGACGATTTCTACAAACTTTAGATTCTTCAAACAATGATATGAATACAAGAAACGCTTCCACTTTATGTTTCAATTGTATTCAACATGTATGACGGTTAATAATTAATATCAATTGATATTGATGGTCATCTTTTCTTATTCAGATAAATACGAACCACATATATTGAGCATCGTTTATCCGAACATAGTAACAAAAGATGTATTGATCGTTGCATGCGCAAACATAAAACGATCTTTGTGGTTAAGAAAGGGACAAAATAAAAAACTAAGAAGAATTATTCTTTATGTATATGCCACACGAGTTATCTGAATGTAATATTGATGAGATGAATTCGATTCTTGTTTATTTGTTAAACTAGTTGATGAACACACACAAAAATGTATTTTGAAAATGGAGAAGGATTACATAGTCTTTTTTCACAGCAATGGAAATGCTTCACCCCATTTCTAAAAAGGGGTCCTCTCTTTTTAACATTCCTTTTCATACATATCTATATCCACTATAATAGCAACAAAGTATCTAACATCCCACATGCAAAATTATCAACAATAGAATGGCATAATCATTAACTGTTACATCATACATAGAATAAATAGCAATACTTACACCAATCTTTCATTTTCTCCACACTTTTCATTGTGGAGTATCTATTTATATTTTATGGAGAAGTAAATAATGGGTGCTTGTGCATAGATGTAAATTTATTATTATTATTATTATTATTATTATTATTATTATTATTATTATTATTATTATCACTATTATTATATTCATCATGTATTTGCAATTTTGTTAAAATTGTCTCCAAATCAATTTATTAAATTTAAATATTACTACAAAAATGTTAATTATAAGGCTACATGATTGTATTAATCCTTAGCACATGTAATTTAAACAAAACTTAGAAGTACAATTAATAATTATATAAATTTATGAAAAATATGAATTAACATGTATACTCTCTTGTTCCTATGTGGATATGTTTGTGGATGCGACATGGAAGATGGTATGTGGCCTATACATGCATGTACACGTAGCATTTTGTTAGAACAAGAATTAGGTGGCAAATAATCATGTATTATTATATAAATTCTTCTCAACAGCTAGTTTTAGTGTTTTACTATGAGGTGTAGTGACATGGGCCAATATGAATTGTCTCATCTAAATATTTATGATGGTCCATTTAGGAAAAGTTACATGTACACAAAGGGTTTAATTGAACATGGTTGGCATGTGAATGTAGACATAAATCATGTGTCATCCATGTGGATTAACCCTTTTCCAAATTTTTATTTTTATCTGGCATTAGCTATGCACCATCAGCAACCACATTTTTTTTAATATCTACTCCCTTTTTCATCCTTTTCATGACTGGGATTGATTATTCCATCTGTTTTTAGTATTTTTTCTATTTCTTATTATGACCATTTTCTCGAATAAAACATGATTCTAGATGACACCATTAGGTGCTAAAAGGTAGAGATGAAGAGATAGTTAAATATTTTAATAACTAAAAAAAGATAAATTTTATTCTAAAATAAATGTAAATAGCCAGTTATGTATAATTAAAAACAACAACAAAAAAAATTGCTCTTCACCCTAATTAATTGTTGATGTATCAAATTTCCATAATTTACCAATATGGCAGTGGCAAGTACATATCAGATAACTTGTACTTACAGATGTAAGTCAATCGTACACCTGGAATTGACACTTGAATTTTTATTTTTAATTTAATACAATTAATGAAATTCAATTATAACTTCAAATATATAGTTAATTATTAACATATGTATTTTAATATTAATCAGAATTATTAATTATCGAATTTCTACTAAAAAATCTTGTATGGTGAGCATAGTTTTGTTTTAGTTAATTCTTTTACATACTCCTACAAGATTGTATGATCACTAAACAAAATTAAAGAATTTTTTTTAAATAATAAATACAATTAGTGAATTCCTAACTAGCTAGGGAGTTAATAAGAAAACATGTGAACATGTGAATTGAAAGGCAAAACCATGATTGTTAACCACATGATGCAACTGTATTTTTACATAACTTACAGGGTGTGATCATAATTGAGATAATTAATATACCCATCTAATTAATTTGTGTAGCTCAATATAATTAGATTAGGCATGAAACTATATACTTAAAAAATACCAGCTCATTTATTCATTATTATCTAGCATGCTATATTTATGTAGATTGGTTTGTCAAGATTTAGTTTGGATTATAAAATTTGTTTATTGATAGTTAATTATTTGTATTGATTTATAGGTAGATTGCGTGTCGTGACAAGAAGGGCTACAAGCATTAATTAATTTAAGAATTATATATATTGGAGAATTATTAAAAAAAAAAAAAACTTGGTTTCAATGCCCGGTCGAGGAGAAAAAATTCATAAACTTAAATTACATATTCAATAAATATTTAACTGAATTTTGGTACACTATTTAAAAAAATATGTTACATTTTTCTATATTTCCCTTTTCCTATATGTGCAAAAATAAGGTCAAGCATATAATTGAGGCGAAATGAGGTAGATGCATGTACATAGCATTGAAAACCTACAAAAATCCATATTTTCAAAGTTTAATGAACTTCTTTATTTCTTTATCCATGAACTATTAAAGTAGTACTAACACTTATTGACATTTAAGAGCTATAATAAATTTGATAAAAAAAATAACACGGTAATTTAATTACAAGATAAGGTGCACCATGTAAAAACGGGTCCCCTCTCTATACTTAAAATGAAATAAGTAATTAAATAGGTGATGATTTTAATTGGGAGAGTAGAAAGGACTATAATCATTATTTTGGTGATAATAATTTTAATTATTATTAATGGAGAAGATAAAACCGGGAAAGTCATGTCAAGAAGCCACAAAAGTCTTTTCATTGTTACCATTGACAAGCCATTTAATTAATATGTTCACATCCATATATTTACAACAATTATTGTTCAAATTCAACTTTATTCCTTCAACAAACTCGAGCTAGAAATTTATTAATTGCAATAATTATATTTTGATAATTGAACTGAAATAAATATATTAGTTATATCTAAATAAGATACATTAATAATTGTTAAATAAGATTATTATTGTCATTTAAATCACAATTTGTGTTGACTTTTCTGGTAATTTTATAATTTTTGAAATTTGAATGTTAAACTATAACTACACTATAGTCAAAATCGAAACTGAATTTTATAATTGCAAATACCATAAACTACTGAAATATTAATTTAAATTCGCATTTGAATCTTATTCAAGCTCACAATTAGATAGTACTATCACACATTTAATTTGTGTAAAGTCAAAATAGTTATATCTCATATCAAAAATACATTTAAAATCCTATAGTTTTTTCAAACATTCTCTCAATTATGAAATCAGTCAAAGGCTTCTTTTTTATTCTTTCGAAGTGACAAAATCCCAGGAAAAAATACCTGTTCTTTTGAAATCTAATAATAATTGAAGCAATAAAAGACAAAGATAAAAGAGAAGAAAAAGGGGAAATCATAAAACCCAAACCCCCCACCATCTGATAAAGAAGAAATTAAAAAAAGTGAAGATAAAAGAAAATTGTTGCTTTTTGTAAAGTTTACACTATTTTGAGGCCCCATTCACCTAAATTTATCACTGAAAAGCCCATATTAATTACCCAACTTAAACCAATTTTCAGCTCTAATGTGCCCCATTTGACAGCCCACCAATGTGTGCTGGTTGGGTGGGCTGAAAATATATGCATGCTTATAATATTATTTTATTATTTTATACCACATTACATCTGCATTTATTTTTATTCTAATACCTTAAAAGTTACTCCCTCCGTCCCAGATAATTCGTCCCAATATTCCATTTTGATCCGTCCCACATAATTTGTCCCACTTCACTTTTACCATTTTTGGTAATGGACCCCATATTCCACTAACTCATTCATACTCACATTTTATTATAAAACTAATACTTTAAAAGTATGACCCACATCCCACCAACTTTTTCAACTCACTTTCCATTACATTTCTTAAAACATGTGCCCAGTCAAAGTGGGACGAATTATCCGGGACCGAGGGAGTATTTTGAATAAGTAATTTACGAAGTACACGACAATCAAAAAGCCGATTTGTTCGTTTCTCATAACTTGAAATAAATAAATGAAAAGAACTAATCAGACTTTCATGTTATACGTTAAATACAAGTTTTTTTTTTCACATTTTTGTTTTAAAAATAATTTGTAGCATAACCAATCCTTATATTATATTAAACTTTTTTTTGGAAACCCATGTTCTATTGTGAATGATTGAGTTCGAAAAAGTGATTTGAAACTAATGCATAATCATTTTTTCACTCTAGTAATAATGGCGACGACCTAAAATTTTACAACAAAAACATGTCACAATATTTTGTTGACATAATTTATGTCACTTTTGACTGTTACGTGATGGTGCAGACGATGCTGAAATTTAGTGCATCTTTCTGGTTTAGAAATTGCAAAAGCACTTTGCCATTAAGATTATTGGAGGAAGAAAGTGCATTCTAGCAGTTGTTGTTATAATTATAAGTTATAGGATAATTTGAAGTGAGTGTAGGTTAATGTTTGATATAAGGAGGATTGACGGTTTATATATAGTTTGAATCTGCAGCGATGTGTCATGTACATCGAGAAGGACCTTCTCAGTGGATTTCTTGTCAACCCGTATGAATGCATATGTGAATGGGAAGTGCATGTTCGAGATTAGACACTGACGGATCTTGTTATTTGGCTTTTGCCCGAAAAACTTTAGAACGTGTATTTTACAAAATACAGAAAAATGTCATGAACTTTTGTAAATTCCCAAACTTCATGACACATAAATTTAAAAATCTAAATAAAATTAATATGTGAAAAGACTCATGTTTTATTTTTCTCAATATTAAAAGAAGGCAATTTAGTAGGAGTACATAAAAATCGCGTTTTAAGTGAAAAAGCGTTTGTAGCTGTAAAAACGGCAACCGCGAAAGAACAAAAAAAGAGAAATTTTGAGAAAAAAGTTGAGAGAGAGAGAAAGAAGAAAGATGGGAAGCGAAGAGGAGAACGCCGTCAAAGAGCCATTGGATCTCATTCGTCTCAGCCTCGACGAGCGCATCTACGTCAAGCTCCGCCACGACCGAGAGCTCCGTGGAAGGCTCCATGTCTCTCTCTCTCTCCCTCTCTGTTTTTCTACGATTGTTGTTATTATGTGCGTGCTGATCTTTATTTTGGTTGTGTGCTGCTCGATTTCACTTGTAATTGATGATATTGTGATGGTATAATCGATAATTGAGTAGCGTTGGTAGTGTTATGTTTGAGGAGCAATTGAAATTTGAGTGAAATTAGGTCTGCGGTTGATGGAGGGGTTTTGCTGGGTGATTAGGGTTTTGGAAAGTTTTGAATTGTTTACATTTCCAACTATTAGCTTTGAATTGTTTACATTTTTTGTTGATTAGATCACATTTCACTTCTTTCTGGACTATTAGCTTCTTTGATTGGTAAAATTGATTTTGGCTGTGTAGTTTTAGGGATTTCAGTTTAGCTAAGAATTTGTGGAAACTAGTTTTGGATCTTCTTGAATTGTTAGATTTTACTGTGAGCATGCTTCACCGAGGTGTGTGCGGATACAGACATATGGTAATGACTTGTGCTCTCACGGTGCCTCTTCAAGGATACTTGCACAGTTGCACTGTTACTGAGGCATTCCAGCTTCATTTAGGTTACGATTTACGGAATTAGCAGTGTTGCTGTGAACTCGTTTATCATTGTCTTAGATTAGATGCGGCAAAGTGAGCTTTACGTGTTATGCTATTCTTGAGGGTTTTGCTTCCTCTAATTTGTTGTTGAGTTAATTTTGCAGGCTTATGATCAGCATTTGAACATGATTCTGGGTGATGTTGAAGAGATTGTTACAACAGTAGAGATAGATGATGAAACGTATGAGGAAATTGTCAGGGTATGTTGATACATTATTGCATATGCTATCGTTAAACATTCTGTAGCACATTATCTGTATACGTTATCCCACATTTTTTCGGTCCAACAACCAGAAATACGATTTTCTAGTTATTCTATGCCAGTTCAGTAACGAAAAGAAACATTGATTTACTTCTACCAACTTGGACTTGTTTACGTAGTTTATATTCAGGCTGAGGGGTTGATCAAAATCCGTCTCACCCTTTGCTCATATATTTCCAAATAGAATATTAGAACTAGAGTAGTGTTTTTTTACCTGGGCTAAAGTATCGTTGACAGTAAGATTCAGAGGACGGTGTTTCGACACATAAACTTGATAATCTTATAGGGCTAAGTGATCCTTCTGTTCGGGTTTATTAATTACTTAGAAAGAGTCATTGCTTGATAGTTTGTAATGGTATTAACATCTGATATGATTTGTCTCGCCTTTACAGACCACGAGACGCACGGTGCCATTCCTATTCGTCAGAGGGGATGGTGTCATTTTGGTGTCACCACCACTTAGAACAGCCTGACATGGAAGATTTAAGAGACTTGGAAGGCCGAAAACAAAGGGTTTTTATATGTAATCCTTTGCTTCTCTGGAAATTGGATGGAACTTCTTGATTTGTGTATTTTTACTGCTATGAATGATTGTTTCAACGTTTATTCTGTCTAATGTAGAAAATGCAATGTTCGTTTCTGAGATCATTTGCATTTGCTTTAAATGCCTTTCTGATATCATTAGTAATATCCTTTGCTTTTAATATAGTAACTTTTATTATGTAGAAAATGAGAAATATTTAAATTTAAATACGCATCACAGAGCTTGGATTTAGAATTTGAACCTTGCATTTTGAATTAAAATTTGAAATTGAATAGTATCAATTAAATTCTGTATTCTACTAGTAGAAACTCTAAATTCTATACCTAAATAAATTATTTGAAACTTGCAAATAGGTGAAATTAAATACCTCTCAAACACACTGCGCACACACAACACAATACAACACAATACAACATTATACATATAAATAAATATATAATGCACAATGCCTACACTCACTAACTTTTGATTAGCGAACAAAGAATTTATATTACAATAGTTTTATATCAACTACTACTGCTTTATATTTGGATAATACTATTATGGCTTCAAATTCAATTCCAAAAAGCCACAATTGCAACACATCCAATTTCATTATACCAAACAAACCAATCAAAGAATTGCCGATACTGAAAAATTACAAAACTAAATTAGCATCAGCTATCACACAAAATTTTATCCCTATGAATATTAATAACAGTTTGGGATACACACATCAATGTGAATTACAAACAGAGACATACACCAATTCCAAAAGAATATAGCCAAAAAATGCAACGTGACAAGAAGATACAAATATAGTTACCGGTTTATCTATGTCTTTGCCTGGAGTAACCTGGTGAGCCACTAAAAGACGGCGAGTTCCTGTAGTTTCTGCTGGGAGAATCCATCGACCCTCTAAACGAAGCATACGCTGCTTTGGCTGATTCTGGTAGAGAGTCCAATGGAAGCGACTCCACGAAGCACGCAGTGTTGATCCTTGTCCTCTCCAGCTCAGATTGAAGTAGTTCCGAGCTGTACTGTTGAGCGAGCGCCTGGGAAAACAACAATTTAAAAGCGAGAATATGTAAGTGGCGAAGCGAAGTGGTTTACTCCTGAAGCTACATGCATGATGCCAGAAAAGGGAAGCAATTGCAGATACTATATGGTAGTACCAAAAATGGCGAGTAACATTGTTTGTCGTGCGGGGGTGAACAAAACAGAAAAGGGATTTGAGTGTTTTCTCACAATGAGGTCATCCGGGGATGCAGATGATCCTGACAGCCTGTCATCTGCCGTTGCATCATCACTTCCACGTGTAGCCCGGGGCTGATCAGACTCTGTGACAGTTTCTATAGCCTTCTCTAGCAGGACCCCTTGTAAGGACTTGAGAGACTCTCTTGCATCGTGAGTGAAATAGGGATTCAATATGGTTTCGAAATATTCAAGCTGCAGAAAATGAAGAAATAATCAGCTGATAAACCATCATACTATATATTAGAGAAAAAAGAGCCATAATGAGAAACTAGTTAGATCTTAATCGAACAAAACTAGTGTGCAGACTGCAGCATACTATTACACTTTCCTCTCTCTCTGAACATGTTCTCACAAATAATTGCCACATTCAGCAAACGATGTGTAATACTATTTTGCAAACAAGTTCTAATCATGTCCTTGTCTCGAGGCATGTTAATGGTATCTCGGTATTCATTATGCAGAACGAGAAGGAAAAGCATAAAAAACTATAAAACTCTATAGACTTACCTCAAGCATAAGCTGACAAAATCCACTTGGATCCAATGCCCTAAGATCTCTACTTTTGTTTTCATTAAAGAGACCAAGAAGTATATCGATCAGGCCTTCAACAAGAATTCCGAGAACCTTGTCCAGTAAAGGCTTGCAGCCAGAAAATACCTGCATGAAGAATTTCCGTTCTTGAAAGAGGTCAAAGTAAAACTACGTAGCACCTGGTAACTTTGCCCATCTCCATGAGACTTAATTTGATGCACAATTTCAGAAAAGGATATAAAGACCTTCTAGAAATCTGTGCTTGAATGTGCCAAGTTGTACAACAGAGTAAGGAAGAAGAAAATCTGAATTTATTTGTTATGTTGTACAACAAAGAAAGGATGAAGAAACCGAAGTTTCTTGAGTCGAGAAAAAATACCTCTGCATGTACAGCTACCAGGGTGTGAAGTAGGTCAACAGCGGCATCTCTGACACCCTGGCAAATGTTTTGTATTATTAGAAATACGTATTACTCTCTTCAAGTCAGGAAAGTGTGAAAATTAAGAA
The DNA here is from genome assembly GCF_023119035.1 of Salvia hispanica. NCBI lineage: Eukaryota > Viridiplantae > Streptophyta > Magnoliopsida > Lamiales > Lamiaceae > Salvia > Salvia hispanica. The sequence goes on along the minus strand of NC_062968.1, from coordinate 24,070,211 downwards.
GTATACAGAATCCTCACTTTGATCGCAGGTGCTGCTCCCCACTGAACCCCAGCATCCAACAAGTAGTTTGTTGCGGCTTCTCTAATCAAATTTGTCTAGAAAAAATAATGCAAAAATGATAATGTGAATGAAGCATTAAAGTAGTAAAACAGAATTTCAAGCCCAACAGAAACTGAACATCTAACAGTTTACCCCAATAGGAACATACAATGAGATGTAACTTTTCGTCTCTGAGGCACAAATTTCAGGCTGGGAATCAAATATAATAATCTTGCAAACCAACAATCCTCACCACAGTGCCACACGTATACCAGTCTTATGGTAATCAAATCGAACTGGTCAATTCAAAAACTTAAATATACTCAAGGAGAGGTTATTCAGTGGCAATACTTTGAGAGCAACCTTGAAACTTCCTAATAGAGTTAAACACTGCCTATACGCAACCAAACTCAGAACGTGTACATCTTAGAAATATCACGATTAACTTCTGCAGTGAACATTTTGATATGATTCAACGCAGAACCCAGAGGTGGAAACATTGTTCACTATTGTCAGCACCCTATCACAGATAACTCCCAGCAGAAAGGTTATTAAGAAGCCACATAGGGAAACTCATTATCTACAATTCAGCTAGCAAACAGTATCATTAGGTAAAGTATGCAATAGTTTCTGGATAATACACATCAATATGCACTATAGAAGTCTAATAACCTTACAAGCCAACCCAACACAATTCTCATACCTTGGCCAGAGTATACTGTTCGATGACCTTCTCTTCAAGACCAGTAAAAGATATAACCAGCTCTTGAATGTCACCATCATCCTCAACTTTACCGCTGAATAGAAAAGTAAACTACAGCATGTAATTTCCCAGAAGATATAAAAAGAAGGTCACCAAAGTAAGAGGCATTCGGAGAAAACATGATAGGTAAAGAGAATGAGTACATTAGTTTCTGAGAATGACCAGTCCTTTCAGGTAAAGTTTATGGAGAAAATAAAGTTAATTAGCACGTAAACATTCAACAGAGTATACACTAGAATTGTATTGATCAACTTTACTCCCACTACGATGACAGATACTGCTTTCTCACAGTTTTTATACACAACTGTTGCTTTATTATGTACCTGGACTGTTGTAGCCATATATTTTTGTATTTCCCATACAACTCCACAGAAAGTTCATCTTTGCAATACCCAATATTGCTTAGGACCATCAGGAACTTTTGATGCGGGTCAGTAATACTTCCAGGAAGAGGATCATCAGATATTTCAACTGGTTCATGAGAATATCCATTTTGGAAGTGCAGGCTTCCAATGTCTGGTCTATTCTGTGTAAGTTCAGAGCCGATATGCTCCAAGTGACCTGGTTATTGCATCCACGAAAAAGATAGAATCCCCAGTCACTATTACCTCGATCATTTCAAATTAATAGTATTAAATAGATTCAGCACAAGGTTCATCATTCTTCATACCAGCAAAATCCAACAAACAGTTCAACAGAGCAAGTCTAACTGATTCTTGAATTTCTTGAAGCTGAGCAAAAGCATCTTCAGATTTTGCTGATTCACTTTGCAAAGACTGAAGCATCCTGAAAACAAGATTTGAGAAGTGAATAGATACCTAACAGGGGCCCAAAGTTCTCAATAAGGTGCAGTTCACATACAACTCTATTTAGGTTTAGTTATTCAAACTATAATAGCACCAGTACTCTGGCATGCATTATCACCTTACAAGATTAATGCATGAGAGCAAAATTTATTTGTTAGATGCAGCTAGAGAGGGGGCAGTGAATTTCTTTGGAGTGGACAGTTGCATGGGATTTAGATTTAGACAGGACTTTAGACAGAAATCAACTCCAGGTAATCGAAGGTCAAAATAACTTACATGGGCTGTTGGCTTAAGTATTTTCGTGACCTCACCACAAAGATATGATGCTCAAATGAGAGTAATTCAAAAAGTTATACTCTTCTTTTGGTTTTTTTCTCCTGCTACAGTATTTATATATCCACAGCTTCTGCAGCTGTGTCAAACCAACAAAAGCTTCTTCATATTTCAAAAAATGTTCAGACGGTCCATTCACTCTTACTTGCAAGCATCGTGTCTATGTATCATTGATTATAATATCCATGATACTGGCATGCCTAAAACTTTTTTCTCTTACTTTTTTTCGTTCCTCTCTTCTGTTTCTATATTTATTTCTTTTACTTGGTTCGATTGAAAAAATTGTCCAAACAGTGGAAATAACAAAATTCTAATTCCAATAAAAAAGAAACTAAAAGAATGAGTTTGGATGCTAACTCATTGATTTGATCCATAGCGGAGATCATAACTGCCCGGAATGCAAGAGGCAATGATGAGATTGAATACGGTGACTTGTTTCTTTCTAAGATAGACACAGGAACCCAAGATTCATCTTTTGATATCTCTTCTATTGAACTCCGCATCCAAGAACAAAGCCTGACTATGTAGATTTTTGAGATCTCATATTCAAGTGTCCTTATTGCAGAAACTGCAAATAAAATAAAACTACTTAAAACAATACTATCTCAAATATAAGAATCTCCTTGTAAAATGGAGTCAGGAAAAATAATTCCATTTTCCTGCTGGTAGAATAGTACCAGCAACTGGAGGGGCAGATTCTTTTGCTTCAAAAGCTTGGCCAGCCCTGCAGACCTCCTTTACAGCATCATTCATGTGAGGACTGAGGATGTTGGATTCCTCAAGATCGCGAAACGTACCAAGGACCTGGCACATAAGAAAATAGCAACCTGAGTTCTAATTTGAAGCAAAAAAAGTTTGCACATGCACAAACTAAAGCACATCGAAAGCTAATACGAAGATTCCAAGAAGTGTAGTCATTAGAAGTGCTAAACTTCATCAGGTCTACTTTTGATAATGAAATTTGAAGGGCCATTAAGGAGCCCCATAAATACAGACCTCTTTTGCTGATCACCAGCCTTGGAGTTCTGCATATTATTTATTACTGATGTGATTCCTTTTAAGCCTTGCGACAACTCTGAATCAAACATAAAATGAAGAGGCATTTACCTTAGACTCGTATGCTGATAGAGTATTGCGTATCATCCCAGCAACTTCATCGAGAGTATCGCCCACCTCAACTCTAGTCACAGAACCACTTGTACTTGTATCAGCAGATACTTGGGAAGACTGAAGAAGGGAAGATGCATATATTACAACAAGAATTGGCTAAGACCTTAACATTGACTATACTTGGGATCTAATAATCCTTGATTAATTACGTAAGGACCAACAACAAGAAAAAAAAGTCAATTTCTAGAAAAGATATATTCATACTTTGATAACAGAAGATAACATCAGGTTCCTCATTGGCAACCAATAGTCACTATGCAAGTTGTCGTAGGTGTTGGATACTACAATATTATCTATTTCTTAATCCTTAATATAATAAACATAACCCAGGTGTTTATCAAATATATGTATAGTAAAACAGAACCCGAGGTGAAAAAGGTTAGAAGAATATATCACAATAAGCCTTAAGAAAGTCTGGTGGTAACAGGTATCGAAGAATAAATCATGATGTGTAATTCTAAGCAAATGTTTTGCCAGCCATAATTGTTGTGATGCGGATTATCAGGAAGAGAAGTCCTAACCTAATATCAATGAAGTTAAAGTAACCTAACATGACAGACTTGAAAACATACCTTTGCGAATTTTCCGCTTGACACTGAAAGTGCAACTTTCCAGAAAGCAGGTATGTGATGGATAAGCACACCAGTTAATTGGCGAATATATCTAGCGCGAAGAGCATCAAGTTCTTCGCTGGTCATTTCTGCTGGGAGTATATCTCCAGCCATATAGTGATCCAAAGCTGACTGATGGTTGAAAACAAAACATAATTGTTAGGCAGAAGGATGCCAGCTAAATACAAATTTGATAGAATTCTAAGTCTTGCACTTACTGATTGATTCATATCTTGCTGAATTTGCCTCCACTTAGCATCAGAGAGTGCTTTTTCACGAAGCTCATTCTGCATATTCTCCATTCTTGCTTCATGAGCCAAAGTGCATTTTTCAAGCAACCCTCTAATTTTTTGGTTCTGTGGCACAGGTAAGAGATGTAACACCAAAGTTTAGCATAACAGTTCTCCAGTTATTAAGACTGCACTCATGAAATTTCAAAGGTAAACAAGTGGTATTACAAGAGAACTACAATTATCTCATTTTCTACCATATGAATGTTGCACAAATATCTTGTATACAGAGAACATGTTTAAATAACCACCATTACAGGGTGATTAGAAATATATTCACAGTTAATTAAATTAAATGGATGGTTAGAGTAAGACCTAGAAACTCCGCACCTGTATATTCAAATAATGCTTTATAGGATCGGACTCAGGCTCAAGCTCCAGTAAAAGCCGCACAGTATTTTCAAGCTACAAAAACATCAAATAACCAATTAAGCAATTAGCCACAGATATATACTATAATCAAAGGTATAGGTTTGTGCTTAACAGAAAGGTTGGGTGATAAAACTAACAAAAATACTACACATTTTGATACAAATTTAATTCTTGATAGACTTTCCTTTTCTTCATATCTTAGTTCTAAAATATTTTTCTTGTTCTGGGAGAAAGATAATATTTCTCTGATGACATCACCGAAGGCCTAAAGAACCAGATGGCCAACATCTATATCAAATTATCAATTCCTCTCATAACATAACCAATAAGGTATCTCCCTCAGCAACTCTATATCTAGACTTGTATATAACAGATCTTACACTTGTTAGATCAATATTTGGATCTTCCATGGTCTTGTAAAGCATGGCTTTGAACTCTTGCATTACTTTTTCGACCTCTTCAAGAACACGTTTGAGAATTCCCACCTGAAATCAATAAGTTCCACACACATATAGAAGGTTCAAGAAGAATTGGCGGACATCTCCATTCCCATGGAGAAAGATTAAGCAGTTTTCTTGGGAGAACAAGGAGCATAAAATAAAATAAAAAGCACAAGAACGCTCAAAGCATGCCTTTATGATAAGAAAAGTTATACTACAAATGATACACTTAAAGTTGTTTCAGAATGCTACTATGTCAGAGAACACCAATAAGAGGGGTATAAAAAATTCCATACATATAAAAAGTAAAAGTGGGACATAAATCTCAAACTCTGAAATCTAAATCGATACACAAAATAAAAAAAATAATAAAATAATCAAGGTAAAATATCAGCATGAATAAAGTGAGATGGTAGAATGAACAACAATTTCTTAGCCAACAAAATTGTCTGGAGAGTGGAGAGTGAATGTTTTTAGCACTAAACCTGGATGAGACATTTTACATTTTCCAGAAGGAAGAACTATAAGAAGCTTATTGAGTAACAGTACATACTTAATGTGAAAGAAGGAAGACGTACATGAGAAGGCAGGACAATTGACTTCGCTTTTCTGTACTCTCTTACTGCCAAATCATATTCACCCTTGCTAATGTTACCACGAATTGCACTGGGCAGGTTAAATAGTGTTCGAAACCTCTGAAGCATTCCCTGGACAGACCTAATCTTCTCCGCTTGAGCCTTAAAAAGAGTCAATTGTTTCAATTAGATAATTATTAGTGTTATCAATAAACTACTACATGATTTGGGTCCTACCTACCTGTCTCTCAAATAGAGGTCCAAAAGCACGGTTAGCAAGTGAACTAACTCCCTCAATACTATTGAACAACTGAGTTGTTCCAGCACCATCAGGATCTTCCTCAATTCTTTTCAATTTTGATTCAATATCTGCAGCAAACACAAGCATATAAGAAGTTCAGTGTGTTCACTGAAAATGTATCAAATACCATACCATTACCAACTGACCATCAATAGTTGTTTTGCATGAAACAAAACAATCAAAGTTCTCTTTGACCAACTGCTTTCTTTGTTGGGTGCGTCCTTTAAGATCATTCTTTAATGCAAAGGCACCAGCTTCCAATTCGGCCGCACTAGTATCTTGGTGGACTCGTGATAAAAAAAGTTTTGCATCAAAGTTCTCTGAGTAATAGTTTAATTTTTCTGCAAAACATGGAAATAGGGAAGCCTTCAAATCTAATCAGCAATGCCTCTATTCAAACAGAATTTCTCTAACTCGAATCATAAAAGTTGAGCAACAGCTACCCTCACACTCAATTATGTCTAATGTTGAATTCCCTGCCTCTTCCAAAAAAACCATATCAGATACTTCTATCAAGTACCCCGTCCATGTTAAAGAAATCAAGATAATACTGTTTTCACAATTCTCGCATTCAGCAAAAATAACTTTTAATGGGTCTCTTTTACGGAGCTTTTGCCTCATATTTTCTGGTGTGGGAACAAACATAAAAAGTTGGAGCAACCTCCATATGAAAGGGTTCATCCTTGAAGAAAGAAGCCTCTAGACATGAGCTGTTAATGACTGGGACAAAAAGACATGCACTACAACATTGATATACTAAAAGCAAATACCTCGTGCACTTTGATCCAGAGGTTCCACGTCAGTAGTGAACATGGCACTTCCTATATTGTCACTGATCAATCTGAACGTCTTGTGGTTAATTAGCCTGGCCACATATAAGTACATTAGCAAACAATCAGTAAGCAACTTAAAGGAGGGAAAGAGGCTCAACCTATACGGCTTACCCCAATCCAAGAGGATCCACCCACTCCATGCCGCGGGGAAGTGACTGTACAGTGGTCAAATTTTTAGGCTTGGGATCATACTTTGGGAGTGCAGAAACTGCTTTCGCATCCCTCATTTCACGGACTCTCCGGGCCAGCTGATGAATAAATTCACTTGTATAAGTTGTTTCCATGTATTAGTAGAGAATGTGATAAATAGCAAACATCCAGGATATCAAATAAATTCAGAGGAAAGTAAATATGAAAACAATAGTAGCCTGCAGTCCTAATATAGTCTGTGAACTTTGGTGCTTCACATAGATTAATGAAAATAAATTATGAAAGAAAAACTAGCTCACTCATGAAATGCCTCTTTTGCAATAAACTAACACATAAATTGTAATATCCATTAATCTCAACTTCGAATCAAAACTAAGCAAAACTCCACTTAAATTAACAACTAAATTAAGAATCTACAGCAGTAAATGATCCAAATTGCATAGATGCATAGTCAATCATATCAGATACACAATACCTCAGTTTCATCAACATGCTTCCAGCAACTCGGCTCCCCTCCATCATACGCCTTATCGGCATGCTTCTTACCGCCACCGCGGTTCTTAGCAGCCGCGCCGCCGCGATCATCCTCGTCCCCGGATGAAATGCTCAGCATCTCCACCTCCGAATCCTCGTCTTCTTCTTCTTCCATTTGCTTCTTTTTCTTATGGTGCCCCTTCTTATGATGATGGTGCACTGCGTGGGCGATCTTATGGGCGCCGACGCGTGCCGGAAGCTGCACGAAGTTGCGCACGGGCTTCGACTTAGACGACGGCTTCTGGTAATTGACATTGCGCTGCGATTGCTCCTTCAGAGCCATCTGCAGCAGCTCGTCCTCATCCAAATCGTCGCCGCTCGACATTTTTCAGCACGGAATTCGACAATTAGGGGTGATTGTGTGTAAATGTGTGTGAATTTTGTGGGAAAAAAATGTGAAATTAGATCTGACTGGAGAGTTAATTGATCAAAATTAGAGAATTTTCAACAGAAGTTTCTGCTGAAGGCGATGGGTAATAATCCAGTGCCTCGCGCGCTAACTTAGAAATGTCATGACTGCTGTCCGCGGATGCCACGCGGCTTTCTTCTTTTAGTAGTAGCGTGCATGTTTTGTATCATGTTCAACAGTTCAACCTGAAATCATAATAAAATATTAAAATATTCAATAAAATAATAGAGATATAGTACTCCACTTACTATTTTTATTAATACTCCATATTACTACTAATCTTATATTTGGTTATTGTTTTGAATGTAAAATGATATTTGGAGGGATTTATAAATGATATGTTTGCTACATAAAACATATATTTTTGTTTATAAATGATATGGTGTTGTTATCAAATATATATATATTTTTTTTTCAGTTTTTGAAACTTTATCAATTGTACATTAAAACATTGTTGTTTTAAAAAATACTATAGTATATTTCAGAAAAACGGAAAGGGTATTAGGTGAAGTGTAAAAATTGTCACGATAACCGAACTGAAGTCATGTAGTCATGCTGAGACTGAATCCAAGGCCAATTTCAAAAACCGAACATACTAATATATTACCACTCATATCATTTAATAAAACTTGTCTCATATAGTATTACCACTCATATCATTTAATATAACTTGTCTCAAATAAAAAAAGAAATGTATTACTACTCATATCATTTAACATAATTTGCCTCTAATAAAAAAAAGTGTTGTATCATTTAATATAACCTGCCTCTAATAAAATAAAAATGTATTATCACTCATATCATTTAATAACTTGCCTCAAATAAGAAAAAAACGTATTACCACTCATACAAAATTAATTGAAAAAGTTTGACTTCCCTTTTTAGGATTTGCTCTCAAAATAAGCCAATGTATCCCGACATATCCATTTTAACTGCCCGTTCCCATCCTACCCCTGGTACGTAACCGCAGCTCGCTTATCTGTACAAGGATGAAACCGTCAATTCGCAACGTGTTTCCCACAGAACGACGACGTACCATGTTATTCCCAACTACCTGAAAATGTTTCCCTTTTCATTTCGATTTTAGGAACCCTACTTCAGCTTTCACAATTATTTCCCAATCATCTTCTCGATTCCGTAAATTAAGTGCTGAATTGGCATTGAAAGGCAGGCGTAGCTTGTTAGAAGACTCGAATTCGAAGGTCTTGTTTATCAAAAACCCCAATTGGTGGATTAAAGCTGCGAGCTTGGCTCATTTCACCGAATTGCAGCTTTGATTTCCGGATTGGAGATTGAATTGCGGGTTGATCTCCGCTCGATGGTAGATCAAGAAGACGTGGAGATGAAGATGGCGTTGAGACATGACTCACAGCCGCACGAATCGCCGGAGCCGAAGAGGAGCAAGCCCAGGGACAGTTCCGGTGGGGAGGATTCCCAGCGGCGTATGCAGCGGGAATTGAGGGCGGCTGCTGCGGAGAAGCGGATGGCGGCGGCCAGAGGTACTGCCTCAGCTGCGGGGAGTAGTGTAGTAGGGAGTGGGAAAGGTGGGGAAGTTGAACAGCAACGGTTAGTGGAGGGACAGAGTGTTGCTGCGGTGGCGACAGCAGTGGAGAATGTAGAGAGTGTAGGGGATGTGAAGGTTCAGGAGTTAGAGGGTGCTAGTAGTAGAGGTAAAGGTGTCATCGCTATGGAGGGAATGCAGAGTACAAGTGGAATTTCTGATATCTCGTTGTCGGTGTTGGAAGCTGACGAGCTTTTCTTCATGATATTTGGCAATGGAGTTTCGAAAGATGTGCTTACGCAGTGGACCAATCAGGGTATCAGGTAGGTTATGTTGTTAAAATGCTGGTGGCAGAGTTCATGTTATACTCAATTTCAATCTGCTTATTTGGAGTGAATGTTCGAATCGATTAGGAGTTAGAAAGGGGAGAGAAAGATTGAACTTTTTCACCACCAAAAATGGTGATATGCTATGATCATTGTATAGTGATTGTTGATATAGAACTGTAGAAGATCTTATTAGAATTTATTGGAAAGGAACATCAAATATGGTATTAGGTTAGTGAGAACAAAGGTAAAAGGAGTTGGTCTAGTTAATTTGGAAATATGGCTTTAATAAAATGGGAGTTTAATAGAGATATATCAGCTGTATTCATTTACCAATGGTTATTGCAATTAGTGTAAGTGTATTTATGAAGCACGTTACGCGTAATCGTGCTCCATGGAGAACTTATAATTTTGTGTCATAACTTTAAAGGCAAGAAAGCACCTAATATTTAATGATGTATAACTCATAAACTAACGCATTTAATATTTGTAAGGATTTGCTATGCAGTTTTCCCTTCATGCTAGACTTAAGAACAAGAGAGATGTTTCTATTCATCAATTAAGTTCTGGGATTATGTAAATGTATTTATGAAGCACGTTGCACGTTGTTGTGCTCCATGCAGACCTTACAATTTTGTGTCATAACTTTAGGCGTGAAAGCATACAATATTTAATAATGTATAACTCATAACTAACTCATTTAATATTTGTAGGATATTCTTTGCTATGCAGTTTTTCCTTCATGGTCTGCAAATTGGCATTCACTTAATATCAATTAACAAGAGAGATGTTTCTATTCCTCAGTTAAGTTCAGGGATTATTCTCAGATAAATTTAAATCGCGGAGCTAGTGATCACATATTTGGTTTAGGACTAGTTGGCATCGCATATTTTATTCCCTCATACCATTATCATCTTCAACATTTGATAGAGATCAAGCTAATGATCTCCATTATCTCTTGAGATTATTTTCATTATTACGGAGATTGTTCAAAGATCACTTTAAATGCTGAGTATTTGTTTCCTTGTTTATTTATATGTTGATTCACTGTCGTAGATTAGAGTTGGTAGGAGTCCTATAAATAGCTCCTCTTTAGAAGAACTAGATATTTCGAAAAATAAAGTGTTTTATGACGGTATCAACCGTAGGCCTCCTCGGAGGATTGTATTGGGCCTCTTCGGAGGATTGTTCTTCTTTTGATATTAAATTCCTGTTCTTGTTTTACTTCCGCCTTTCACTCCATATCAACATCGTTACTATCACTATTTAAGTCAAGCTCTTAGTATCTGAAAATGTAAATCCAATAAATAAGAGTTCAGAATATACTGTGAAGCAAGTGTGTTTATCATACTTTAAAAAAGAAAAACTAAATGATGGGCTACTTAGAAGCTGCCAGGCCTGCCTGACGCCAACGAGGCCGACCAGGCCAAAGACGGGGCACTAAGCATTTGTGAAACACTGCTAATGATATTTAAGACCTCACTTAACCTGAGTAGGTGGTAAAATTACTCATGGAAGGGACCATCCAGATAGACGCCGACCTTTAGTGTATCAACTCTTCACCGCTTTTGTCGTATCGTCAATAATGTCATTCCCCCCCTTGTCGTTAACTCTTCACCGCTTTTGTCGTATCGTCAATAATGTCATTCCCCCCCTTGTCGTTAACTCTTCACCGCTTTTGTCATTTCATCATAATATCATTTTCCCCCCTTGTCGTTTCGTCAATAATGTCATTTTCCCCCATTACCCATATATAGCCAAAGTCGAGAGATACAGTTTAACTTTTTTTAAACCTCCAATGTCAAGTCATACATGTTGCACTAATCCTCTAGTCCAACCTTTTGATCCTTTATTAATTACCTCTATATGGTATGCCCCCTTTCAGTTCATGAATCTCACATATTATTTGTTAACCTGTTAATTTACGAGATTATATATTGAACTGACCATGATCTTTAGTTGTCTAATAGCATCTAGAAACGTTTGATTTTATCAGCAGGCATGGTCTTGTATACTTCACACTTTTATACGCGCCAATTCCAAATCCATCTCCTGATAGATGTTTCGAGTGTATCTGTTTTTTCAATGATGAGTTCTTATTGAAACTCGAATGTGCTGAAGTTTGTTGATTTGTCTTCAAAGGCTCCTAATTATCTTTTGAATCAATTTTATGGTGGTTGCAATTAAATTATTTCATGTCTATTAAGCAGTACATAGTGTGTGTCTTCTGTAGCTCCTTAAAACTGACACCCTTGCAGGTTCAGTGATGATCCGGAGACATCTATGGGGCTTGTACAGCATGAGGGTGGGCCCTGTGGCGTGTTAGCGGCAATACAAGTAATAACTTTTATATCTCATTTTACCTTCCTAGTTAACATAAATTTAAGTGTTACCTTTCATGGCCTTATCATAACTTAGATATAATCATTTTTTTCTGGTTAGCACTTTTTATTTTATGTTTTCCTTCAAAAAAAATCTGGTTTGGATTACGATATATTCTTTCATCCATGATATTTCTTCTGGTAAAGATGGAAGTTATGAGTTGAGAGTTATCGGCGCATATAATACTGATAACTTGAGGTCGACTCACCTAAGCTTCTTAAGCCCTTTATCTGGAAACTACTAATAAGGAGATGAATGGATGATTGATATTTAGTCTCTACTAGGGACCTTTTTAAGAAATTTTTCCTTTATAAGTTTGGGATTTTAGGGGAAAAAGTATATATTTCCTTTTTGTGGATTGTTGTGTGTTTAAAATCCGAGGGATATAGATTATTAAACACTTCCCAGATGAAGTCCTTTTCATGCTTGAAGCTTTAGGTTTCGTTGAGAATATGGATCTGTCAATCTGGTTTCTTATATCCTTTTTTCTGTTTAGTGTGGATTTTTATTTCAGATCCAAAATTTCCCTTAACAGCAGATTCTATTGCTATGCAGGCATATGTACTTAAGTATCTCCTGTTTTCTCCAGAAGATACTGTTAATGCTTCACAGCATATGTCAAATTTGTCTATGAGAAGACTGCCCATAAATGAATTTGTTGCTGCAGATATTTTCTCATCACTTTCGGAAGAGAAAAAATCCAGGTCAAGAAACTTTTATCCCTTCTCCTTCCTTCAGAGACTTACTTGCTCTTGTTCTTATGATTTACTGTATAAACTAAAGGGGCATTTTAGGCCGGAATTCGCTTGAATCATCCCAGTCTTTCTGTTCCCTCTTCCTATTGTATCAATTTGTGCGCCATTACATTAAGATAATTGTGATATGCGGTTAAATATATTCCTGTCGTCCAGCATAATAGTTGGGAAAAAGGATGTGACAGTAAAAGACCCATATCTGGTGATATATGGTTGAACTGTTCTCTCCGTTATTAGTGATAATGGGATGTTTTGCACAGAAACTAATGTATATATGCTTCCATAACTTCAAGCAAGACTTGTCATTTGGCCATTTTCATCGCACCATAACCATGTCCGTGGGTGTGTAGTGTGTGCCGTGTGAGTGCTGTGTGTGTGTCACTGTGTCGTGTGTGTGCAGTGTGTGTAGTGTGTGAAGGTGCCCAATTTTATAACTATTTGAATTCCAATTATGTACTTTTGATATGGAATTCAAATTTTGGACCAAACATTGGATTTGGAATTGAAGGCTCCAATTCCATGATACCAAACGGAGCTTGAGTGTTTTAGTTCTTGACTTCTTTCTCATTCTTTGAAGACACACATCGTGGCTGATGCCAAAGCTAACAAGTGTTGAGAAGTGTACCCAAGAAAATGGGCTTTGAAAGATTGCTTTAATTGGAAACTGTACCTGGAAAAGTGATTACCTCATCTATTGAAAAGTTTTGTTTTGTGAAACCGACATGGCTATATTCGGATCTATTATTCTACTTGAAATAATGCTTAAATATTTTCGTTCACTTCAATTCTCTCGTAAGTGTTTTGACTACTGTTACTTATAAGTAAGTATTTTACCTTCAAACAGAGCCTTGGTAAGGAGTATGTGCGAGATTCTCTTTCTCTGCGGACGTGGTGAAAGAGCTGTAATAGTGTCTCTGAACACTGCCGGCTCTGATTCTATCAAGTCTGCTAATCGCTCGGAGGATGAGGTGCGTTTTTATCATCTTCAACAAACTTTATGTCACATTTCTTCGGGTTCCTTTTTCCAGCTGGAACATCCTTCATTGTTTTCATTAATGCTTCTTGTGCAAATTGATGCAGTAATCTTATCACATATGAAGTTTATCTCGTGATTAATAATAGCTTTTTATCCAGGTCATTGCCGAGGTATTTGGAGGCCTTTCAGTTGAATCTGGGGCTGACTTGCATAAGGTTTTAACAGTGCATACCTGCACTTCATGGCCGACTGCAATTGAGAGGCTGGAAGCCATGCTTCCTGTATTTCGAAGCCGTATGGGAGCGTTGCTTTTTCTCATATCGGCTTTGTTGTCTCGAGGACTGGTATGTTACCTCCTCCTATATCAGGTTTCTCACTTATATCGGCCAAGACACTCTACTCTCATCACATTCATTCATTCTTCGATAAATATATGTGCTCCTCGATTTAGTTAGTGGACGAAATGGAAGGCTTCGATGCATATGTGTGTGTGCAGTTCAATTAAAATTATTTTGCTCATCCCTTTTGATTTATTGTGATTCCCGTTTCGTTAACAGGATAATGCGCAAGAGGACAGGGACGATCCTACTCTACCATTAGTCACTGCTCCTTTCGGGCATGCATCACAGGTACTATTATACAACGAGGCTGTCATCTATGCTCGATGTTATGATTTTTCTTCGTCTTTAACCTTCTCGCCTTTTGACTTCTGCCAAAATAGGAAATTGTGAACCTCTTGCTTTCCGGGAGTGCAGTTCCAAATGTGTTTGATGGGAAGATAGATTTGGGCGGCGGCATGTTCGTGAAGGGCCTTTCGACGCCAGTAGAAGTTGGGTTCCTCACTCTCCTCGAGTCGCTCAACTATTGCAAGGTCGGCCAGTATCTGAAATGTCCAAGGTGGCCTATTTGGGTGGTCGGAAGCGAATCTCACTACACAGTCCTGTTCGCTCTCGACACCAAAGTCCAAGACGAGAACGAGTTCGAATACAGGGAATCACAGATCCGGAGAGCGTTCGATACCCAAGATCAGAGCGGGGGCGGTGGCTTCATTGGAGTCGAAGGCTTCCATCACGTCATCAGGGAGACGAACATCAACCTCCCAGCCGACAAGATCGAGCATCTCTGCAGCACGGGGTTCATCGTGTGGAGTGAGTTTTGGCAGGCTCTCCTCGACTTAGACAAGAGCCTCGGAGGCATGAAGGATTCGAGCGGGCACATGGGAAGGAAGGTCTTCGATCTCTACCATTTTAATGGGATCGCGAAATCAGTTGTGAATGGCAGCCAAGCATTGGGAAACGAGAGCCCGATCCAGAGACCTAGGATAACGAAACTGAGGGTGTCAGTTCCCCCGAGATGGACACCCGAGGAATTCATGGCCGGCCCAGAAACTAGAGATTCCGGTAACTCGGGTGAAGTATCTAAACCTGCACCGGGTCAGCACGCGCCCCTGGTCGATTGCATCAGAACGCGTTGGCCTCGTTCCGTCTGCAATTGGGAAGGTGATGCACCAAGCATCGTTTGATGGCATCATCCCATTAATGTTATAGCTTACAACTGTTTAAGATACAAACTACATATTTTTTCCCACAACTGTATGTCCAGTGAGAAGAAGGATTTGTTTGAGTTTTGGAATTTAATTTTTTTTTTCAAAGCAAAGAAACGATATACACATACCGTTGTCTGTATGTTGTAAAATTAGAGAAGCCTTTTTTTTTTTTTTTTTTTTTCTCTTTTTATTGATGTTAATCAAAACGATTTTGCAAGTTCACAAAGTCCCTTTTCTTATTGTCAAATTTATTTACTATATGTGCGATGTGTGCGTATACATTTGATGTGAAATTCAAACAATTCAAATCGTGGAATTAGCAGGAATTAGAATTGTAATTCAATTTCAATTTCAAATTTTTTGTAAGCATTGGATTTAGTCATTTAGAATTGAAAGCTCCTTCTACGAGCTCAGTTCCATAATACCGTACAGTTTAGACTTTAGAGATTTTTTTTATTATTTTCTAAAATAGAAATATCACTTTATTTTACTCTAAAGCCAGTTCAAAATTTAAAATTAATTATAACTATCTAAACTTTAAGTTTAATCATAATTTCGGATCATGACATTCATGGACAACATTCAAAATTCAAACAAAGAGTAATTTCTAAAATGGAATGCTGATTTAATTTGGGCGGTGCAATAAATCTAACTATTTCAATTTTTCAAGTTCGGGCTAGAGTAATTTTCTCGAGTAATTGAGAGATTTAATTATATTTTAATATAAAAGCTTTCTACACAAGAGAAGGAACGAAAAAGTCTTTAAATTGAATCTTACTATTCCAAACAACACATTTTTTTGTTTGTTGTAAGATTTTATGCTATATACTAGTAGTAGAAAATAAATAGGAGCAAAAACAAAATAAAGAATATAATTCCATTTTTTTTGCCAAAAAAAAAGTATTACATGATTAAATTATGAAAATTATGCCAAATTTATTGGTAATCATATACATATAATATTTACATAAATATACACACTTATAATCTTCAAACGAATAGTAGAAAAAATAATCATATTACGCTAGACATTTAAAATTTGATTGGATTGCTTAACTTTTTTCTTGATATATACTAATAATCTACATAAATAAAAAAAAAATTAACTTTCAAACTATTATTATTATTACTACAATTATATTTTAATATAATCTATAATCATTTATATATTCAATTTACAATTTCCACAATTAATAATTTAATTATGGTAATCAAGAAAAATAGAAAAGAAATCCTATCAAATTTGAAATGACTCCCATAAATGATTATTTTTATATTATTTATTTGAAGATTATGTGAATATATATAAAAATATTATGTGTATTAGTGTATATAATATTAGCAATAAATATGTCATGGTTTCTATAATTTAATGTAATATTGTTTTGAAAAAATTAAATATATTTCCATAATTTATAGTCTAATTGTTGCCATTTTCATTTCATATTGCAACAGCTCTCGAACTCGTGTATAAAAGCAACATTCATTCTCTCCCTCTTTAAATATTCAGCTCGCTAATTTTCTCTGCTTTAAGCATTCAAACTTTCGATTCTCGAAGCAAATCGTAGGTGAGTTACGAGACCGAAATCTATCAATAACTTTCAGTTGATCGTTTTGATTTGTGTTGTCTTGGCTGCGTATTGCTTTTGTGTTAATTTCGCTCTATATTTATGAATTTACTCGCTTAATTTGGAGTGTTCATCGCAGAATCTCGTCAAATTTCTGATCTGCAGTGATGAAAAAGTAATCGGTGTCTGTTGTTTTAAGACGTGGATTAAGTAACGGAAACAACTTTTGCTGTTTCTTTGTTAACATAATTTTTGCAGTTTACATGTTTGTTAATATTATTAAGAAGATCGTTAGTTTTATGTGATTTTTAATTTGATATATGAGAAATTTGCCGCATCATGACTGCTATTTTATCGTTCTTCTCCATCTCCAATGATTTGATTTTTGGCAAAAAGTGGAAATGACTCATTTAACTTGGGAGGTCGGGGAAAGGAATACGAATCGATTAACTCGTTTGAATAGATAGGCTCATTCACGCCCTCTGTTTTACAGTAAGTTGAGATGGCGGATGGAGAGGATGTTCAACCCCTTGTTGTTGACAATGGCACCGGAATGGTGAAGGTGAGCAATTGTTTGCTTTATTGATTTGCATAAATTGGGTTTAGCAATGATTTTAGCTTTGCTTGATGAGTGTCCTTTTTGTTGTTTATTTATCAGGCCGGCTTTGCTGGTGAAGATGGTCCGAGGGCAGTGTTCCCGAGCATAGTAGGCCGACCCCGGGGCACAGGAGTGATGATCGGGATGGGCCAAAAGGATGCTTATGTAGGGGATGAGGCTCAGGCGAAACGAGGTATTCTCACGTTGAAGTACCCTATTGAGCACGGTATAGTGAGCAACTGGGACGACATGGAGAAGATCTGGCACCACACGTTCTACAACGAGCTTCGTGTTGCTCCTGAAGAGCACCCTGTTATGCTCACCGAGGCACCTCTCAACCCGAAGGCGAATAGGGAGAAAATGACTCAAATCATGTTCGAGACCTTCAATACCCCGGCCATGTACGTCGCTATCCAGGCCGTCCTCTCACTTTATGCCAGTGGTCGCACCACAGGTATCGTGCTCGACTCTGGTGATGGCGTGAGCCACACGGTTCCTGTATACGAAGGCTACGCGCTTCCCCACGCTATACTGCGGTTGGATCTTGCTGGCCGCGATCTCACTGACCATCTCATGAAGATCCTAACCGAGAGAGGCTACATGTTCACCACATCCGCGGAGCGAGAAATCGTCCGTGATGTGAAGGAGAAGCTTGCGTACGTTGCACTAGATTTCGAGGAGGAAACAGAGGAATCGAAGAGTAGCTCTTCCTTGGAGAAGAGCTACGAGCTTCCGGATGGACAGGTCATCACGATTGGTGCTGAGAGGTTCCGCTGCCCGGAGGTGCTGTTCCAGCCATCACTGGTTGGAATGGAAGCTGCCGGGATCCACGAGACGACCTACAACTCCATCATGAAGTGTGACGTGGATATCAGGAAGGATCTCTATGCGAACATCGTTCTCAGTGGCGGATCAACCATGTTCCCTGGCATCGCGGATAGGATGGGCAAGGAGATAACGGCCCTTGCTCCGAGCAGCATGAAGATTAAGGTGGTCGCGCCCCCTGAGAGGAAGTATAGCGTCTGGATAGGCGGATCGATTCTAACATCCCTCAGTACTTTCCAGCAGGTTCGTTTCGTGCTCTCTTTAGTTAACCGAAACCTATTATCACTGCTTAGATTTTACCAAACATTTCTGATTTTTCGGTTTTGATATTCGTGTAGATGTGGATAGCCAAGGCAGAGTATGATGAGTCGGGTCCTGCGATTGTTCACAGGAAGTGCTTCTAAGACGTTGATCGAGGTATCGTTCAGATTTTCGTGTCGACTATTTGGTTTGCAGTTTTGAGGCTGTGAAGTTTTTCTCTAAGGTCTTAGTTCTGGTTTGGAATGTTTACAGTGTAATTTATCTTATCTACTACTATATAGCAGTGGAAGTCCTTGTAGTAATATTTTGGCTTGCACTGAACATTTTACATCTTTTTATCTGTTACTATCATCTTTGGATTGGAATGGAATGGGTTTGTTGCAATTGGTGTTTCATCTTTTTCTTTATTTCAAATTCAGTGGAGTGTTTTTTTTAACCAACTTTATAGTGTTTAGTACTCACTACAATACTTATTATTGCAATGAAAACGAAAACGAAGATGACAAATTTAAATTCTGATTCACGGAAAAATAACATGTATGTCAGATTAGAAATTATAGAATTTGTAAATTTGTAAAATAATTGCACCTATTGTGTCCCTGAAGAATCTAAATTAATAAATTATTAACCTTAGATTTGTTATTGAAATATTGTTCTTCAATCAAAATTATATAAAACGAGAAGGATTGAGGCAGAGTTAGAACTATCGTGGGATTTGAGGTGGTGGGTGATTAATGGAATTTACGAGCCAAGCAGTAATAATAATTTAATATTGCTATCAAGCTATCAGACTTGAATATTCAATGCAAAGTCAGAATTGTGATATGCACAATAATATTTTTCCAAAATCTTAGCTTGAAAGTAATTCATTAATTTTGTAGGTGGTAGGTGGCCAAGCTTGAGTAACATAACGTAGTTTAAAAGATGAATAAATTTATAATGAAATGGACTTGGAAAGTTAACAACCAAAGACTGAAAATTAAATACTACTACTCCGTATGTATTTGTTATCTTCAACGTTGAACACATTTAGGTATAACTTAGAACCACTATTGATTTTATTTATTACTACTAAGATGCAAAGGTCTTGCCAAAATTTCAATTGTAACTGGTTTATTAGCAAATCATCTTTAGATTGATAAAGCACAACTCATTTTTGAAATCGATTCCAACCCAAGTAAGAAAAAACACCTTGTGTTTACCAGGGTTGTCAAAAGTGGACTGATTCAGTCTTATTTCGACTACGGCCAGTCGGCCCAAGGGGAAGGAGTCAATTCGGCCCAAAATTCTAGCCAGACCAACATCTCCATCTCCAACTCCACCCACAGTATTTTTTTCACAAAAATGATTTCGGACCGGACTCGGTTCGCAAAATTGATGAGAATTAACACATCGACTAGCTTGGATTGGGCCTAACACTTTTGACAACTTAAGTGTTTACTATGAGTGTCTACTATCACTAACCATATTCCAATAAAAAAAACTTATATTTATTAAGAAAAATTCTAAAGTTATAGTTTTGCAATTAATTCTTAAAAAATAAATTACGAGACAAATTAAAATGCTCATTGTTGCCATTTCCCATTCCATTTGCATTAATTAATCGGTGATGCAAATGTGAATGGCTAGCTAATTTGAAGGTGTTATTTCAGGTGAATCTACCTTGATAATTTTTCTAACTTATGCAGAAATTATAAATCTACAACAACATTATGATTGCTCGGAGTAGAAGCCAAAAAAAATAAAATAAAATTGAATTGGAGGCAAAACAATGAAAACAAACATATGTAAAAATATTGCATCCAAACGTAACAAACATATGAACAATAATACTGCATTCAAACGTAACAAACATATGAAATCTATAATACTAGCTTCCACTTGATAGTTTATGTTTCACTTAATTGTGTTCGATCTACTGTCTTCGCAGCGTATTGCTTTTAAGTCTTTGTATTTATGCTTGAAACTTGAAAGTAACTAGCTAAGAAAAAGAGATTGAGTTTTTCCAAAGACAACTTAAGATAACTTATTACTCCCTCCGTTCCCATTTAATCGAGACAATTTCTTTTCTACACGTGATTTAAGAGAAAATTGTTTAATGAGTTAAGTGGAGAAAATAAAGTATGAGAAAAAATAAATACGCTGATGAATGCCCTTCGTTTTACGGTAATTTGAGATGTCGGAAGTAGTGTATATTAGTGAACCACCCCTTGTTGTTGACAACGGCAGCGGAATGGTCAAGGTAACCAATTATTGGCGAAATTCTACTTTGGGAGCATTTTGTCACCGAGCTTCCCAATTCGGGAAGCTATTTTTTTTAAAATCCAAATTTGTGAGAGACAATGAAACTCATGCGTATTCCACTTTAATGAAACGCATGAGTTCATGCGTCTTTCACAAACTTGAATTTACAAAAAAGAGCGTTCCAAATTGGGAAGCTCAACGGTAGATCTCTCCCAAATTAGAATTTCGCGCCATAATTATTAGCTTTATTAATTTGCATAGCTAAACTTGATTGTTGTTTATTTATTGTGCTACGCAGGCTGGCGTTGCTGGTGATGATGCTCCGAGGGCAGTTTTCCCGAGCATAGTAGGCCGGCCCCGGCACACAGGAGTGATGGTCGGGACGGGCCAAAAGGATGCTTATGTAGGGGACGAAGCTCAGTCGAGACGAGGCATTCTCACGTTGAAGTACCCCATCGAGCACGGTATAGTGAGCGACTGGGACGACATGGAGAAGATCTGGTCCCGGCCACGTACGTCGCCGTCCAGGCCGTCCTCTCGCTTTATGCCAGTGGTCGCACTACCAAAAATGGTAAAAGCGAAATGGGACAAATTATGTGGGACGACCCAAAATGGAATACTGGGTCAAATTATGTGGGACGGAGGGAGTAATATTTTGGCTTGAAGGTCTTAGTTCATGTTTGGAATGGATTTGTTGCAATTGGTGTTTCATCTTTTTCTTTTGATGGCTCCTTTTTATGCCCAATATTTTAGTCATAACAATGGACACTGTTTAGTACTCACGTCATTACATATTGCACTAACAACGAAAACGAAGACGACAACTTCAAATTCTGATACGGACGGAAAAAAAAAACTACATGTCGAGTTCCTTTTGTAATATCTAACACCCCCTCTGTTCCATTAAACATGGCTATACTTTTATAATGGCATGAGAATTTAGGTGTAGTAGTTAAGTAATGGCAAAATAGAGTGAAAGGACTAATAGATGATAAAAAGAGGGATATTTTTGGTATTATATGAGAGAAACTAAAATGGAAAGACAGACTAAAAAGGAAAAGGAAAGATAACATTTTAATTGAGAATCTGAGATGTTGAGAGTATAAAATTCAATATTATGCAATTTTTATTTTAAAAAAAATGTATGATTAATAATTTTTTTATGCAACCCAGCTCACTGTTGGCGGGCTTGTCTGAATTTATACAAAGAAGTCGGCCCAATCCACTTCACCGGTGGGCCTGGTCAGACGTTTGACAACTCTAGGCCAGAGTAGTGTGCCCCGTTTAACATTTTGAACCTCCAAAGTCTTCTAATGTTTTATGTTTTGATTTATGAAATTTAATTTCTTTGCAGTTGATACTCTTTTTTTTCCAGTAATATGGCAAGTTCACCTATATGAATAGCTAAGTAAATTTCATGGTCTTGGCGAAGTGATTTAAAATTATCTCGTGAAACTGACCTCGTTTAGATTTAATTATTTTAAAAGGGTCACACAACAATGACAACATAGTATTGCATTCAAACGAGCATATTCAGCTTGTAAGAATATGGTAATGGTAGTAATAAAATTCCTTAACAAACAAATGAAAAGAGTATATTATTGCATTCAAACGAGATTATTAACGGAATGGTGGTGAGCAATTAACTGAGTCACTTCTTTTCCGTACACACGGAAAATAAAATAGGAGAGAATACTATTTTTTTGTCTAAAATAGGAATAACTCAATTATGTTGGAATTTCGTGAAATGGAAAAATGAGTCTGTTAACAAGGAACGAATTGAGTATTAGCTTTGCTTGAGTGTCATTTTGTTGTTTATTTATCGTGCTACGCAGGCTGGCTTTGCTGGTGATGATTCTCCGAGGGCAGCTTTCCCGAGCATTGTAGGCCGACCCTGGCCCACAGGGGTGAAGGTATGGAAGGGTGGTCACGAGGATGTTTTTGTAGGGGATGAAGCTCAGTCGAGTCGAGGTATTCTCACGTTGAAGAACCCCATCGAGCACGGTATAGTAGGCGACTGGGACAACATGGAGGCGGTTTGGCAGCATACATTCTGCAGCCCGTCCTCGCACTTTATGCCAGTGGTCGCACCACGGGTGTCGTGGTCGACCCTGGTGATGGCGTGAGCCACACGGTTCCTATATACAAAGGCTACGCGCTTCCCCATGCTATATCGAGGTTGGATCTCTACGAAAACATCTCCATGAAATGATCTACATCTCCATCATGAAGTGTGACATAGATATCAGGAAGGATCTCTACGAAAACATCGTTTCTCAGTGGCGGATCAACCATGTTCCCTGGCCTCGCGGATAGGATGAGCAAGGAGATAGCTGCTCTTGCTCCCAAAAGCATGAACATTAAGGTGGTCGAGCCCCCTGAGAGGAAGTATAGCGCCTGGATAGGCGGATCGATCCTAGCATCCCTCAGTACTTTCCAACAGGTCCGTGTCGGTGTGGTGCCCTCTTTAGTTAACTTATATCACTATTTAGATTTTACCAAACATTCTGATTTGTGGTTTTGATATTCGTGTAGATGTGGATAAGCAAGGCAGATTACGATGAATGTGGTCCCTCGATTGTTAACAGGAAGTGCTTTTAAGACGTTGGTCGAGCTATCGTTGAGTTTTTCTTGTCGGACTATTTGGGTGCAGGGTGAATTGGATTGCAGTGTTGAGGTTGTGAAGATTTTCTCTAAGGTGGTTTGTAATGTTTAATTAGAATGTATTAATCTTATATCCATATATATGTCAGAGTACTGAGTCATGCATGTAAAATCCAATGATATTTCATGAAGATTCAAGAGTAAGACAATGTTATGGTCAAAGAAACTGATGGTTGATCCAATCTTTATCTAAATTTAATTAACTTAATGTACTCAACAAATGTTAACTGAAACACTAAAAAAATTTAAATCAACATATTACATGTAGGTGATCATAACCTTTTACTATTAATTTTTAAAATAATTGAACAAATCAGACCAAACTTGATGTCTTTTTAGTCATATGAATAATAGTATACACTTGTTACCATATGCAAAAATATCGTATTCAAACGTAACAAACATATGAAATACTAGGAATAAAATTCGTCAAATTCCGGGTGATCCTTCTTCTTGTCAGTCATTTTTCTAAGCAGATCGCAGGTGAGTTACGAGACCGAAATTTATAATACCGATCGTTTCTTTTCTTTTTATGGGCAAATGAATATAAATTTAAAAAAATTGAACGAGTGGAAATGACTCTCGAAAAGGAATATGAATCGATTAACTCTGTTTTGTTTTACAGTAAATCGAGATGGTGGAAGGAGAGGCTATTCGAGCCGTGGTGATTGACAATGGTTCCAGAAGTGTGAAGGTGAGAAATTGTTTGCTTATTGATTTGCATAAATTGGCTTTACCAATAAATATATTTGCCTCATTAGGCCGGCTTTGGTGGTGAAGAAGCGCCGAGGGCAGTGTTCCCGAGCATTGTAGGGCGGGACGGGGAGGATGTTTATGTAGGGGATGAAGCTGAGTCGAAACGAGGTCTTGTCACGTTGAATTACCCCATCCAGCGTGGCATAGTGCGCGACTGGGACGACATGGAGAAGATCTGGCACCACACGTTCCACAACGAGCTTCGTGCTGCTCCTGACGAACACCCTGTTCTGCTTACCGAGGCACCTTTTAATTCTATGGCTAATAGAGAGAAAATGACTCAAATCATGTTCGAGACCTTCAACGTCCCGGCCTTGTACGTTGCTAAACAGGCCGTCCTCGCACTTCATGCTACTGGTCGCACCACAGGTATGCAACAGGCCGTCTTTCGTTCTAATGTTTGGTACCGCAAAAAATTCTAGATAAATGGAATTTCAATTTCATGCACTTCACACACTATATAATTCCATGAAACTCAATTACTAGATCAATTAATTTAGTGAAGAAGCTCTGTTGCGGATCTACATAGACTTGTAGTTTCTTCAAATTTGAATATTTATTTGAGTTTCTTCATAAATGCCCCCTTCTCAATTCTATAAATTATTTGCTTATGTATATTTTTGCCCCTCTTAAGTTTAATTCCTGGCTCCGCCCTTGGTTGAATAGAACAGGTATGGTGCTAGACTGTGGTGAAGGTGTGAGCCACGCGGTTCCTATATACGACGATTATGCGCTTCCCCAAGCTATATTGAGGCTGAATCTCGGTGGTCGTGATCTCGATGACTATCTCACGAGCCACACATCCGCTGCGCCAGAAATTGTGCGCGATGTGAAGGAGAAGCTCGCGTACATTGCACTTGATTTCGAGGAGGAAACAAAAGCACCAGTTGAGAAGAGTTATGAGCTTCCGGATGGTGAGGTGGTGATGATTGGTGCTGAGAGGTTCGGGTGCCCGGAGGCGCTGTTCCAGCCTGCGTTGATTGGAAAGGAAGATGTTGTTGGAATCCACGAAATGACCTACGACTCCATCATGAAATGTGACATAGATATCAGGAAGGATCTCTATGGACACATCCTTCTTAGCGGCGGATCAACCATGTTCCCTGGCTTCGCGGACAGGATGAGCAAGGAGATGAAGGCTCTTGCTCCGAGCAGCATGGAGATCAAGGTGGTCGCGCCCCCTGAGAGGATGTATAGCGTCTGGAAGGGAGGATCCATCCTAGCATCTACTCCACGGCCTGAGGTTCGTTTCGTCATGCTCCCTTTAGTTTCTACTAGTATAACACTCATCTGTGGTTTTGATATTCATGTAGATGTGGATAACAAAGGCAGAATACGAGGAGTTGGGTGCTAAGATTGTTCACAAGAAGTGCTACTAATTAAGGCTTTTATAAGTTCTGGTTTGGAATGGTAAGAATAGAACGAAGATACGAATGGAATGTTAATTTCTTTAATTTTTTTGTTTGTGCATTTTCCTTTGGATTTGGAGCAACCTTAAATCCTTAGGCTTGGCCAGTGGTCACATTTATGAGATACCTAATAATCGCTGATGAATATGTAATTACCAAAAAAATAAAGGGCTTCCAAAGTCTCCTAATGTTACAAGATTTATGAAATTTAATTTCTCTAAAGGGCTTGTAAAAGTGGAGGGACAACAAGAGGTTTCAATATCTCATGCAACCTCATTATTGAAATATTCACAGGTCTTACATTTTTATCGGTTATGTAATGTGAATGGCTAAAGTATTAATCTTGGTTGATAATTTTCTAACTTATGCATAAGTTATTAATCTACAACAACATTATACTATAATTGATTGATGAGTGATCCGTAGATGCCAAAAATGAGAGAGAAGACTGATAAAAAAATTGAATTGGGACAAAAGGGTCACACATAGAAGAAATTGCTGCAACCTAACCTGGTAAGTAGGTAACAAACATACATGAAAAAATATTGCATTCAAACGTGACAAACATATGAAGAAAAAATATTGCATTCAAAAGTAAGAATTCAGCTCAAAAGAATATGATACTAATAAAATTCGTCATATTCTTGGTGTTCCTTCTTCATGTAGGGTTATTAAATAGCTCCAACGCTAATTTCTTTGCTATCAGTCTTCTCAGTCGCGCATTCAAACTTTCGTTTCTCGAACCAGATCGTAGGTGAGTTACGAGACCCAAATCTATAATACTAGCTGAGTAGCTTCCACTTGATCGTTTCGTTCTTAAAGGGCAAATGAAAATAAATTTAAAGGCTGTACCATGATGGACTTGACTCCAAGACCTTTGGCCTCATGCATTACCACTCCAATTGATCGTTTATGTTTCACTTAATTGTGTTCCATCTATTCTCTTCAAATTGATTTTTGGCAAAAGGTGGAAATGACACATTTAACTTCTTGAAAAGGAATACGAGTCGATTAACTCTGTTTGAATAATACGCTCATTCGTGCCCTTCGTTTTACAGTAAACTGAGATGGCGGAAGGAGATGATACTCGACCTGTTGTTATTGACAACGGTACCAGTATGGTGAAGGTGAGCATTTTTTTTTTTGCATAAATTGGGTTTAGCAATGATATTAGCTTTGCTTGATTGTTGTTTATATATCAGGCTGGCTTTGCTGGTGAAGAAGCCCGGAAGTGTTCGGTTTAGTGAGCAACTGGGAAGACATAACTACGATCTGGCGCAGCACGTTCGACAAGCTTTGTGTTGCTCCTGACGAGCACCCTGTTCTGATCACCGAGGCACCTCTTAACCCGAAGCCTAATAAAGAGAAAATGACTGAGATCATGTTTGAGACCTTCCACGTCCCGGCCATGTACGTTGCTAGCCAGGCTGTCCTCGCACTTTATGCTACTGGTCGCACCAAAGGTATATAACAGGCCGTCTTTTGTATCAGTTACTGTAAATTTAACCTCTCTTGAACAGGTATTGTGCTTGACTGTGGTGATGGTGTGACCCACGCGGTTCCTATATACGACGGCTTTGCTCTTCCCCATGCCATATTGAGGTTGGAACTCGCTGGCCGTGAGCTCAGTGACTATCTCATGAGGATCCTGACCGAGAGCGGACACGACATGTCCACCACAACCGCCCGCGATGTGAAGGAGGAGCTTGCGTACGTTACACTTGATTTCGAGGAGGAAACTGAAGCATCAGTGGAGAAGATTTATGAGCTTCCCGATGGTCAGGTCATCACGATTGGTGCTGAGAGGTTATACTGCCCGGAGGCGCTGTTCCAGCCATCAGTGGTTGGAATGGAAGATGATGGAATCCACGAAATGACCTACAACTCCATCATGAAATGTAATGAGAATATCAGGAAGGATCTCTATGGAAACATCGTTCTCAGTGGCGGATCAACCATGTTCCCTGGTCTTGCGGATAGGATGAGCAAGGAGATAACGGCCCTTGCTCCGAGCAGCATGAAGATTAAGGTGGTCGCGCCCCCTGAGAGGAAGTACAGCGCCTGGATAGGAGGATCCAGCCTAGCATCCGATATTAATTTTAAGGAGGTTTGTGTTCGTGCTCTCTTTAGTTAATCTAAACCTGTATCACTGCTTAGATTTTACCAAACATTTTGATTTGTGGTTTTGATATTCATGCAGATGTGGATAACAAAGGCAGATTACGAGGAGTCGGGTGCTAAGATTGTTCACACAAAGTGCCCCTAAGCTGTTGATCGAGGTATCGTTGAGTTTTTCATGGATGCAGGGTGAATTGGATTACAGTTGTGGGGTGCTGAAGTTTTTCTCTAAGGTCTTAGTTCTGGTTTTGGAATGTTTTTAGAGTATTTATCTTATATCTATATTTATGTTTTCAAAAGTAAGACAATGTTATGGTCAAAGAAACTGATGGTTGATCCAATCATTATTTCATTACTCTAAATTTAATACTCAACAAATGCACCAAAACTTATTCTGGAATGCCCAAGTTCTGTTAACAACAAAGCAGTTAACAGGCATTCAGATTATAAGCTAGACGGCAGCAGCCGAGAGTTTACCTACACAAGAAAAACGGGCGACGCTAGAGCACCACCATTCACTTCAGCTCCTGAAAGAGCTTCGGTGCAACCTACATTCAGAAAATACCATCAGACGGAAAGAGTTGGCATTCGAAACATTAGAATTGACAGAACTTACACATTTGTCTACGCATGACCAGTAGTCGAAGTATTGCCCTGTGCAGTGCTTCTGTCCAGAGTCATCACCATCAACTCTCTTAACACATTGCTGCGAGCACAACAGAGAAAACATCAGTATTGGTCTGCGTAGTAAACAAGGCAGAACGGAAAATCATAATTTTAAGAGCAAAAGAAGTTCGAAAGATGAACTTCCAGCCATTCCACTGAGTACATGATACACTGACCTATTTTGTCAATCTACCAAAAAAGTTGTGCATCTATTTCAAGTAATAGGAAAACATATAGTGTCAATGCTAGTTGTTCACTTTAGAATATTACACAGTTTTCCCTAATTGAATTAGGATGCTTTTAGAGCTGAACGCAGACGAGTTATCTAGCCATACAAAATGTTAGCTAATTAGCAGAGTTTGCTTTCTTTCTTCTCAGCTTAGAATGAACTATGCACATCACTAAAATGTCGTAATTGCAATTTCACCTCCACCGTTACAGAGGTCGCGCCCTTCCCTCTTGGACGATGATATAACTGAATGCTCCTCATAATTACTGATACTAATCAACAACTAATCCTTGAGCTTCCTCACACTCTCCTTATGTACACATTCACTATTAGATACAATCTGATTTTAAGGTTGATCGAAATCGATGTATAGAACGTTTTCGTGATACAATGCCAGGCCTTTCAATCACAGGAATGATGATGAGACATAGAGAGAAGCATAATATGGCATTGTAAACAAATTTTAAAGATAATTAGCTATCAGTATCACTCATTGCTGCAAAATAATTCAAATAACAGACTCCAAATTTCAAGCTAGATAGATCATAGATAGACAGATTATTCAAACTGGAAAGATTAGAGCTTGAAAACATTTCGTCGAGCACCTTGTATTCAACATAAGGCTTTGTGCATCTAGATTTGCAGGATTCCTCAAGAGCCTTCTTCTGATCCACAGCATCCTCCCTGCATCACATAACAGCATTCAATCAAATCAACAAAAATCATAACCGAAAAATTGAAATCAAATTATCTCCGCTGTTCGTATATATGCTTACATTGATGAGCAACTGATAATTTTACAACGAATTCAGCAGAGAAACCTGTAATTGCGAAAAACTAATGTGGCTTATACAGTGAAATCAGAGATTCGGAATTCGTTAAACAGATCTCTCTATATAGGTTTCGTTAATTCCTTAAAATATCATAAATAAAATTAAAAATTGCATGAGTATGTCAATTTATTACTCTATATTCAAACAACCTTTCAATAAATTATGTGTTTAAAAATTATGTTTGAAATAAGTGTATAGTTTATTTTTTTGATGTTTTAGCTTTATTATATGAACTACCATTTTTTGCAATTGCTTAAATTTCTGATTAATTAATTTGAGAAGAAATGTCTTACCAATTAAATGGTGATTCGTCGTAGCAATCTAGCCGAGTTTCCTTCTCGTGTTGTTACGTGGAAAATTGGTCTACGCCATGGCTCACGCCACTTTAGCTTTACCACTACCTTGTAGTTTTAAATGAAAAAGTAGAAACATTACAATTAAGTAGATTTCTAGTCACTTTAAACTTCATATCCAAATTATATTTTTGTGTTTGTATTAGAGAGCTGAAATTCTATACAAATATTTTTACATGTCGTGAAATTTCAGTAAGTAAAATGAAGAAATCATTTGGTTAACGTGGAATTATTCTAAAATACAAGAAAATTCAAATAGTGTAGGAGAAAATGGTAAAATCGTATGGAATTCAGAACTTTTAAGATGAAACCTTAAAAATAATTATTTGGACAAAACCCGAACCTAGGACAGGTGATGAGCTAGCTAGAGTGGCTAGGGGAGTTGATTGACAATCCGAAAGGATGTTAGAAGTTGGTGATGATATGGAAACTCATGAGATAACAAGATTTCACGTTAACGATCACTGTATGTTTGATGTACTATATATCATGCTTGTTTGTCTACGATTGTCATAAGTGTTCTAGTTGTTGGATCGCACTAGTTAGTTTTGCGGTTGCTTTTTCTTGAGTGTCTCCAGTGGTGGACTTCCCACTAGGACCTCCACTAGCCCTTCCCACACAAACTGCCTGCCACGTCAGCACTAGCCCTTCCCATTTCACTGCCACATCACTAGCCCTTTCCACTGCACTAGGACTTCCCACTAGGACTTCCCGCAATTAAATTCACAATTATTCAATTTACGAAACTAAAATTTACGGAATTAAAATTTCGACACGAGTCGTATTTATAGAGTTAAAAAAATAAAAATAAATAAAAAAATTCAAAAATAAAACTCGTACGTCCGAGTGGGACGTCCTACCGTCGCCACAGTGGCGGACGTCCGCCCGCCCGTGGGGCTGAGGGGCGAGGACATGGGATGGGCACTTGGGACGGGCGCGGGCGCCCGTTCACAGTGGCGGACGTCGGGTAGGACGTCCGCCATTGTAGACACTCTTAGACTATTATTTGACAAAAAAATTTCAAGCTTAATTATCTTATGAGTGTAATTTCGATTGTTATTTTGTTGCTGGTGTTGAAAGTTTCCTTTAATTCTTGTTTGTTTGGACTTGTTGCTTGCCGTGTTTTGCTGGTCATGTAATTTTTTAGTTTGTAAAAAATACTATCTCTCGAAAATATGAAACGAACAAACTTTACTTTATAAATTTATTTTTCTTTTATATTTATTTATATGCTCATATCAGAATCTAATTCCTTTGATTCCATATGAATCATAAAGCCAAAAGCAAACAAAATTAATCACATACATTAGTAACATTCCTTTGGTTCAACCGGCCTATGGTTCATGATCAAACCGACCGATTTTCCCGATCCAAAATGACCTGAATTTTTATCATTAAATCAGACTGATCAGCGCACCAGTTCACGTCTTAACCGATCAAACCAGCGTCTCAGATCCAATTTTTAAAACATATCAACACACTAATATTTTTTTTCAGTCCGAAAAAAATCACAACCCTTTCGATCCAATCAACTTAGTAAGTCCAAACGTGACCGCCATCGCCAGCCACCCTCCGACCAAAACCCTCGCAGCCGACCTCGCCACCGGCGCCCTCCCCAGCACAGCCCCGAGCCACCCGAACACCACCAGCGCCACCGTCACCGCCGCCACCACGACCCCCACCCTCACCCTATACTCCCTCACAAAGCTCGCCGCCAGCAGCGGCACCATCGCCCCGACGGAGAACGCCAGCGCCGAGGCCGCCGCCGCCTGCATCGGCTTCGGCAGCCCCTCCCGGCTTTCCTCTCCGGCCGAGTCGCGCTTCATCTGAGCTAGCTCGATGTCGCGCTGGGAGTAGACGGAGACGAACTCGCCGATGGCCATGGAGCAGGCGCCGGCGACGAGGCCGGCGAAGCCGGTGAGAATCATCGCCTTGACGTCCTGCTTGACGGCGCCGACGCCCATCATGAGGGAGGCGGTGGAGACGAGGCCGTCGTTGGCGCCGAGGACGGCCGCGCGGAGCCACTGGGAGCGCGTGGAGTAGTCGAATTCCTCGAGGTTTTCGACGTCGAGGGGCGCCGGGGCCGGGGCGGTGGGGAGCTTGGAAGAAGCCATGGAACAAAAAAATGGAGTTAACTGAATTTTGTGTTGTGATGGAGTAAGCAAAGGAGAGTGTGGTGGACACACGCCTCCAACAAATGGTTATTTATAGATGAGGAGATCATGGGATTAGTCATCTCCACCTTTGTAATTAATGGAATAAGATATTTCATCTTACAAAGTCCCAAATTGACAAAATCTAATGGTATTTTGGACCATTCTGATTAGCTACGCAACTTTGAAAATCAGTCAGATGAATCATGAGGTTTGAATTTGTTCGCGTCACGAAATAATTGATGAAATCGTATTTGACATGGCGGTCGAAAAATTATTACTGGACGTGTTACAATTAATCATGAGTTAAGGGATGTCATCTACTATACTCAAAATATGGACAATGTATTGTACTACTACCTAAGGACGAAGGGAGTTTCGTGCATCAATTTATTGTACGTATTGATAAACTAGTAGTATCATTGTTTAGTTATTTTTAGTATGGCATTTGTGATGAAATTCATACATACTGTTACTGTACGTCTGTACGTAGTAATGATGGATGAAGTGGTAAAATAAAACGAAGATGAAGTTAGTTAGTTGGAATGTAATCTATTGAAAAATCTTCAAATATAATGAGTAATTATGTAAATTTATTGTAGCGTATATTAAGAATAAGTTGAGAGATGTTAGAACACGAAATCTAACGATTACATAGGGGTGTGATCAATTGCTAATTTTCTTAAGTTGTTAACTCATCAATGCAATGTGTTAAAAATGTCAACACGATGATATTAAAATGTCAACACATGATTTTGTTGAACTTTAATATAATGTGTTGATATTATGTGTTGACATTTTAATGTCACCGTGTTGACATTTATAATACGCTGCATTGATAAGTTAGCAGAGTTAGCAACTTAAATAGTTAGCAATATAACGCACCCCTAAGTCCTTATATATAATCAATATTTCAATCCTAACGATTACATCCTTATATATAATCAATGTATCAATTATCTTAATTCTAGATGATAAATAAGAAAGATCACAATATATATTTAATTAAGACTATGATTAATTAGTCCGTTTATAATTTTAAATTTTAATACACCATATTAACTATAATTAGTACTCCCTCCGTTCCATAGTAATGGAGGCAAAACTTTTCGGTACGGAGATTAAGAAAAATTGTGTTGACTTTTACTAAAAAGGGAAATGACTCTATTACTATGGAACGGACGGAAATGGAAAAACGCCCCTATTACTATGGAACGGAGGGAATACTAAATAACTATAAACTTATAAAGAAATAAAGCAATCTACTTGCGTAAATGACAATAGAACTAACCATATACGGAGTACTTTTTCCTTATAAAAAGCCTTGAATTGTGGATATTGAAGCATACTAGTGATGCAATTTTTATGAGGCAGTTGCACCAGAAATTGATTTCTGATGGACATCATGAGGAAAGCATGCATACATTTATAGTTTCTCAAATTATTGGAAAAATTATGAAGTTCGGTTAAATTCTAGTCCACACCGCATTAATAATTAGTTTAAAAATTAGAAATTTAAATTCATTTGCAATTATCCCGCAAAGAAAAAAAAATCCGGTTGTTGATATTTTCAACCAAGCAAAGAATAACCCATTTTATAATAATAATTTTAGATTAACTCAAATTTTGGAAAGTCTTTCTATTTCGAATATATCTTATTAACCATGCAATGGC
This sequence comes from Salvia hispanica, assembly GCF_023119035.1. Lineage (NCBI taxonomy): Eukaryota > Viridiplantae > Streptophyta > Magnoliopsida > Lamiales > Lamiaceae > Salvia > Salvia hispanica. The sequence continues at coordinate 24,036,748 of NC_062968.1, read as the reverse complement.
TTAAAAAAAATTAATCACAATTTTTTATGATTAAATTTGCAGAAATGAGTATACAACGAAGGTCACCATTACGAAGAAGTTCATAATACTTTAGAAATAGCATGTTAGTTAAGAAACAACTACAAACCTAATTGACCATGTGTGTTCCATCTACTTAGGAATTATAGTATGATCTAGTTATAGTTAGTTATACATAGTCCATAGAAAATATTGGTCAGTTATTTTTTTTATTAAAAAATGAATTGCAAAACAAACAAATCTATAGAAAGTACATGGTTTTCTTGCTTTTTTGGGAGTCAAATAATTTTCGATTTATTTTCCATAACTAATTACGACATAGTACTATATAGAAGTAGAAATATGCATACCTAACTTATCCACTTTCTTAGGAGCCAATAACGATTGGAATGGATTGATGAAGAGGAAAGCACTAATGAAGAAAATAAATTATTTAATTACTTTTAACAAATATAAAATATGAAAGGAGTGTGCATTCCACACGAATCCCACCTTATTCGATATTTAAATATTAAAACTACATTAAGCTTTTTCCAACATAAAATTAGAATTCATTAGTGGGGCATTTGGGTTCCCATTTATATTTCCCAATTATGACCATTTAGACCACCTTTATTTTGATACGAAAAAAAATAAGATAAAAATGAACAATAAATGGCTCCACACACCACTATCTATTTTTATAAATTTAGCAAAATTTACTTTAATTAACTTTTAATATAAAATTGAGACAATAATTTAATCAACGCATAGTAGTAAATATTTATAATTTTTTGTTACAAAGAAGAGGATATCGATCTAGAAAATTGGCTTCTTTCTCATTAAGCATGTGAACAATTGTCATATTATCACACCCCAGATGGATATTCTTAAGTTTCGTATGTTGTCAACTTAGGTAATTATAAAATTAAGACAATAGAGGTTACAAAATTTGTTAAAGGCTTATTATCCTATTTAAGATTTGTAACCGCCGGTTATTCATTGTAATTCAAATAAATACTCATGATAGTTATTTATAAATATTCAAATTCATGCCTAAAATATATAAATATTTAAATTTATTTCCAAAACTCTTAAATATTTAAAGTAAAAAAAACTTAAGATAAGCATATATCACCTTTTTATATTAATTTTAGAATAAATAGTAATATAACTAAAGCTCTTGCATAAAACAAATTCATAATTCTAAAATTAAGCTAATTATATTATAATAATATTTTTAAAAATATTATATGAATATAAATTAGTAAAGCGATAATGATTGTATCCATTCTATTGATATTGGTAGATTCGCATAGAATCTCCATCTTATGGAGATGCTATCATACTATAGAATCGCTAAGTGCTACTAGTATTTTTTTATTATTATTTGGGCAAGTAAAAACTAAGAAAATTAGTTGTAGATACCGCATCTTTAGAATACAATTGAATTGATTACGTTATAACTTTAATATTTTCTCAATTGTTCTATTAAGTTAAATTTGAGAAAATTGTCTATCAAGTAGAAGCTGAAATTCATGACTTTCATCATATTTGTATAATGCTCACGAAACTCATAGAATTAAGTTTGAAAAACATAGAATACATAAATTAAGCTTATATATATATAATTTTCCATAAACCAATGCGGTAATCGAGAAAAGTGTCAAAGTTATGATATAATCATCAACTAAAGAGTTATAGATTGACCCAAGTTGACCAAAACTTATGTTTTTCTAACAATTTATCCTTTCTATTTTGAGTGTTACATTAAATAAGCAACTTATAAAAAAATCTGTTATACCTATTTAGAGATTTTGAGTGATAATTAGCTTCTACCTTAAAAAAAGAGTGAGAATTGAGCTGGAGTTTATTAGGCTATGATTTATTCAATTGATTTACGTATTATTGAGATTAAATTAAATTTAATTAATTTTTACATTAACCTAGTTTATTGTTGTCTAGCTTTTACTTTCTGAATTTCGGCCCAATATGATATTAATGGGCTTCAAGTAATACGATGAGGCCCAATTATTATTTAAGATATAAATATGTTAGGGTACGTTTGATGCCATTCAATAGCACTGAAAAGAGCTCAATTTCTTAATTATTCCAATGTTTGATATCAATTTGCTTTTTCTCAAAGTCCGCTAAACTATACGGACCCGCAAAAAGCCTGATAAACAATAATAGCTTTCACCCGATAACTTTTCCAAAAAAAATGCTATGATTATATTCTGCATTCAAAATATTTGCTATAAAAAATTCATCTTTCCAAAAAGAACCTTCTTATTCCCCACGCCACTTTCATCTCTTCTCAAGCTGCTCCTGGTTCCCAAAATTCAAGCTCTTTTGTTGGATGAAAGCTACAAACAACACTAGACGAAAACACGAGGTTGGATCGTCTTGGTCGTCTTATGCAAAATAGCACTATTTACCTATAATTTAACTTATTTAAGCGAATTGCATCAAAAGTATGTACATTGTCATTATAATTTTATGAATTTAAATTTTATTTGTAGGTTTATGACTTTTTTTTATCATTATTGTGTTTAATAGAAGTATATGAATTGATACCCAATTATTCTAAATTTTATACAACAATGAGAAATTCACTGATTTTCATTAAAAATTCACTAAATTATATTGATAGAACAAAAGGGAAAGACGCAACTTCTTTTGTTTTTTGTAACTGATTACTTAATGGATAGGTGTCAACTCAATCCAAAACCATACACTGATTTTTCTCCATAATATATAAATATTTTTATATTATTTTAATTAGTTACAATATCTATTTAATAGTCCACCACTTAGTATTTTTTTTAATAAAAAAGAGTCAAAATTCAAAATATATAAAAGAAAAAAACACTCCACTCCCCATCCCTGGAAAAAAAATCTGAATTCAATTAATGTAAGAGGGTAAAAAATAAAAACGTCAAATAATATAAAATCTTTAAAATAAATTGAGTGAAAAAACCGAGCTTTATTTGAACTTATAAAAGCAAACTGAAAACTGAAACTCACATTATACACAATCGAAGAAGATGACAATTCAAGCTCTGCTCGGATCGATTCGGAGGCGTTCGTTTGCTACTCGCGTGGCTCATTCTTCGCGATTTGTAAGTTCTCGTTTTTCCAATTTCCGTATCTCAGTAAGAAATCAACAATTCCGTACCTTTTTTTTTTTTTTTTTTCCAGTTTCATGCTTGTAATTTCATTTATGCGAATCGTTGTTCATCACTCTGCGGATTTTGTTAGCAATGGAGGAGTAATAATGTGATTTTAGTTGTCCACGGATTGTTTAGAACACTTGTTAGTGATTGCAGATGGCTTTATTTGCTAAGAATTGGCATTTGCGTTGTTCACATTGATTGTTTAGTGGCAATTTAAATTTATGCAAAATTGAAGAGTGAATTGTGTGATGAAGAGTTCAACTTCAATGTCTAATAGCTGAATGTTATGAATTAGTTTCTTTTTTCTCCTTTTTTGATATAGCTTAGCACTCTGGTTTTGGGGGAGCACAAGGGGGGATCCATCGAGGCGTCTTCGTTGTGTGCAGTGGAGGCTGCTAAGCGTTTGGGTGGAGACAATTCTGTGTCTTTGCTCCTTGCTGGTTCGGGTCCTTCCTTGCAGGAGGCTGCTGCTCATGCTGCTTGCTTCCACCCTTCCATTTCTAAGGTATTCCCAACATTTTATGGATGATGATCAATTGCATTTCAATGGGCTTGTTATGATGCAACTTGTGTAATGAGGGAAGGGTATTGCTTAGTTTTTGTGGTGTTGTGATTTTTTAAGAGCTTGATTGGAGTTGAGTCGATCGTGCTAAGCTCAAGCCTGGCTAATTTGTTGAGCTTTATTTATCAACACTTTGAGTCTCATGAGCTTAATCGAGCCCAGACAAGCTTACTAGATTTAAATTTAGATTTGCATTTATATAGTTCTTGCTTTTTATTATCTATAAACAAATAAAATTATTTGTATATTCGGTGTACTTATTACTAATTAAAGTATATAAGAATAAGTTGTACCAAGTTAACAATTATAATATCAAGCAAGGTCAGTTCGGCATGCTTTGTACTGTCAATCTCAAACTCGAGTACTTCAGTTAATGAGTTTCACTAAGCAACTTGCACGAGCTTTTATCGGAGATGGGATCCGAGTAGCTTCATTCATCTATAGCCTTCCTTAAGATGGAACATGTTCAGTAGGGAATGGTTGTGAAGCATATTGCGTGTGTTTTGTGGTTCTGTGTAGTTTTAAGAAATACTAGTGTGTAGTGGACCATGATCTCATTTGTTACAAAAATTATAAAAAAAAAATGATAGAATCAAGAAAACAAATATTCTTCTTGTCTCTCCTATTAAATGGGAGAGCGTTAGCCTGCTAATAAAGTTGTATTGTTTTAAACACATAAATTAGGATAACCAACCTACTTTTGTTAAAAACGGAGATAGTAGCTTATTGTTTGGAATAAGTAGTGCATTTTACGTGTTGATAGTTGGTTCTTACGTGGTATAAAATGGAAGTCAATCACAGTGGAGTTTGACAAGTTATTGTTAACAGAAATGGTTTTGCAACACGATTACACGAAGCAATACGGTTTCATGAGGAATATGTTCTAGTCTTTCGGTCTTTCGGATATTACATATGCGTACCTATTTGTTGCTCAGGTCCTTCTTGCTGATTCGGAGAGGTTCACATATGCTCTAGCAGAACCATGGGCTAAACTGGTGCATCTTGTACAGCAGAAACATAGCTATTCTCACATAATTGCTGGATCAGGTTCTTTTGGAAAGAATGTTCTCCCTCGTGCAGCAGCACTTCTCGATGTTTCACCTATCACCGATGTTACAGAGATTAGCGGCTCGAATCTTTTTGTTAGGTAATCTATTGTTGTCTGGCTGATACAAGTTAATACTGGTAGCATGTCAACAAATATGAATATATAATTGCATTTTACTTGCGTATTCTTTCACAGAGCAGGCCAATATATGCTGGAAATGCACTTAGTACTGTTCGATACACCGGTTCAAACCCTTGTATGCTGACTATTAGAGCTACTTCATTTCCTACGGGAATGGCGCCAGCTTCAGTTTCAAATGACAAATGTATCGAAAAGATTGATCTTTCAGCCTTCAGCGAAGGTTTGTCATATATTTGATGCCAAAATGTATCCTCAGCTTCATGGTTTTGGTTGTTTACATAGAAGAGATTTGAGTGACTGCATAACCTTATTTATTCTATTGCATCATGTTTAATTCTCCTTTCAGAAACTATAATCTAGAAACATCTCGTTGTTGTTTCAGATGATGCAGATGGAAAATCGAGGTATGTAAGCATCTCCTCTCAGGATACAGAACGCCCAGATCTGGCAAACGCACGCATTGTTGTCACTGGAGGGCGAGGTCTAAAAAGTGCTGAGAATTTTAAAATGATCGAGAAGCTTGCTGAGAAACTTGGTGCTGCAGGTTATTATTCTTAAGGATCTTAGACTCATAAGTCGCAACGTTGTGGTCTATAAATCTTTTCTCAAGAAACGTTTAAGTTGCCTGCATCAGTTCTATGGATGAAAATTTAGTACTCCATAATATTGTTATTATACACGAAATTTCTCTTCCGTCTAATGTCCAATTTCTTGCAGTTGGAGCCACTCGTGCTGCAGTTGATGCAGGATTTGTTCCAAATGAACTCCAGGTAAGACGAAGAGTCTTCATGCATTGTTGTAATTCGTCCATGTTTCCAAAACTACACGTGTGTACTGTTGTGGTGCTGCCGTTTTTGTGACAAATCGATCAATATTATGTAGGTTGGTCAGACCGGGAAAATTGTTGCTCCGGAACTATACATGGCTTTTGGTGTTTCTGGAGCTATTCAACACTTAGCTGGAATTAGAGATTCAAAAGTCATCGTTGCTGTTAATAAAGATGCTGATGCACCGATATTTCAGGTCATTCACACACATCCTATCCTTATGGTTTCTAATTTCCGTGTTCCAATAAAACGTATATATTGAAATCTTGAGCCGTTATAACTGTTAAACTGAAGATCTCCGTCTCGAGACGCTAATTTGTGCTTCGTGTTCGTCGTCTTGGCATATGCTGGAATTGCAGGTTGCGGATTATGGACTTGTGGGTGACCTTTTTGATATCATACCGGAATTGTTAGAGAAACTTCCTGAGAAAAAATAGATGTTGTGACATCTAGCTATAGCAACCATATAAAAGGCGAGTTTTGGCCTTAATTTTAATAATTTATAAGTTTTGGATATGAAATTGAATATCTTTAAGTTCCAATATTGAATACTTAATTCTATTTTCGTTTGTATCACAAAAATATGTGCACTTTCTATTTTCGTTTGTATCACAAAAATATGTGCATTCTATGTTTAGAAACATATCTCAATTTACTATCTCTATACATCAACTTATTTACAACTTATACCACCATCAAACACTATTAATAATGTAAGTTCTACTATCCATTAAGACTATTTAACTCTCATTTTTATGCTCTCTCTTATTTTATCAATTTTATCTTAATTCTCGTGTCTTATCAATTGCTCATATTTTTATGTGACGGGTGGAATAAATAATAGGCGATTACATGATTTTGTATGCAACTACTCCCTCCGTCCCAAGGAAGATGACCCCTTCCTTGGGCGGCACGGGATTTTATGCAGTTATATTTTGTGTGTTAAGAGGAGAGAGTAAAGTAAGGGAGAGAGAATAAAGTAGAGATAAAGGTATTTCCATTTTAAGTAATGGGTCATCTTGGTTGGGACAAACCAAAAAGGAAAGTGGGTCATCTTCAATGGGACGGAGGGAGTACTTTATTTTTATACAAAAAATTATTTAATATGACATCTTATAAAATATCACTCACGTGACTAAACAAATTCAACTATAGCCAAAAAAAATAATACTTCCTCCGTACCCCATTAATGTGGAATGTGAAGCCTACTTACTATTTATGGTAAAAGTGAAAGTGGACAATTAATCGGGGACGGACGAAAATAGCAAAAGTGGATAATTAATGGGGGACGGAGGGAGTAATGTAACCACATGTAAATTTATACTACTTTTTTAATGTGGATATCAGTTACAAAACATCACCCCAAAGGAATGTGATCAAATGAAAACTCTAAATATTGTACAAACTCAAAACTATGATCTGGACTATTGACAAAAATGTCAACAGATCACAAAAAAAACATCAACGGGAAAATGTCAACAGAATTTCAATGGTAGTCAATGATTGATGTTGTGTTGATATTGTGTTGATACCGTGTTAACATTAAAATCTTGAAATTTTACACTGTATTGATATTGTGTTGAAGCTGTATTGAATAGTTTGAGTTTGTACAATATATAAGTTTGCATTTTATCATTACCCTTATCCCAAATATATACTCCGTAATTCAGCGTATGGCATATACAAAACATGCTATGATTCAGCCATGGTTAAAGGATGTCTGGCGGCTACACTAATTTTATCAAATAATGATTTAATTATAAATTAATAGTCATTTTAATTGTTATTATCGGTAAGATAAATGCATTTTTATTTCTATGATGTATGATGAGGTTTTAAAAATTGTTGAGATCTTTAATTTTTGTCTATAAATACATGTTCTTTCATTGTGGAATTATCTTTTCAATACAAACATTAGATAAATTTCATTATTGTGTCCTCGAAGAATTCAAGCGGCCAACGACGAGAGTTCTCCTACAATAATATATGGAGACGGAGGCGGTGGAGATATGGTCCTATAAGAAAGAATGAAAGGCAAAGAGCCAAAGGCGAGTCGAAAATTGTGGAGAGAGACTCATATGAGAGAAGGTAAAAGGAAATATTACATTTAAATCATATTTTGGGGATCATGTTATATTTGAGTGATATTAGTCCATACTTAAGTTTTTTTCTTAATGTTACTTTGTTTTAGTTTTTGTTAGTTTTATTTAATTTTTTTTGACTCAGCTATAATTTTATTTACGAATAGAATAAATCATAGAAATTGACTATCTATAATATCTTGAAGTTAATGTATTGCATATTCATCTCGAACTTCATAGCTTCCACATGTTTCATGCAAAGAGAACACCCAAAGTCAACAAAATAGCAAAAGGAAAATAGACTAAGGTAGAGTCAGTGATACACTTGTGGGAGATAAGCTCAGAGGAAAATAGCACTTTTAAATCTTATTTTAAGGATCATATTTTGTTTGAGTGATATTAGTCCATATGTAAGTTTTTTTCTTAATGTTAGTTTGTTTTATTTTTTGTTAGTTTTATTTTAATTTTTTTGTCTTAGCTATAATATTTTTTACAAATAGAATAAATCACAGATACTGACTATCTATAATATTTTGAAGTTAATGCATTACATACACATCTCTAACTTCGTCACTTCCACATATTTCATGCAAAAAGAACAGTCAAAGTCATACAAAATGGAAAAAGTTGCAAAAAGGTACGTAGTTGAATTTATAAAAATAGTTATTCAATCTATTACTAGTTTGTTAGAATTTCAATAATAAATACAAATTCAGAATCCTAATAGTTTTTTATATTTTCAAATACACGATTAAGTATTTCATGATTAATATTATTTTTTATATAAATTAAAGGGGACTAATATTATATTATATGTGGATGAGTAATTTACAAAAAAAATTATGATGTATAACGTGGTTGGATATTCTGTCAATTATGAAAATGTATGTACATCCAATGTAAGCTGATTGATTATTCTTGATTCGATATGATTGTGACCTTTTGGTTCTGCATTCACTTATTATTCACTTATTATGTACTTTTTCAAAGTAATTATGATATATTGCCTTTCAATTTAGTTGAACAAGTCCACCAAAAAACTAACCTTATAGTTAAAAATGAGGTAATTTTTTGAGCGTGTTTGAAATATCTTAACCTCATATTTATCCTTTAATACCCAAGCTTACAAGTTCAATACTATTTTGATAAAAATTAATCGAGTTGATATATTTTCGCAATTAGCATCTTAAAACACGACTGTCTTTCAAAAAAATTCCAAATATTAAGTTTAATGAGTACTATTAATAGATTCCAGACAAAACAATCCCTATTGCAGTTGATGTTTCATACATCATCATGTCCGAAAAGACAACATTTCCAGAATCAATAACGTTGATTGAAGTTGATGTTTCATATTACATCTTAGTGATTGGAGGATCACGTATTTCTGTCTTACCAAACACTTCCCTAGTCGGCCATGGATTTAAAGTTACTCCCTCCGTCCCGGATAATTCGTCCCACTTTAACCGGGCACGGATTTTAAGAAATGTAATGGAAAGTGAGTTAAAAAAGTTGGTGGGATGTGGGTCCTACTTTTAAAGTATTAGTTTTATAATAAAATGTGAGTAGGAATGAGTTAGTGGAATATGGGGTCCACTACCAAAAATGGTAAAAGTGAAGTGAGACAAATTATGTGGGACGGACCAAAATGGAATACTGGGACGAATTATCTGGGACGGAGGGAGTAATAAATATTCCCAATGTCCCATACAAATACTCCCTTCGTATTCAAAAAATTGAAATATTTAAAACGACACAGATTTTAATACACATTGATATAGTAAGTGAAAATAATTGGTTAAGTAAGAGAAAAGAAAAGAAAAATGAGTAAAGTAAGAGAGATGAAATGAAAGAGTTCTGAAATAATTAGTGGATTGTGGATTCCATGTCCTAAAATAGAAAGATTTTTAAAGTTTTTATTTTTAAAGAATGACCCAAAATGGAAATAATTGTTAACTTTAAAAAATAGATGGAGTACATAATTTTGGGCTTACACATGGTTTATTATGAATTGGTAATAAAAAAGAGACAAAACAAATTAATAAAACTAGAGTGGAGTAATTTTATGACAGATAAAAATGACAAAAATGAGACTACATCATTCACAATGTTTAGTTGCATTTGTTTAGAAATGTCCATTCTGAATAAAAAAAATTACAGTATCAAATTTCATTTTAATTAAAATTATAAAAATGTCTTAATTTTTTATTTTCTCATTTCCAAGTTTGCTTCTTCCAATCCAATAACTCTGCTTTATTGGACTTGGAGACGACATAAAATACTCAATTAAAGAATGTGAAGATATTAGAGCATCCGCAGCGGTGCTTTTAGAGCTGCTCGTCCGTCCGTGCCACTGACCACCGGCTCGTCCGTCTGTGCCAGCGGCACGGCGCTGCTCTTAGCTAAGAGCACGTCCGTGCCGCTGAACACCCTTACGTGGCGCTCTCTGATTGGCCAACGGCTTAACCGTTGGCATATTCAATTTTTTTTTAAATTCGAAATTAATTTAAAAAAATGTTTTAAAATTAAAAAAATATTTTCCCACTTTCCAAAAAATTATATCCGTTTCCTATCCACTTTTAATTTATTTTTTAATTTTTTTTCCCAAAATTGACATTTTCATCTATAAATACCTTCACTTCAACACAAAAAAATTCTCATAACACTTTAATTATGTGAATTTTTAATTTGTAGGATTTTAATTATGCATTTTTTTATTTTCTAGGATTTTAATTATGTATTTTTATTTTAGGATTTTAATTATGTAATTTTTATTTTTTAATGTATTTTTTATAATGTAGAAATTTTTTTAGCAATTGAAGTATTTAAATTGAATAATAGAATGATGAGACTCTTAAGCTTGTCTTTAGCTAAGAGCACGGATGTGGGTGTTGTGCTCTTAGCTAAGGACAGGGAGTAAAAGTGGATCCGGGCCCACCTCCTTGCTCTTAGCTAAGAGCACGGATGGGAATGCTCTTAATCTCTCCGTCCCATAAGAATATGCGCTCTTTTCTTTTTAGTCCGTTCCACGAGAATATGCAATTTCTAATTTTGATAATACTTTAAATACTTATTCTAATATCCCGTATGACGTCATGATGAGATCGAAAAACGTATGACTGAAAAAAAGGAAGAAAAAAGAGATAGTAAAACAAAACAAGTCTTTCTGCAGTAGCTCAGCACCAACTCTCACAAGCCTTTTTTGCTCAAACATGGCGTCTCGGGCCCCACTTTCCCCCCTTTCCATCAACAACCCAATCCCAATTTCAATCCCTTCTTCTTCAATCCTATATCTCCTACCTCCAATTCACCATTTCCGCACTTTTCCCCCAAATTCAATTAACCTATGTTCACCGGAAAGCCCGTGAACTCTGGCCCCTACTTCCCGGGCCGGGCCGAGCTCGACCAGATGCCAGACACCCCAACCCGCCGCGCCCAGCACCGCCGCGCGCAGTCGGAGACCCAATTCCGCTTCCTCGACCTCGACGAGATCCTCCTCGACGACGACGTCATGGTGGAGCTCAATCTCGACCTTCCCCCGTCGCTCCTCCCGCCGGCGAGCGACGCCGCGCCGCTGAGGAGTTTGTCGCTGGATGCCGACTTCTTCGACGGGCTCAAGGTGGATGCTCCACCGCCGCCAAAGCATCGGCATAGCAACTCCATGGAAGGGCTTTCCGAACTCGCTCTGCTTGACCCCAAAAGAGCTAAAAGGTGTGCTTTTTTTTATGAACCCTAACTCAATTGAGCTTTAATCTGATCCAATTCATCTTTAATTGTTGTGAAATTGAAGTTTCTGAGGTGTGTGTTGGAGAAATTATGCATTTGTGAGTCATAATTTGTAGTATGTTAATTGTAATCGAGCAACGGAGAACTAAAATCCAGACTATCTATCCCTTTGTGTTTGCTCTTGCTCTTTTTGTTCAATCAAGTTGAGATTTTTTTTGATGGATTGGAGAAATTTTGTGAGGTTGGAAGTTTACAAAGTCACCTTTATTTGTAGGATTCTTGCGAATAGGCAATCCGCAGCCCGATCAAAAGAGCGTAAAACCCGTTACACGAGTGAGCTCGAGAGGAAGGTTCAGACTCTGCAAACTGAAGCAACCACACTATCAGCTCAGATTACAGTGTTGCAGGTTACGTAATAACACTTCAATTCAATGCAATTCATGATATGTAGATTTCTATCAAGTTCATCTTCGAGTTTGTTAGTTTATCTGTTCAAAGTTTGAGTATGTTTTTCGAGTCTTTAGTTTCTTGGATTTCTTAGTTTATGGTATCCAAAAAATAGTTGAGATTTGCTGTGAAGGCCTTTGCTGTGATGTGGCCCTTTTTGGAGTTATCTGTTCTTGGTTCGATAGTTTGCTGTTTTCTGTTCTTCGTGCTCTTCTAACAGAATTGCCCCAACAGTAGTTAGTTGATCGACTTTCTTGAATCATGCTTTCACGTATACATCAATTCTGCACCAGTTACGGGCTTAGTTGTGCTCGTTGAGAACTTGAATATGCATGACAGGTATAATGATATGCGACTTAATGTGTGATGTATCCAATGCAGAGAGATGCCGGTGGATTGACAGCTGCGAACAAGGAACTCAAGCTTAAGCTGCAGGCTTTGCAGCAGCAAGCAGAGCTGAGAGAAGGTGTATATCTATCTCTGTCTTATTATGTCGTATGTCTTTGTAGTGACGAGGTTTTGATGTTGTGTGGTGCATTGATTCAGCTCTGAATGATTCGCTGAGGAATGAGCTGCAGCATCTCAAGATTGCAGCCGGCCAAGCTCCGTCTCCCCACTACTTTGCTAACCACCAATCGCAGCAGCAGCGGCTCAGCAGCCACAATGATGCTCCAGAGTGAACAGAGCGGCATCGTAATCCGGGGTTTCAAGCTTGTGCAGAGTTAATTGTGTTGTTGTGTGTAAAAGTTCATGGATAAGTTGCTATAAAGTGTAGAGGCATACATAGAGTTGTATAATTTGTAGTAGTGAAAGTTCAATAAAACTTGTCATCAACAACTTAAATATGGAAAGTTGATGTAAGGTTATGATAGTTTTATCTAAATTGAGAGAAAAGGAAAACAGCATTGTTAATTTTGTGTATATGTTGTGAGGCTTATCTACATCCTCTCTACCAAACCCAAAATCTGCAAGCGGTGAAGAAGCAATGCGATGTTTCAGGTTTGACTGTTTATGAGCATAATAATCAATAAATTGAATTAGGAATGCTCTGTGTTCTGCCAATTTCTTTCGTGAGTTGAAGTTATGGACAGTTCCTATTTGATAAAATGCCCCAACCACTTTGCTCAAAATTTTTGATCAACAACTTAGCTATTATGCATCATCATACATATGGAAAGTTGATTTAAAGTTACAATAGTTGTAGCTAAACTGGGAATAAAAGAAAGCAACATTACACTAGATAATTTGAGAGTAGAGGCATAATACATTATTAATCCTATGTAGATGTTGTGAATCTTATCCACATCCTCTCTATCAACCCAAAATATGCAACTCTCCACGCCTTCTTCAACACTAATGCTGTACAAGCCACTGAAAATCCCACTGCATAACTCAATGACAACATCACATAAAACCACTCAATCTCTGCAGCTTTCTCATTCATCTCTTCAATTCCTCCTTCACTGCAGCTGTTTGTCAATGGCAGGCCACAGAGATGGTTACCGACGAAGCTTGAAGCATTGAAGCTCTGGAGCTGTGTGCCGTCTGGAATCCTTCCTGTTAAGTTGTTGTAAGACAAGTCTAGATAACCCAAACCAGATATGGATGCAAGGCTGCTGGGAATTCGACCATAAAGGGAGTTTCTTGATAGATCGAGAGATTCCAACTGCTTCATTTCTCCAATATTCTCTGGGATCAAACCGCTCAGCTGATTCACCGACAAGTTTAAGGATCCCAACTCCGACAAACTTGTTAACTCATTTGGGATTTCTCCAATATTAGAATTTATGTTTAATATTTTAGTTAAACATCTTCTATTTAATTTTAATATTAATCTAATTTTCTATTTAGTTTAAAATAAAATAAAAATATAAATCATTTTTATAATAACTATTTATAAGTATTTTAAGTTATCAATCTAATTAAATTTACAATATTTATGAATTAAATGAAAATAATATTTTAATATAAAATAAACATAGTGCATAGTAATAAAAATGAAAAACATTAAAACATCCTTATTTCAATTAGGTTAAAAGTGAGGGAAAATAGTATAAAAGACTCAAAATAGTGAAAAAGGGTCTGAAATGATATTTACCCATACATAGGGGCTTACAATGCATTTTTTTAAACATGGGTACCTTTCTAGTGTTCGACCTGTGGGCCAATTTTGTAGTCCACTCTTTAAAAAATATGATTATTAGTATTGTAAAAGTAGAAAATAAATTTTTTAATTAATATTTTTCATTAATTTTATTAAAACAATACTATTACTGAGCAATATTGGATAACGAAAAGAAAAAAGAGAAAAATACAGTTCGCGCAACATTTTTTTGAATTCTTTCGAATTCAATGATAATTGATTCATAATATCCATTTGTAATCTAACTTTTTGTTTGCTGCATAATTCTTCTTCCTCATTTTCTAATCAGTACTCAAAAACCCTTTGGTATCAAAATTCCGCTAATCCATTCAACCTTTTATGCCCTAAATTCTGAGATAAAGCTAAGAGGTATAGCACTGGCGGCGATAGAAGTTGCGCATTTGTTGCAGATTCGCACGATCTAAGGTAAGTATGTATTTGAGTTTTAATCGCTTGATACAAAGCAAACATAGTTTATTTTTATGGATTCTGCTTCGTCATGGCCGATTTTCATTCGCAACACCTGAGATAGAGAGATACATTGTTTCCGAAGCTGGGAAGGGAATTTCGTAGACGCGTCTCAGTCAATTTCTGATCTGAATTATGCTCTTATCTGTTTGTTTATGTTTTTAGTGAATGTATGCCCTTGTTTTTACTAAAAATCTGGAAAATAGATGGCAATGTGTTGTGGATACAGTTTTAGCACCTAAAAATAGCAAACGCTGTCAGTTTTTATGTGAGACACAAGTCATCATCACTTAGTCTGCTAAGTTAACTGTTAATGCAAATATCAGCGCAGATAATTGGATGTGTGAAATCAGGTTTGGAAATTTTGATTTTAATTATAAAAATGGCGAAAACAGCCTAGCAAATTGGCACCAAATGCTTTCAAATTGTGTTTAATATAGTGTAGTGATATGGTTATTGAATTTTTAATTTGATTTAATGAGTTTTTCTTTTCTTTTATTTCCTTTTGTATCTTTGGGCCAGTTAGATTCCCGGATGCTCTTCTCTTAGCTTACCAATTTCAATCGTCAAACTAGAATAAGGACAACTTTCTTAAGGAAAACTGCAATGTGACAGCGCATGTAATTTCCACTGTGCGGGTGATAGACTGAGCAAGGCATCAATCTTTGACATTATGGAACTCATACAAAGCTTTTAGTCGATGTGTTTCTGTAACTGTAGAAACATACGGAATCTGGTTTATGAAAACTGTAAAACCAACATGAGAGATCTATGGTGACAAAACATGATACGAGCATGTATCTGCCACATCACTAAATGCAATTAGTCTTAGTTGGTTTCCCAAGTTTCTTTGTAGTGCATGTTAGTTTCCCATGTTTCACTATGCTCCATTATCTTAAGTAGAGTAGTAGTGGTTAGTTAATCATTTGTCTATAATAGAGAAACATATTTCCCTTTCCTTTAGTTTATCAAGTTCCTTTCCATTAGAGTATCAAGTCTTCTTAAATTTCCATACGTTTAGTTATTTTGTTGGAGTTAAAATCCACTCGAAGGATTCAAGTTCGTAACAGAACATATGCATATTTATTTACAAGATACTGCTTTTTAGTTTGACATAGTTTTGAGCTAGAAAAATGCCTCGCTATAACCATACTTTTCTTGTTCCCAGTTGATGGATGAATACCATAAGAACTTGCTAGTTGAACCTTCAATGCAGCCGTTGCATGCACCAACTGAAGCTTCGAAGCAGCCGTCTGCACTTGAAGGATGTAGATCGCAAGTTCCTGTTCAATTTTGGTTTTCTGTACTCAGTTTTCATGATAGAAAATGTAAACTGTAAATATGTATGTGCTAAATCTAATTTACTAAGGCACACATAAAGACAAACAAAACTGGCCCTGAAAATTAATGAACATATGAATCATGAATATATCTGAAGTGGCCTATATATAGAGTGTAAATATAAAAATTGGCTCCATATAAATTAATTGAATTTAAAATTTAGCCTAGACAATAGCTGCGGCTACCCAGGCAAGCAGCCTAACAAAATTTCAAATATACAGCCAAAATCTTTACTTAGTTTTGGGTGGCCGAAAGTGTAATATTGCATGCATGCATGCCATGTTTTTTGGCGGGAAAAACTCTTGCAAGCATTGAGTTCTAATATATAGAATAGTTTATATTATTCTTTATTGGTGATGTTCAGCTTGTTTCTTTTTTACATGCAGTTCTGGGGTGGACAAGCCCATAGGTTGCTTCCATGCAGCAATTCAGGTAATATGCCAAAGTTATACTATGCATTTTTTTAACCATGTAAGTCGTGTCTTGAGCATATCTATGAAATTGATGAGATTTATGGATGTTAGATGATATAGTAAAGGAAAAAAGTAGAATACTCTGTTGGTATGTGGTTCATGCATTAGTTGGCCACCTCTTACTGCCTATTAAATTGCTATGCTGCCTTCAATCAGTTATGAATATGAGCTGTGCCTTATGCAGGAGTTAATTGTCATTGATGATATCTTGTCAGCATTGGTTGGGATTGACGGACGTTATATCTCTATCCGTAGAGTACAAGGGAAGGATGATTCTGTGTCCTTCCAAGTTGATGCATCTATGGATTTGGCACTTCAGGCAAGAATTCTAATTCATTTCTTTTTCTATTCTAATGGAATGAATGTTTTCCAATTTTGCTTTCACAGAAGACTTGTTTTCATCGGGACTTCTTAAACCTAATCATATATCCTGATGTTTGCAGGAATCTGCAAAAAGAATATTTCCTTTATGCGAGAGCTACATACTTATAAGTCAGTTTGTTGAGTCAAGGTCCCAGTTCAAGAGCGGTCTTGTCAATCATGCTTTTGCAGCAGCACTTCGGACATTACTTCTTGTAGGTTTCTCTTCATCTCTCCATTTCACTCTCTATTAAGTTTTGGACTTTCTTAATTCTGGTGATTTAATCAGCATGATACTCAATTTCTAGGATGGTTTATGGAAGAAAAGGGCAATTAGTTTTATTGTCATAGTTTTGCATGTCTTGTGTGTGGCATTTTATGCCAGAATGTGGCAGAAGTGTCTTTTATTCTGCTATAGTTGATAACATGACCACAATGAAATGCACAGTTGCTGTTGTAAAAGGTTCTGACAAAACTAAATGACATAACCATGTGGTTGAAGAAGAGCTCACACCTTACATTGTTTTCCGCCAAGAAAAACAAAAGCTAATCTATTTCCAAGCATGTTCAGAAAATTGGGTATTGCTTAATATGTCTGTCAAACCGAGCTAGTTTTGACTCCCTAGTCTATATGCTCGTCAGTGTCATCCCATGTATTGCTTATTTTAGAAAACTAATGTTTTATGAATAAATTTGTGTATTAGGATTACCAAGCCATGGTGGCACAACTTGAACATCAGTTTCGTCTTGGAAAACTTTCAGTTCAAGGACTATGGTTCTATTGCCAGGTTTTACTTCCATACCTAACTTATTGCATTCCTCAACACCCCCCCTCCCTTCATATCAAGGTTATAAAATTTTTTCCAATGCAGCCAATGTTGGGGGCAATGCAAGCTTTAACCATAGTGATTAAGAATGCTTCAACCAGTAATTTTATTGGCTCTGCTGTTCTTAACCTCCTACAAAGCCAGGTTTGGCTACATCTTAGTTAATGCCACTGAATGTTTTTGTCCAGATTATTGCCTGGCAATCATATTTTCTTTACAATTTCAGGCCAAGGCCATGGCTGGCGATCATGTAGTGAGGTCTTTGCTGGAAAAGATGTCACAAAGTGCAAGCCAAGCATATCTTGTAATATTAGAGAGGTACAATTGCAGTTGATGCTTGCATGGTTAAGCAATATGATTTCTGGATTTACCCTTGGAATGGTATAGGCATTATTAGACCTGATGCTTAAATGCTCTCCTTCGAAGTACTCCCTCCATCCCACTCTAAGTAACACATTTTCCTTTTTGGGATGTCTCACTCTAAATGACACATATCTAAGTATAAAAACATCACACTCTCTACTTTTCCCTCTCTTCTAATTTATTCTCTCCACTTAACTCACAAAATAACACTACATAAAATCCTGTGCCAAATTAGAAATGGGATGGAGGGATTAACTTATAATTTCTACTGTTGTGACAAAGCATCGTGAAGGAAAAATAGCAGGGCAGTGCCAATTAGTTGCATTGTATCTAGAACAGATATTTCGTACTCCATATCTGAAGGGAAATATGTTTCAATTGTAGGTGGGTATACGAGGGCGTAATTGATGACCCATATGGGGAATTTTTTATCGCTGAGAACAAGTCTCTTCAAAAGGTATGTCTTCACTTATAAGTGTGGGCTTCAGGTTTAAGTTATAGCGGCTGTGCTAATTTTTTTAAACAGGAAAGTCTCACGCAAGATTATTACACGAATTATTGGCAACAACGCTACAGCTTGAAAGATGATATCCCCAGTTTCCTTGCCAATGCTGCTGAAACAATTTTGACCACAGGAAAATATCTAAATGTCATGAGAGAATGTGGGCACTGTATTCAGGTTTATCTTGTGATATTTCTCTGGTTCTAATACGCCTTTGAGTTCAATGGTCAACGGTGATGATTTGGTTGTTTTAAGCAGGTTCCTGTAGCAGAAAACACAAAGTTGACAATGGTTGGCTCTAATCATCGCTACCTTGAGTGCATTAAAGCTGCTTATGATTTTGCTAGTGGTGAATTATTGAACCTCATTAAAGACAAGGTCTTGTTCAGGAAATAAGCATTCGATTCTACCTCACTGCTTTCATTTCCACTGTATCTACCTCTCAACTTAATCTCTATGTTACTACTGCAGTATGACTTAAAGGGAAAGCTGATGTCAATCAAACATTATCTCCTTCTCGATCAGGTATGACTAACATATACAATTGTGCTTTCTCCAAGTAAATGTGGGATTCAGAATTTCTTTTTTCTGCAAAAAATTTATTGGTAGATTGGGGATACTTAAATGTATTTCTGAAGTAATAAAAACAGAACCATTATTCCAGTAGAAGTGTAGAACTTTCATCCATTTGTGACTTTTGAATTAGAACTTTGTAGGAAAGCTACTGTGTCTTAGTTTCCTTTTCTTATAAATTATGATTCCAGGGTGATTTTTTGGTCCACTTCATGGATATTGCTCGGGAGGAACTCATGAAAAAGCCAGATGAAATTTCAGTTGAAAAGCTGCAGGTGTGTAGGTGTATTATTTGCAAGAGAATTTACGTTTGTCTTGTAATTTCTCATAAATAATTGTTGCACTTGGTACTAGTCTCTCCTGGACCTTGCATTACGATCCACGGCAGCTGTGGCAGATCCATATCATGAAGACTTGACATGTTGTGTGGTTAGTAATTAAAATTTTTGTGGTTAGTGGTTACTTATAGTGTCGTGGAACTCTACTGTGCTACCTTCTCAACAATATTTACTATGTTGTTTCCAGGAAAAGACAACTTTATTGAAAAGGTTGATTGAACTTAAAGATCTTCAGATCAGCCACACTATTTCCGGCAATGATGATCTCGAAGAGCCTTTGAGCGTTACAGGATTGGAAACATTTTCTTTGAGTTTCAAGGTTTGTAACAAGTGTTTCTTTTATTTTTTTGTGGTTAGGCATGGGTCCTGGTCTATTTGCTCATGCAAGAATCATACAATCACGTTTTCTGCTGGTCAACTTGTCTAAATGCAGCATCTCAGTGATAATAAGCTCCATAATGTTACTGAAAGTCTTAAGTGATTATTTTTTTCAGGTTCAATGGCCTTTATCACTTGTGATCTCAAAAAAGGCTTTGACCAAATATCAGCTAATATTTCGGTGTCTGTTTCACTGCAAGTATGTGAATCGGCAACTTGGTGCTGCATGGCAGTTGCATCAAGTATGATTCTTGTAACTCTTCTATCTGTCTCTTATTATCTTCCCACCTTCGTGATGCTTACCTAAGTCGTATATTATAGGGTCTGCGAAGACTTGATAAGCAAGGAATAGCGATTTCAGTGTCATCTTTGCTATGCCGGAATATGCTCAAGTTCATCAATAGCCTTCTGCATTATCTGACATTTGAGGCAGGTTTCTCTACTTCAGTTTTCCTCGTAAATGTCTATGGACTGGCTGGGGTGGAATTATTAAGTAACTACCTAATACTCTTTTCGTGATACTGCATTCACTTTCAGGTTCTCGAACCAAATTGGCATATCATGGACAATAGACTTCAAACTGCAAAGAGTATTGACGAGGTTGGGGATCTATTTTCCTTTCATACTTGTTTTGTTTGAAATTCTGTAATGTTTTTTACTGTTGCGACTTCATTTTGGTGCAGGTTTTACAACATCATGATTTTTTCCTTGACAAGTGTTTGAGAGAGTGCTTGCTTCTCTCACCTGTTCTTCTCAAGGTTAGTCGTCTATTACATCCTACTAACATGCTCTCACAAATGCTCTCCGGAGCTTAACATTTCATTTTCTGTGTGTATGTAGCGTTTTCATATTCAAACTTGCAACCTCATATCTAATTGGGCCACTTGAGATTCCATTTTTGTGTTAGATTGACGCTAGGTAGCATGCTACGTGTTGTTCTACCTCGAGTTAGACAGCTTGCTCATTGGTGATTTTTGTCCATTGCAGAAGCTAGAGACAATGAAATCGATATGCCTTCAGTATGCAGCAGCAGCGCAATGGCTGGTTACCTATTCCATCGATGCTCCCAAGACCGACAGTCCCGAGCTGGATAAATACAACAAGTTGAAACTAAGGACGCGTTCTCAGACTCAGAAAGTAACAGCTGAAAATGCAACTGTCATTGAATCTATCTTGTACGTTCCAACAATTTCCTGTTACTCTTTTCTCTCTCGGTGCATTCGACTGTGTCGTTGATGTTCTTGTTGACCTCCCTCTTTCAGGAAGTTTGAACGCAAATTTTCTGCTGAGCTTCAGAGTCTAGGACCGATATTGAGCAGTAGTTCTCGTGCAGAGCCATACTTGACTCATCTTGCACAGTGGCTTCTTGGCGTGGGAAGCGACTAAGATGCAGCGACATCTATCTATGGTTTGCCCATTTCCCTGCTTTATGTTCATCTTGTTGTTGGTTTTCTATTTTACCTTTTTCCCTTTTGTGTTTTTGATTAGTTGAGGAGATTTGTTTTAGAAATCCATTGCCAATTTCAAACTATGGATAGTGTCTGTTCTATAATAGTTATGTTGTGGGTTCAAAAGTTTATCAAGATAGCCTTCTTCCATAACAAATACTAGTTCATTTTTAACATTTCGGTTTGTCTATAAAAATTAGTCTCTTTTCATTTTTCGTAATATGACCATGATCAGTAACTTCGATGAGACTATTTTTTATGGAAAAAGGGAGTATTAAAATATGTGCCACGCTATTGTAAGTGGATAGTGATAGTAGTAGTAGTAACCAGGGACATGTACGAGTCGTCCAAAAGTTTAGGACGTATGAAGTCTATACATCTATAAAAGGCGAGTTTTGGCCTTATTTTGAAATATTTGTAAGTTATGGGCTGAATTTCAATATTTATAAAATATGTATTATTATAGAAAATGAAAGGTTAGAAAGCTATAATAACATTATTATTAGATTAGCCGGCAGTTTTATGAAAAAAACGCTTAAGTATGACTATGACTACTATCATTTAATTAAGAGTTTGAATTGCCGTTACTTTTTTATAAATGATAACTATGACTACTATGTGCAAATAAGTAAATATAATTATTATCACTTTAAATCTTATATTTAATATTTGTTCATATACCAGGCTACTTATATTCTCGATATTGAAGTTTAATTCAAATACATAAATAAATTACATTTAATTAAGTTTAGATAAGTTAAAAAAAGTTATCATTTATAAATTATAAAGTAATTTATCTAAACATATATAAAAGACGAGTTTTGTCCTTCTTTTCAAATATTTATAAGTTTTATCTTATTCTAGAATATTTATAAGTCGTGAGATTAATTTAAATATTTGTGGAATAACTAATTTCTTGCAATGGTCATTCATATTCTATTTATGTATATTTACGTTACATTGTTCCTTATTAATTTGTAACCGCCACATTAATATTCCTTTTCAATAGTTTATATCTATAAATATGTATCATTTGCAAGGTTCTATTTCACTTCTTCATTGTCTCCCCTCACTCCATCACAAATTTTCTGCAAATGGAAAAATTTGTTCACATCAGGGAATTCACATTCCTTAATGATCTACAGCCTAACAATACTTCGTCAGTGATTCGAGTGAGGTGCATACATGTTTATGTGCATTAAACGTGGACAAATCAATGTAATCTTCTTGGAGTGTGTGTTTTATGATCGGATGGTATACGTGTTGTTGTTTAGCTTATTACTATTTTTTAGTTATTTATCTAAAACTAAAAATCATTCATTGTTATTTTTCCATGCATGGAACAAGAATTCAAGCCACGGTTCCAAGGAATTTACATAATACTTTCAACTTTTTGTCTATAAATACGTATCATTTGCTAGCTTATAATTTATTCCGCATTGTCTTGTCCCATTGCATCACGGATCCTTTGCAAAAAGAAGAATTTTTCTCGGTATAGTTATTACTCTTTACCTATATAATATTACATTTATATGCAATTAATTTGTGGTGTTAGTTCATATTTAAGTTTTTTCTTAATGTTAGTTTATTTTATTTTTGTTAGTTTTGTTTTAATTTTTCTGTGTAGGCTGTAATAGTTTTTTTTCCACAAATATTGAAACCACATAAGCGTTTGACTATGTGTAATATTTTGAAGGTACAACATTACACATTTGTCACCAATTTCGTCACTCAATAGTTTTCATGCAAAGAAATCACCTAAAGCAATGAAATGAAGAAAAGAAGCAAAAAAAGACGAAGATAATAAACTATCACATTATTTTTTACACCTATGCATTAATTTGGAGATTAAGGAGGAAAATAAGGTCGAGGAAGAGTCACATGGATATTGGAGTTTGTATTTTATTATTTATTTGGCTATTCTTATTATTGTACAATTAAGTTTGTTCACGTATAAGTTTGTTCACGTCTTACAAACTATTATTTTATTGTTCTAGTGTTTATATATGTTTGTACACCATTTTATCTTTGTATGACGATGTTATTGTCCTCATTATCATTTTTAGTTGTATATTTAATATTTTATATGAATAAATATTGATGGTATTTTAGTATTGAAGTATGTATATTGTAACGATAAGTGTCGCAATTAACAAATAATTTCATGCATGTTGCTTTAATTTAAAATTTATTTAATTTTATATTTATAATTATTTAACATATTGTTACTATATAATAGAAGTACAATAGTTTTTAATCTATTCACAATATCTAATTAATAGAATAAAAATATTATATGTCGCGCATTGCGCGTGGGCTAACACTAGTTCTTTTAAAAGTCAAGTCTAGGTCGTGTCTGTCTTCTTCAACTTGACTTGTTAGTGCGGTAACTAGGGGTGAGCAAAATAACCGAAAACCGAATATCCGAACCGAACCAAACCGAAATTTTGAAATTCGGTTCGGTTTTTTCGGTTTTTCGGTTCGGTTCGGTTTTAAAAATACAAAAATTTCGGTTTTTCGGTTCGGTTCGGTTTGGGCGAAAAAAAAAACCGAAAAACCGAATTATATTTTAAATATATTATTATATATTTTTATCCTATTAATTTAGTATATTATATCATATATATAACATATATTCTTCTAATATATTTTTATATAATAAATATTATATATTAATTTTATATTATATATATTTATATTCTATTAGTATATAAAATAAATTAAATTAGATATATTAAAATATACTATTTTTTTCGGTTTTTCGGTTTTGTTTTGAAATTTCGGTTTTTTCGGTTTAGTTTGGTTTTTTAAGTTCGGTTTCGGTTTTTCGGTTTTTCGGTTTGGTTCGGTTTCAATTTTAACCTAAATTCGGTTTTTCGGGTTCGGTTCGGTTTGGGCGAAAAACCGAACCGAAACCCGAATGCACACCCCTAGCGGTAATTGGTATTGAAATTCTTTCGTCCTATAAAAATAATGATACTTTTCTTTTTCATCCTTTTTCTAAAAATATCTTATTTCCGTTTTTGCAAAGTTATCCTAAACTCATTAGTCATTACTCATATACATCAATTTATTTACAACTTATACCACTAAGGCCTCTACCATTAAACACTAATAATATTGTGGGTCACACAATCTATTAATATTATTTTAACTACCTTTCCGTCTCTTACTTACCAATCATGTATTAATTTCCGTGTCGCTTTAAATGCCATTTTTTTTAGGACGGATGAAGTAGTGCACAATTGTGAAATTAATCCCTCTATTTTGTGTAATTATACATTCTATTAGGTATAAAAGTTAAATATCGTTTCAAAGGCTATGAGGACTCGAATTCTGAGACATTTGGCCTCAGGTTTTTAACCACATTACAACTAGTCCAACCCACGTACCGTTTCATTTATTTTGTTTGAGTGTATGTTGGATTTAGTTATAAATTCATATCTAAGGAAAGTGTATGATTTATACTACTATATAGTATAAGGAAAAGTGTTGTGATTTTATATTATTTTTAAAATTTACTTGGTTAAAAAACTTTTGTACCGTCATTTAGAGCTAAAAAACAACATGGCATGAAAGCAATTTTGATATTTACTTGGTTAAAAAACTTTTGCAATGTCATTTTGAGCTAAAAAACCACAACATGGCATGAAAGCAATTTTGATATTTTATCGTGAACATACTTAAATATTTCTCTATTTAGAGATAAAAAAGCATGATAATGATCGTTCAAAATAAGCCAGATAAAACAAAATATGATTCTCACTTCATATTATTTCTTTATTTTGATTTTAGAGAGATAAAAAGTAAACATAATTTGATCCACACACAGTAGTTTGGAGTGAATATTTCTCCAACTAATGACGACTTTTGATAAAGCATGACAATGGGTTTAAAGAGTTGTCGTGAGTAGTCTCAAGTTCAAATTTGCGGTATTATTGAAACACTTTTAAAATGGGTCTAATTTGCAACAAAATCCATATATTAAATTTAAAATGCTAGAGTGTCAATTTTAATGACGAGTGAATTTGTGAGCTCTCAATTGCAGCACACGATTCCGGTGGGACTTTTTTCTGATCGGGTTGAAGTTTGAACCAACCTGACATCAAACTTGTTCATATAGGAAAAGTCATTTTATTTATTTCCGTGGACGGCCCACTCTAATATCATGATAGAAGTTCACAAGGTTTCCACTTAAAACCAATTCATGAATCATGATAAGTAAAGGGATTAATTACAATGAAGCATTTGCTTGTTTCATTTGCCAATAGATTTGAGGTAGACTCAATAGCTAATGAATAATACTATTCACACCCTCTAATTCTTTTAGCATTAAAATTATTGGCATTATAATAGAAAGGAAATAGAAAGGTCATACAAGCACAAAGTCTCTATATATCTTCCTAATCATCCCTTGCCTTAATACAACAAAGATGGGCAGCTCAAATCCAAGCATTGCAGCTCACTCTTTCTTCCTTATTTTTTACCTTATTACTTGTTTCAACCTATGCCAATGCAACTTTATTTTCTGCCCACAAATTGAAAAACAGTCCCTCCTAAGTTTCAAGCACTACTTGCAAGATCCATACCATCAACTCTCTTCATGGGATGATGGTAATGATGTCAACTGTTGCAAATGGAATGGTGTAGTTTGCAACAACTCAACTGGCCATGTTCACCAACTCCATCTCCGTGGTTTGAGTTTGAGAGGCCAAATCAATTCATCTTTGCTCAATCTCAAACACTTGATTCATCTTGACTTGAGTCTCAACAACTTCAAACAAACAATACCTTCCTTCATTCACAAAGCTCGAGTTTTTCAACCTCTCTTTTGCTGGATTTCATGGGGTGATTCCGCATACCATCGGGAACCTTTCATATCTACGCACTCTAGATATGGCCGGCTTTCCAAACATCGCGTCTGCTGGTCACAAAAACTACTATCACACCACAACTTATGGTGGTTACCCAGACATGGAATTTGCTGCTTATGTAAGCTTTCCAAACCTGCTACAAGTTGATAATCTTGAATGGTTATCGCGGCTTTCTGGACTCGAGCATCTCAATATGAACTTTGTGAACCTCAGCAGAGCTACAGATTGGGTGCAGGTGATCAACACACTCCCTTCTTTGCAACAGCTTCATTTTCAAAATTGCAGTCTTGGTTACATATCTTCTCTGAGTTATATCAACATCACTTCATTAACTCTTCTTGATCTCTCTTCCAACAACTTCCATTCCCCTGAAGTCCCAAAATGGATATTTGGGCTTCACAATCTTCATTTTCTTGATCTAAGGAACAACTCTTTCTTAGGTCCAATTCCAGCTAATAGCAATGCCACCAAACTGAAGTATATTGATCTCTCTTTCAATTTTTTAAACTCCACAGTGCCAAGTTGACTCTATTCTTGTATAGATTTGGAGTTTGTTATTTTGGATTACAACTTCCTAACTGGTGCAGTTCCAGCAGGATTTACTAACCTGTGCAAAACAAGAAGGTTGTCCTTATCCAACAATAATTTCCAAGGAAATATATCTGATTTATTTGGAAATATGTCAGAGTGCTTCTTGGAAACATTGGAAGTCCTAGATTTGAAGTTTAATCAAATCTCAGGTCAGTTGATAGATCAACTAGGGGGTTTAAGAGTCTTGAATATCTTAATCTCAACAAGAATTTACTAACTGGTCCAATTCCAGCCAGCATGGGAAAGTTGTCATCTTTGAAAGTTTTGGCATTAGGTGATAACAAACTAACTCAAAACCTTCCTCATAGTTTGGGCCAACTTTGTAATCTTGAATCGATTTGTATCTTTTACAACAAGCTGGAAGGAGTAGTGACTGAATCCCTCTTCGCAAATCTCACTAAACTCGAGGTTTTTTCAGCTGCTTCCAATCAATTAAGTTTGAATATAAGCCCAAGTTGGATCCCCCCCTTCCAACTTAATTCTCTTGGGCTAGGATCATGGGGCTTAGGCTCCAGCTCCAAGATTCCTTCCTGGCTCGAGACACAGAAGAATCTTTCCCACTATCTCAATCTGGCTGGTACTGGAATCTCAGGTAGTGTTCCAAGCTGGTTCTGGAATACTTGGTTCTTGAATCTCTCCCATAACCATCTTCACGGAGAGCTCCCAGATGTCCGTGGCGCTGCCCAGTTTATATACTTGAGTTCTAACAAACTCGAAGGCCTGTTGCCTCGAGTTGGAGATACTTTGAAGGAGCTTGATTTGTCCAATAATTCATTCTCCGGAGGCATAGCTCACTTTCTATGTGATGAGACATATCCAACATATTCGTTGGAGATTCTTCATCTGGGAGAAAATCTATTAAGTGGGGAATTGCCAGATTGTTGGAACAAATGGCCTTCGTTGAGATATCTGAGCCTAGGCAATAACCAAATGTATGGAAGCATTCCACCTTCTATTGGCTTTCTTGCTAATCTTGAATCTTTGAATCTTCAAAACAATAGATTCTCCGGGAAGATACCTTTTGCAATGCACAACTGCATTAAGCTGGTGAAGATGGGGCTTGCAGATAACAATCTTACAGGGAACATACCGGCGTGGATAGGAACAAGCCTAGTCGAGTTGAGGATTCTGATACTGTGCTCAAACAACATGAGTGGTAAGATATCTTCAGACATTTGCCAGCTGAGCTATCTCCAGATATTGGATCTCTCCAACAATGAACTCCCAGGCATGATACCGAGATGTATTCATAACTTCACTGCAATGGTTATGAAGAGGAGTTTGTCAGATCTATTCAGACAGTATGGAAAAGAGAAATCATGGTACTCTTACTCCCTTTTCAACGCAGGAGCATTCAGAGAGAGCGCACTGATAGTGATAAAAGGCGGTAAACTGGAGTTCGACAGCATTCTTCCCTTGGTTACCAGCATTGACCTTTCGGCGAACAGTCTGTCCGGAGAAATCCCAAATGAGTTAACAAGTTTGTCGGAGTTGGGATCCTTAAACTTGTCAGGGAATCAGCTGAATGGTTTGATCCCCGAAAATATTGGAGAAATGAAGCAGTTGGAATCTCTTGATCTATCAAGAAACTCCCTTTGGGGTCGAATTCCCAGAAGTCTTGCATCCATATCTGGATTGGGTTATCTCGACTTGTCTTACAACAACTTAAACAGGAAGGATTCCAGAGGGCACGCAGCTCCAGCGCTTCAACGCTTCAAGCTTCGTCGGTAACCATCTCTGCGGCCTGCCATTGACTAGCAACTGCAGTGAAGGGGATATTAAAGAGATGAGTGAGAAAGCTGCAGAGATTGAGTGGTTTTATGTGCTGCTGTCTTTGGGTTATGCATTGGGATTTTCAGTGGTTTGCACAACATTAGTGTTGAAGAAGGCATGGAGAGATGCATATTTTGGGTTGCTGGAGAGAATGTGGATAAGCCTCACAACATCTACATAGGATTAGCAATCTATTATGCCTCTACTCTCAAGTTCTATAGTGTAATGTTGTTTTCCTTTTCTCCCAGTTTAGCTAAATCTGTTATATCCTAAATCAACTTTCCTTAGATATGATGTACAATAGCTAAGTTGTTCTGATCAAATTTCTGAGCAAAGTGGTTGGCGCATTTTATCAAACAGGAACTGTCCATAACTTATAATTTCCGATAGAAATCGGCAGAACACAAAGCATTTCCCATTCAATTTATTGATTATTATGCTCATAAACAGTCTAACCTGAAACAACGCATTGCTTCTTCACCGCTTGCAAATTTTGGGTTTGCTAGAGAGGATGCAGATAAGCCACACAACATATACACTAAACTAACAATGCTGTTTTCCTTTTCTCTCATTTTAACAAAAACTATCATAACCTTGCATCAACTTTCCATATTTAAGTTGTTGATAACAAATTCTGAGCAAAGAAAGAAGAGAGCACAAGTTTGGTTGGGCCATTTTATCAAACAGGAACTGTCAACAATTTTAACTCATGGTGAAAAAATAGGCTTTTCTTATATTAATTCTGACATTCCTTATTAAGGGGCGGAGCCAGAAATTTATGCCGACGGGATCAAAATATTACATGAGTAAAAATTGAAGAGTTCTAGCAGGGGCATTTAATGAAAAAATAGAACAAATAAATTTTATAATACATATTTTATATAGAATTGGTGTAATTGGAGGGGGGCAAATGCCCCTTCTAGCATATAGCTAGATTCGCCCTGCATTATTTCATTTGGTTGAAGAAGATATAATAAAAAGGCCAAGCCCAATGGCCTCAATCGCATGCAGATGTTGGGTCGAGTGGCCCACAAGGCTTCTCAATTAAGACATTATTGAATTATAGAATAAGTAAAATTAAGATTTTAAGTTGCTCATTTCCGATTAGGGGTGGGTAGGTAAGGTATACCTTATCGAAACCACCATACCGTATACCTTACCGTAAATATGGTATGCGAAAAAGTCATACCTTTACCTTATCAAAGTTTTCGGTATACCTTATTTTCGGTATGACGAATTTCCATACCGATACCGTACCTCATTTTCGGTATATCGTACCGAAGTTCGGTATACCTTACTTTTGCGGTATACCTGACTTTTAACATCAATCAAAATAGAAAATTAGAGTATTTAGAATATTATTTATAATTTATAATTTTAAAAATAAATTAAATATAATTTATTCATAATTATATTTATATTTCACAATAGATTTTATAATTTAAAAATATATAAAATATATTTTATATATAATTGTGTTTATATTTTTGTGGTATATACCTTAGTTTACGGTATATACCTTAGTTTACGGTATATACCAAATTTCGGTATGCAGCGGTATACCCAGTGGCGTATACATGATTTTTGGTATGGGGGTACGACTTCAACAATAAATAATGGTATAACATGACAAAAAAAAAACTAATGCTAGAAATAATATAGTATTTTGAAACAATATTTAGTTTTAAGTCTATACAATTCAAAATATAAAAGAAAAATACATAACATCTAGTTTATTTTTCGACGTGTCTTCATTTCTTCAAAGCGTTTGACTACAGCGTCGTCAGAAACTTGTAGAAATATATCCTTCTCAATGAAAGTGACCAAACAATCATTCAAAGATTGATCACCCCTCCTATTTCGCAACTTATTCTTCACAAACGTCATTCCGGAAAACACTCTCTCCACACTTGCAGTAGCAACCGGAAGAATCAAAATCAACTTACAAAAACACAAGAGGATAAGCGACATCTCTCTTTGTTTCAACAAGTTTCATCAGAAGAGAACCAATATCT
Organism: Salvia hispanica; assembly: GCF_023119035.1. NCBI lineage: Eukaryota > Viridiplantae > Streptophyta > Magnoliopsida > Lamiales > Lamiaceae > Salvia > Salvia hispanica. The sequence continues at coordinate 24,006,276 of NC_062968.1, read as the reverse complement.
TGTAAATTTTGAAAGTCACTATCATTTTTCACATCTTCGATGAATAAATTAAGTTGGTACTAAATAGCCACCAATTCACAGTTTGAAAAGTCGGAAGGATAAAAAGTGGCAAGTTTAAGTACCTTTTCCTTGTCAAAAGAAGAGAAGTTATCTTTAGGATTGAAGCAAGCCATACACCTAATCAACTCCATATTTACCTCATCAAATCGGTTATCAAGTTCTTGAAGTAATAAATCAATTACCTTTATAAACACATCAACCCGAAAATGATGAAGATAGGAAACATCTTGAACAAAACGCTTTGATCTTCCTTGAGGGATATATTGAGCTTCCATATCTGGAACAACAATGCCAAGATTGTTGCAAATTGAGATTACCTTATTCAGTTGAATCTCCCATCCGACATTCCTCATTTTCTGTAACTGGTCCTTGGTTAAATTAACGAGCCTCATAGCGTTAATAATATCTTGATCCCTTCTTTGTAAAGCAAGACACAAATCATTAGTGTACCCGAATATAGTGGTCATTAGATGTGCCATAAAAATAAAATGAAATGACTCTATTGAGTACAAAACGCCTTGAGCTTTTGGCTTATCATCTGAAGAACCATTCTTCCCAATTATCACTAGAACGTTAACAATTGCAGAAAACAAGTCCATGACATTCAAAAGAGTCTTGTAGTGAGAACTCCAACGAGTGTCTCCAGGCCTTTTCAAACCAAGTTCTTGATTCAACCCTGTTCCATGTTTCAAGTTCGTCAATCTCTAAGGCTTTAGCGATTTTTTGTGCTTGAATTTCACGAATCATTTCCCTTCTCTTACAAGAAACTCCAATTACGTTCAACAAATTTGCAATAGCATCAAAAAGCCAAATACACTCATCGTTCCTTTTGGAAATGGCTACAAGAGTTAGTTGAAGCTGGTGCGCAAAGCAGTGAATATAGTAAGCACTTGGAGTATCTTCCATAATCAAAGTCTTAAGTCCATGTATCTCACCCTTCATGTTACTAGCCCCATCATATCCTTGTCCTCGAATCTTAGATGGACTCAGTGAATGTTCAGCAAGCAAAGCTAAAATTGCACTTCTAAGAGACAAAGCTGTTGTATCAGCGACATGCATTAGACCAATGAATCGTTCAACTACCCTTCCACTTTTTTTGTCAACATAGCGCAAGCAAAGGGCTAATTGTTCCTTTTGCGACACATCGCTTGATTCATCGGCTAATATAGCAAAGTAGTCCTCACCAAGATCATCCATAATTCGCTTAGTTGTTTCTTTAGCACAACAATTAATAATATCATTTTGAATAATTGGAGATATCAATTGACAATTTCCAGGTGCATTTTCCATAGTCACTTTTGAAATAGTTTCATTATGTGTCCTCAATCATTTCAAGAGTTCAAGAAAATTTCCCCTATTAAGGGATTCTTCACTTTCTCTATGCCCACGAAATGCCAAGCCTTGTCGCAATAGATAACGTAAACAAGAAATTGAAGCCCTCAAGCGAATATTCTCTGTTAATCACATCACTGACATTATCTAAAGAAACAAGAATCGATTTTTTTTTTGCCATCCCTTTGGTTCACATATTTCTCATAAGCACGATTATGAGCACTTCTAATCCCACCAATATGTTTAGTAAATCTATCTGGCTTTTTATTCCATGACTTAAATCCTTTATTCACAAACGCGTCTCCCCCGCATTAAGTCCAACTTCATTCTTGAACAAGTAGCAAACAAAACAAAATGCAGCATCTTCTGTCATGCTATATTCAAGCCAATCCCATTTATTATACCATGAAATCATAAATCGACGCGAACCTCCAATTTCTTTTCGAGGAAATTTATGATTTTTTGGTTGACAAGGTTTTCTAAGAATATAGGCTCTTCTAACTGCATCTCGCTCATGTGGAGGATACTCCATTATGTCTCTTCTTTTTCCAGGATCTTGAGGAACGTATTCAATATCATAAATCAATTCTTTCTCGCGTGATGACACACTAGTATTTGAAGGAGACACATTATCAATTAAAGCAGGAGTGTTTGAAGCAGGAGGATTTTCTGGAGAGTTTGAAGCAGGAGGGTTTGCTGGTTGAGAGCTAGAAGCAGGAGAGCTTACACTATCACAAGATTTTCTCTTTTTGGAGAGAAATTGTCGAAGATCAGATTGTTTTCTCATTTTTTTTAATTTTCTGCAAATATATTCAAAATCATTACAAACTAAAATTATAAATAATTGAATCACAAATATTAACATCACAAAACCATACGATTGAGCTTTAAATTGAAACTGTATTGTAGTAGATTCTAATATTCTACTCTAAAATAATAAAGAATTGATAATTTACATTGTTAAATAGTGAGTCACGGTTGTACACTCCCCTAAACAATAAATATAAAAGCATTAATCAATTTTCAAATAATTTGAAATTATTGAACTATTCTATATAATTGTATTTGCTTCAATTTTTCTTGGAAACTGAAATTAATATCGAAACAATCTAACAAACTTAATAAATTCACCCTCTTTAAACCCATTATTTACTGACCTTTTCAGTTTTCAAAGTAGATAAATTGTGTGGTATCTCTCCGTCTTTGGAGAACCGAGGAGGCGAGAGAGAGAATTCTCAACCGGAGACGACGGACGCTGCACCTGCACTACACGCAGTCAAAGCGGTGACTCGGAGGAGAAAGCTCTTGTCAAAGAACTCGATTTGAATCTAGAGGTTTAATTTGGGCGAAATTTATAGGGCTTGATGTTTTAATTTCAATTTTTTTTACCTTATGTATTTATTTCCTTCTCCAAATTTAATTTGAAATTTTCCTTCTCTTCTCCCCAGCTCCTCTAAAACATCCGAATATCTTTTAAATTTGTTCTCTTTTTTTACCTTTGTATCATGTTTATTTCCTTCCTTCTTTCTTTGAAATATTAACCGTATAGGAGTAATATTTTTCCTAAATATTTAGGGGTACAATATCAGTATATAATTAACAAAAATAAAGGATATGTATAATAGTATTAAAAAAAAAATAAAAAATTCTTGTTCCCTACTCCATGCGCCACTGGGTATACCGCGATATTTGAAAATTCATATCATTACCTTACCGAAAGATTTCGGTAAGGTATCATATCGTACCGAAAGTCACGGTATACCGAAAATTCGGTATTTTCGGTATTTTTTGGATACGATAAGGTCGGTATTTCGGTATTTTTCCCCAACCCTATTTCCGATCTGAAGATACTTTCTCCTTGCATTCTCTTTCTCTTCTAATTATATTTTATCTATCTTCTATCAACTAATAATATTTTAATTAATGCTTTTCTTTTACATTTACCAATTTGTCATTTAATCTCGTGTCCATTAGTGATAAAAGTAGTAGAATTCTACTACTACTTTGTTTATTTGTAATTGCAGCTCTAATTTTTGAAGAATATCAATGCCATAATTTTGAAGAATATCATTGACCATTTCATTGGTAGACCAAGACATTTTAATTATACTACTCTACTTTCAATCATATAAGCAATACTTTATTTATTTTGAATTGTCTATAACTTTTTTTTCCGCTTTGGCATATGGCCCATTACTTTTCTCATACTCATATTTTCTCTCTTATACTCCTAGTTAATCATTTTTAATTATAATTAACATCAATCGTTTTTATCCCTATATTTTATTAACTGTCCCATGTTTTTTTTGCACGAGATTTATATATTGATATTTAAAGGTTAAGTGAAAAGGAAATAAAGTAAGTAAAAGAGAAAAATAGAGGGGCAAGGTTTTTGAAAAAAAAAATTGAAATTGAACAGATGGCTTGAGACAACCTATAAAGTTTTATCGAGCGAGTAGCTTGAAACGAAAAGAGTATTAAAATGTATGCCACCTATAATCAAAATTATTCTTTTCTATATATTTCAATACTCCTTCTGTCCCACTCTAAGTGACACATTTTTCTTTTTTGGATGTCATACTTTGAATGTCATATTTTTAAATATAGAAACACCACTCTCTATTTTTTCACTCTCTTACTTTATTTTCTCCACTACAGTCAGTATACACAAAATAATACTATTATATAAAATCTCATGCTGAATTTGAAATACTTTACGTAAATTGGGACGAAGGGACTATACGACTATATGTCAATGAGGTAGATGGAGACTTAAGAAATTGAGGATTTTCATCCAAATTATTTTAAGACACGTGTCAAATTGAATATGAAATTGTTTAAAAAGTGTATGTGACATAGACTATGTCCAAGTCGTGCATGAGCCTTTTTAGGTTTGATGACAATAAAAATTATAGTCGCAATTAAAATTTCAACCCCTAACTAGTTTATGAAAAAGTCTCAAGTCCAAGTCCTGCATGCTCCTCAAGGTCTGCTATTTCCTGATCGGAATCAATCTCGCTCACTGATGAAAGGCTCTGAATCGATGAGCGGAGCAGAGAGGAGTTAGTTCTAGTGAGCTTCAGCTGGCTTTTCTGACCGTCCATTTTTAGGCCAAGCTCCGCCGTTGGGGGGAGCAAAGATTAGCGTAGAAGAGAGAAGAGAGTTTGTTGTTGCGTGGGTGAGAGAGGAAGAGTCAAGAGTGTGTCTGAAATTTTAGAGAGAGAGAGAGAGAAGAAAGAGTTTGAAGCTGCGGAAATGATCAGACTGGTCCGGGTTTTTTGAAGAGGAGGAATATGGTGGGGCCATCTGCGTTTGATTGTGACCGTTGATTGAAGATCTACGGTTCAGATTGGTTCGAGATTCTCCGCCGTCGGATGGGGGGATGAAGAAGACGATGAGAAATGAGAACCAGATATTTTTACCGAATATTATTATTTATTTACTTTGCGTATTTTTTATTTTGCTTTTCATTTTTTCTTGGCGGCCTAGTTTTATTGTAAATTTGGCTTATTCTCAATTTTATAAAATAGTATAGCGAAAAGTTGATGTCTGATTCAAAAATATCAACAATTATATTAGAAATTTACTCTTAAACCACCTATATTTTTTTGTTGTGGGGAAATTAAGAATAAATTCAAAAAATTTATACTCCTGACTTTTTTTTTTACTGATTTTTGTAGTTTTATTACGGATTGGATGCTTCAATTTGCCTCAAAAGTATATAGGAAAATTAATAATCTCTTTATTTTGATAGAGATAAGAATTTTATTAGAGGAACGATTAGTAATTTAAATCTAGGCAACGATAAATGGATCATAGTTTAAAATTTGAATTCAAAAAATCAATTGAGTTCAATGTAGATTTTTAGCACTTATTACATTTGAACCCAATTTAGCAAGTATACATTTTTAGAGTGGTCAAATTGACCAGTAGAATACATGCATTGTTATTTATAAAGTTCACAGTTTTATAGCACATTTCATGTGATGTAGATAAAATTTTATAAAGGGTAAAGATAAATTAACAAAAATTGTATAAACAAAATGTCCTTCAATTTTGAACTGGTTTTTATTTAAACCGATTTTCTTATCAACTATTATTTCATTACTACATTACCCTTTTTATTATATATGTAAAGTCATATCACTCTCTAATTACATTGATTGCATAATGTATAATTAAATTCTTGTCAAATTACATTGATTGGATATAGTACAATTAAATTCTGGCGCAATACAAACCATTCCATTATTTTGGGGAAATTTCAAATCGAGCTAATCAAATTTTCAAATTTCAAATTGTGTTTTATGCATGTCATAAACAAATCAGTTTAATAATGTATTTAGAAATGCGATAAACATACAAAATATAAGATTATTTGGAACTTTTAAATTTATTAAGAAAGTGGTTGAATCCTCAAAAATTTGAGTAATATTAATATCTATGATATTTTGTACTAATATATTTGAATTCAACGATGAAGATGAAATATTGTGTACGAATGTGTCGAAAAATGCCCCGGGGATGAAATTCAATTCCGAAAAATTGTAAAAAGATGATACACACAACTCACATGACGAGAAGATTCACAAAATGAGATAGTACGCGAAGGTTCACAAAAACGAGATGATACAAGAAGGTATTTGTTTGGATGATAACATTAAGAAATTAAGAAATTGAAAGTGAATAACTATTAATAATAATAATAATAATAATAATAATAATAATAATAATAATAATAATAATAATAATAATAATAATAATAATAATAATAATAATAATAATAATAATAATAATGGTCGGACCGGTTGAACCGTGAATCAGTAGCCTCACCGGTTCACCGACCGATCCGATTTTTAAAACATTGCCTTTTACTCATTGTGTAAAAGTAGAGAAGATGATGGTGGTCTTTGCAAAAATAAAATCCCATCAATTCAAAGAGAAGTACTACTTTGAATTTAATGATAACATTGTTTTATTTGTGAAACATTTTTCACTGCAAAGCTCCGTTGCAGCTTTTTTTCTTATAAAGGCTTTGAACACTACACTATCTCCTTTGGACGTTTGTGCACTAGTACAATTATTTTTTCATTCGCACACAATTGCATTTTGGGGGGTGTCGATTGAAAGTAGGAAATATTAAACAATATGCTGCCAATTTTTAACTATTTTAATTTCAAAACAAAGTGATTATATATTATTTTGAGATGAATTTAATTTTTTGACTTGATGAAGTCCCAATCTGATTATGCCAAGTCCAATTGACAGCAATAATTTCTAACAATTATGCAATCCATCCATAACAGCTTAGGCCTATATCCTAGCCCAAGCCCAAGCCCAAGCCCAAGCCCAACCAACCAGAATTATACACAAATAAAGGAGGTCTTTTAATAGATTAAGAAGATAATTTGATGAATTAAGAGCATCCTCACATGCGGATGTCCCATAGCCTTCCCGACGGACATCCCAAAAACACCTCATGCCACGTCATCAAGGACATCTCCTAGCCTTCCCAGCACTGCCACGTCATAAGGACATTCCATAGCCTTCCCTGCACAGTGGCGGACATCCCATAGTCTTCCCGCGCGGACTTCCCGCAATAAAAAAAAATCACAAATGCACCCAATTAACAATTTACTGAATTAAACAATGTACGGTATTAAAATTTCGGCACAAATACGGAGAAAATGCAACTACTTTATTTTGTAAAAAAATACATAATTATTAAATAAAAAAAAAACTTAACCAACAAAAAAAAAAACAAGCTTCGACAAATTGTTCCCCCAGTCTCATTCCTCGACATCAGACTCGTCCTTTTGTGAAGTGAGTGAAAATGTTTCACAAATAAAACAATGTTATCATTAAATTCAAAGTAATACTTCTCTTTGAATTGATGGGATTTTATTTTTGCAAAGACCACCATCATCTTCTCTACTTTTACACAATGAGTAAAAGGGTGTTCCAAATGAGAATTTTTTCGCAGATTCCCATTGTAAGGAGGCAAACAATTGGAAATTCAATATTCCAAATATTTTAAATATGAGGAAAAAAAAATAAATTTATGTAAATGTGCATGCATAATACTCCTGATGAAATCAGAATTTGGTTAGTTTAAACCGGGTTTGTCATAAATTATATCATTGTATTACTAATTTTCTCCACTATATTTAGGGTTTAGTATTTCACTGTAAGGGCCAGTTTTTATTAATTTTATTTTTTCGTAATATAGTTAGTTTCAATGTAAAAGCAGTGATTTTATATGTTTTGTGCAGTATTTTAATTCTCTGTGGCATAAATGTTATTATGCTTTAAATCTTAAGATTTATCTAACATTTGAAGAACAAACAGAGGAAACACAATAGATGAATAACATAACTCATCCCAATATTATCTTCTAAAAATAAAAATAGAAAAATTAGAAGATGAAAAACTTTTGTGGGGGTTAAATATGATTGAATTTGAGGCTAAATTTTCATCGTACAATATTCAGACCTCATTTTGCACGCCTAAAAAGCTTTTCATGATATATACAGTAATAAAATCACGGCGCAAAGAGTTAGGGAAGAAGATATAGGTGAGAGGTATCTTCTTCCCCAACTCTTTGCAATTTCAATGTTGTTGCATTTTATATTTTACTTCTCAAATCAAATTTGAATTGAGATGCTCCGTTATTCTAACGCAACATCTTAATTCAAATCTCAATTCAAATTTGATTTGAGAAGTAAAATATAAAATGCAACAACATTAAAATTGCAAAAAGTTGGGGAAGAAGATACAGGAGAGAGGAGGAGAGAGGTGTGAGGTGAGGGGAAAAGCACGCCTGCATTTATATTATGGAGAAGCGTGCTGTGGAATGGATACGACCTAGTTTTAGGCTAAATTAAATATGAGCAATTTTTGTTTTTCTTCTTTCTACTATATAACTTATCGATTTAAGTCCAAATGTGATCTGATTTATTTCACTTCGTTAAATTCTGTACTATTAATAAGGATTTTTGTATTTCAATATTTTTATTTTTTTACTTTTGCTTTCTTTCTTTTTTTCTTGTGATTTTCTTATCAATAAGGGTGCTACTATTTTCTTATTTTTCTTATCAATAAAGGTGATTAAATATAACTCATTATTATTGTATAAGCTCATGTATAAATTAGTTGGATTTGTATTAAATATAAAGTGTATTTGGTCTATAAGATTGAATATCATAACTCAATCTTAAAAGGATAATCATGTGATAATTAGTCACACTCAACCCACTTCAATTAAAATAATCTCACAATTTAATCATAAATTATATTTTGATACAATTTTATGTAGGAAATCGAATACCATTGTAGTATATAAATTATTACTAGATTGTAACAATGTGATCATATTATATTTTTTCAAGATTAGTATATAAATAGTAATTTTCGTATACAATAATACTAACATATAATTAATAAATTTCATATATAAACTCAAATAATCAATCAGGTTCCACTCAGTGCGATCACACACAAAAATGGACATATTTCTATAAAGAAATATAAAACGAAGTGAAAACGTTTGATGTAATTTAAAAATAACAATAATAGGAATCGTAGTTATTTATACATATCATTATACTTTTATGACATGTACATATCTGTTGACCACTTCTTCTTACATTATATTTCTGTTGACCACTTCTCTTGTTACATTTCTCTTAACTTAATTTTATGACTTAATATAACTTAGTATATCATCACGGAGCTATATATATTAACACGATAGTAGTGATAAACATACATAAATTATACGTGCATAATTGGATATTTTAGGTATTTTATCTTTGTAACTAGTTCCTAATTTTTTATTATTTGAAAAATAATTAATATATTACCTATCTATCCTTAGAATAAACATACTTTGAAAGATTATACTACCATTATCTCTTCCCAAAAGATTGTACTTTGAAAGATTGTACTACCATTATCTATTTAGAGTAGTACAATCATGATTACGCCAGAGTAATCATGATTGTACTACCCAAAAGAGGTGTCATTTATTCATTTCTTTTGACGAAATATGTCGCATTACGATAGTGATTTCCCCGTCACAAGCGAGTCACAAACGCATAATATTTCCTCCTCGTGTATTCCATCTCGATTTGGGGGAAATGCCAGCGGAAGTGCACCGATGTCCGGGATGATGCCCGGAATGTCGACGATGATACAACAACCTCAAATGAAGGGGGGGATCCCATGTAGAAGTGGCATGCAGCGACGGCTCTCCTGTACAAGCGGATGTTGAAGGATTGGATCGACACTATGAGGAGAAATCTGAGGCTGCCACCCCTGCCCGATGCCGACACCAAAACCGCCGAAGGGGAGGACGAGTCTGATGTCGGGAAATGAGACTGGGGGAACAATTTGTCGAAGCTTATTTTTTTTTTGTTGATTAAGTTTTTTTTTTTAATAATTATGTCACTACTAGAAAAATGAGCTATTCTCACACTTACAATATGACACTTCATAAAAGATGTCAACATATATATCCAATCACCGCATCAACGTATCATGGCATTTATAATATGCATTATTGCTGCATTTTAAATAAATGTCAAAAGAGGATTCCCTTAATGACATTTCAATACGTGTCTTATGATTATAATGCTAAATATTAAGTCTAAATTTAGGTATAAATTTAATTAGAAAATGAAAATCGGTATTAAGAATATATATGCTCTGATTTTTAGATTAAATAGAATATAAAATAAATTATGCCTACACGACTATATGATTATATCCACCGATTATGTTTAGAATAATTAACTGAGTTATTACTGTCTTTTAAAGAAAACTTTTATATGAATTCAGAAAATAAATTAGTATATAAATTTAAGTAGTTAATAATAATTAAAAAAACCAAGAAAGATTATATACTTACACTATTTTTATTATAATTTCTACAATTCTAATGTTTCAATCTCTAACTTCATTTTTAGTTGACATATTTAAACGCAGTGCACATGAGAAAATTAAATGATATTTCTCACATCATTATATACAAAGAGTGTATATATATACGTAAAAGTGGTTTGTAAATTAGTTAAAAAAATTAATAGCAAACAACTATTGTTTTATAGTAATAAATTTTACAACAACACTCGTCCATGATTCATTACGGAATAAAATATTTAATAAATATAATTATGACTAATAATTTTATTCATTAAATTACTATTTTTGTTAATAATATTATTTTATTAATAATACTAATACTCCCGTATACATTCTTGTATAATTTTCAATTTGCACTTTAGTCCTTTTCTCTCATAGTAGGCCTTTTTCAGCCATGTAAGTGCAAATTTGCACTTTGCTTATAGGGGCTCCAAAGTAGGCCTTTTTCAGCCATTCAATTATCACTTTAGACCTAGCATAATTGCCAAAATTGAAATTAAAATCTAAATTTTTCCCTCTAAGTTTTTTGGAGCCCCTAGATGCAAAACAGAGAAATTTGACTAACCAAAATCACTATAACTGTGTACATGAAACACGTCCTAATATAATTGCTTTTGTGGTTCTCATAAGTTGGAAAAATTAATGGAGACGGTAATTTGGTCATTTTCGTGTTTCTGTTATAGCCCACAGACAAGTGAATTTTGTAACACACACGATGAACTCCTAATTCAACTACTTTACTAATGGATTTCTTAAGTGCTTGTTGATTGAGCACAGCTACTTTTACAAAACAAAAATGTTTACATAGTTTTGTTTGGTATTTTATTTTTAATCCATTATCCAATTTACTAAGTTGTTTATATTTACTTTATTATTTATATAGATTTGATGGAATATATTGAAACAATATGAATAGTAGTTGGATGACAAAGTTAAGAATAACAACGGAATACTAAAATGGATTTCAATCTTTTTTGGCATGTGCTTCTCGCAACGCAAGCAGGAATGATAAGATATTATGTTGGTGGAAAATGAATAATTTTGTTCTATGGAGTATTTGTTAATTCTAATTATTATATCTAATTAAATTTTAGTTATGATATGATTACTTAGTTTGGCGGAATTTTTGGTATACTAAACTTTTATATATTAAATCTTGCTATGTAAATTATTTTTATATATTTAAAATCAATTTTTATTTATAATATGATTATAGTGGTAGAAAATATGTACGTAAGAGTCTTTATTAATAAAAGATTATGCTTTTAAAAGAATACAAAAAAGATATGTAGTAAAGATTTTAACATATATTTGATTAAAATTGTGAATGACTTAAATATAATATATAAAAAAATGTTGTACGTATATTTTAGTAGATACTACTCTGATAGGATAAACCTCCTACCGGGCTGATCGGCGTCCGTAGATTGACGATCGATAAATGCATGTCGCGGGCAAGTGCCCGTCGAGCACGACGGTTTTATCACTTGGAGAACAGAATGAACGATAATATTGATATTCTATTGATTGATTTATCAAATTATTACAATAGCTCATATTTATAAAGCTAATAACTAACTTAATGAACAAGAAAACAAAGATATGAAAAAGATATGCAAATCCTAATTTATCTAACTAATAATGCTCGTATCATACTCCCTCCGTCCCATTCTAAGTGGAATATTTTTTATTTCGGCACGAGATTTTATGTAGTGTTGTTTTATGAATTAAGTGGAAAAAATAAAAAAATACTACTTATATCACTAAAAAATGAGGCATATTTTTTTTTGGTTTTCATTTTGATGCATGTTTTTGTGACACCGAGGACGAAGCATAGTGGCAACTCCGACCCCTCCACTTTTCGATTTTGGATTCGCCTCTACTATTATTTCTGCGTCCGCACGTGTTTGTAATGTATTGCTTATATATTACGATGGTGTTCGATGCGTTAGACAAAATAATATTGAAATGCAATAGGAAATAAGTTAAAATAGAGTGCACTTAGCACTAAATAAGTCACAAGGGTGTTTTACGATGAATATTTGTGAGATACTCCCTCCGTCCGTCATTAGGAGTCTCATTCATGGGCGGCACGGGTTTTAAAAAATGTTAAGAAAAATGAGTGGAAAAAAGTTAGTGGAATAAGGGTCCTAATTGTATATATTAGTTTTAAATGAAATGTGAGTGAAATGCGTTAGTGGAAGGTAGGACCCTATTACTATTTATGGTCAAAGTGAACCAGGACTCTTATTCGCGGATGGACTAAAATGGAAAAACGGGGCTCCTATTCGCAGACAAAGGGGAGTACATTATAATCTTAGCATTGTGGTAGACGAGCTGATTATTAAATTAATGATTATTAATTTTATAATATTAAAGAAAGAAACGAAACATGTTTAGAAAATTGGTGGAATACTTTTCTATTATTTTATCATTATTACATACATATCTTTGTCGATGTGTACAATATATAATGTATATATCAAATATATTTAAAAGTATTAATCCAATTTATGTACAGATGTCGAATATCTTTATTGATAAATTAGGGAGAACAAATTAAGGATTTAGCGGGGATACATTAAGAGAGAACAAATTAGGGATTTAGCGGGAGATACATCATGTGCCAAAACATGAATCTCACCACCGTCCACTCCTCCCACAACTCTAAGCAAATTCAGGAATTCACAATTATATCAAATAGTTTAGCACAGAGAATAAAGACGAGAAGAAATTCAAGCTGAGGTCTACCTTTGATTCTTGCAAGGTGAGTTTTTCTGTGAAATTATTTTGAGAACGAATGATGTAATATATTCATGGGAATGATAATCTATTGTTGCTGACATAGGTTATTATGTTTTAATCACGTATTATAGATTTCAATTGAATTTTATTATGCGATGTGATCAAGTTTAAAGTAATTTTTTGTTTTAACCCCCAAAAGTTTGATGAAATGATCTCAAGTTTCACTATCATTTTTGCCACCTATTGTCTTTACTTATTTTCACTTCAATGTATGTAGTTACATATGACTTCTAAAGGAGGGATACAGATTTAAAAAAGTGCTCATTTGCATGAGGAACGAAATATGTCAGCACAAAGGTTTATACTAGTGAAGGTAAAAAAAAAATACTCGGTTTCTAGGTGATAGTTGGGAAAGAAAATCGTGTTATGTTTCGATTAAATAGTGAAACTAAATAGAATCTGATGGATTTATTTTGACAACTATAAAACATCTTGATTCAAATAATTTCACCCCTAAATTCCATTTTTCCATGCTGTAATCTTAATAATCTCATTGATGCATTATTAAATTCTAAATTTTCTTCCTATTTTTAGTACTTTGTAGTACTTGTTAATTTGAGAAGCCTTTCATCATTAATTGAGTTTCAATTATTTAGTTATAATCACCACTTATCCGTTCAATTGACATGATATAATCTTTTGTTTCGGATGTCTCAAAAATATAATACTACATATTAAAAAATTTATCTTTACTAGTAATTTTTGTAGTACTTGTTAAAATTTAAATTACCTGATTGAGTTGATCTTTTCTTTGGTCGTACTATATTGTTAGGTAGTTAACATATCTTTTAATATAAATTTTATAATGATTAGCAGGTTTTACAACTAAGACAACAATGAGCAATAATAAAGAAGCTTTGAACATGTTTCCATATTCAAACCATAGGCATGGGAGTGTGCCACAATTGCCAAATGAGGATATAAGTGTTGACGTCGAAGAAGAGGAGGAAAGTAATGGGCAATCACGCACTCTGATAAGCTCCTTAATCTTTTAGATAATAGACTAATCATATTTTTTTGTGCTTAAAGGTAGTGCATCTGGACCTGAATCTATTGGAAAGGAAAGCAGAGGCCCTACCTTTATGGCAGATATTTGGGGCCGCCCTCCAAACCCACCACTCATTTCTATTGAGTATAATGAGTTTGGTCAGCCTATAGGTGGTGAAAGAAGCAAGCTTTGCCATTTCTTAGTTTCAATCGCAAGAAATGGTAAATATTGTCCATTAGATGTTATTAATTGGCATGCCATACCGAGGGGGAAAAAAGTTGAGATGCTTGAAGTTGTAAAGGTAATAACATTTAAAAAGAGTGTAGATTATTTAATTTATCATGCTCGTTTATCCTTCTATGCTTTTGGACTAAATTAGCTTTCTCATTTAATACATTTATTAAGCATTTGTTATGTTATTTAACTTGTGGCTTATGTTTTGACATGCATTGATCTTACTTTTTAATGCTTATTTTTCATATGAATCCTATTATCACATATACTTAGGACTCATTACTAGCTGAATTCTTGCTATGAAGCTGACACATGTATGAGTTCTTGCATGAAGTTTAAATCATTGGATGTAGCTTTGTTAAGAGTACTTTTTTGGACATCAAATCAGAATACTCTCGATTATCACATGATATCATTATCAATTGTTATTTAAGTTCTATTTTATTTAACTCTTCAAGAATTAGTGTAATCTATTTTTTGTTCCAGGCCATTGGCAATTGTATATACATAGTATAACAATGTTTGTCTGTCTAATGTAGTTACGATTCACTATCCCTATCATTGCCGAAAAATGGGTTTTGTCCTCCATCAGAGTTAAATGGAGAAGCTGGAAGCATTATTTGAAAACGAGGTATTGGGCTGACGTACCTATCGAGCAATTAATACATGCCAAGGATGATAGAGTTTTGGAAGATCAATGGATCAAATGTCTTGCTTACTGGAGAGCGGAAGATACGAAGGTTTATTCTAGTTTTTCTATGTGTAATGATATTTCATTTAAGCTATGAATCTACTTATCATTTTGATTTTTGACTTGCTATTTGAATATATAAGAGAAACCAAAAAGCTCGAGCAAAGAAGTTGGTGAATCAAAGAGCAGGAAATACATAATTTGCGTGACATCCATTGGATATTTATAATTTCCGATCCACATTAAGATGACAGGTACTCTAAATTTGATTACTAATTATATTGTTTGAACTACTCGTGTTAATTTATACTACTACTTTTTAGTGGACATGTGCATTCTCTCTGTGTGTGGACGTACTACTATTGAATTCAATTTTAGTTGGATATTTATATTTTAATTCACTAGATAAGTGCTCTACATGTATTGTTTTTGCCCGGTCTTTGTATGTGGATATTAGAATATACTATTTTCTGTAGTTATTTTATAGATTTGCATTAATGTTTATGATTAGTGTTCAGTTGTTATCATTCAAAGTTGTAGAATTTTATTTGCATATGCAATAATTTACAAAATTTTGTTTAGATTTGTTTTCTTACTCCAAAATTTGTCATTGCCATTAACTTATCCCCCCGCAAAGTGTATGGAGAGAGAGAGAGAGGTGATGGCGACACATAGTAAAGATGACGAGTTGTTCATTATGTGATTGTGTATGTTATTTAATGCTTGATTATGTGATTGTTTATATTATTTAATGCTCCTACTTCTATTCTTTATTGCAGGTTGGCAGATTTGCAAGGCTGAAGTATTATGTTTCAAATATGTGTTGCACTTTTAAAAATATTTGGACCTCAATTATTAGTACTACTACTATTTATTCGTAGGTTTTTGATGTAAGATCATTATGACATTAGATTTTTTATTCAACTTTAGCATTTTATTTTAATTAGTTGTTTATATAAATTTTGTTGGATGGTTAATAGCAATTTAATATGATTTTTTTACATTGAAAGTGAAAATGTAATTATATATTTTTGTTATTCAAATTTAGCATTTTATTTTATTTGAATTAGTTGTTTATATAAATTTTGTTGGATGGTTAATAGCAATTTAATATAATTTTTTTACATTGAAAGTGAAAATGTAATTATATATTTAATAAAGATGTAAATATAATAATATGAAGGATTAAATGTAATTTATAAATATTTATAGGATGAAAATACAAATTATAGCAATTTGTAGGTCAAAAGTATAAATCAAATAAATATAGGTTGGAAGTTGTAATAATATATATTTGTGGGGTTTATTTGTAAACTTTCGTGTATTTATAGTGTAGTTTAAAATAAGAGTTTGTGACAATATAAATTGCGATGACAAGAATTTTTTCTTGACACTTTTTGAGTGTGATAAAGAAGGATTTATCTTCACACTATGCTTGTTATCACACTTTTTTTCCTCACATGTGCAATAAGTGCCATTACACCTAAAGTGTCAAGAAAATAGTTTTCTAGTTGCATTTATACATGTCATAATATGTGAATTTTCTAGTAGTGTGTATTTTTTTAAAAAAATAAAGTAGTTGCATTTTCTCTGTATTTGTGCCGAAATTTTAATACCGTACATTGTTTAATTTCGTAAATTGTTAATTGGGTGCATTTGTGATTTTTTTTTATTGCGTGAAGTCCGCGCGGGAAGACTATGGGATGTCCGCCACTGTGCAGGGAAGGCTATGGAATGTCCTTATGACGTGGCAGTGCTGGAAAGGCTAGGAGATGTCCTTGATGACGTGGCATGAGGTGTTTTTGGGATGTCCGTCGGGAAGGCTATGGGACATCCGCATGTGAGGATGCTCTTAATTCATCAAATTATCTTCTTAATCTATTAAAAGACCTCCTTTATTTGTGTATAATTCTGGTTGGTTGGGCTTGGGCTTGGGCTTGGGCTAGGATATAGGCCTAAGCTGTTATGGATGGATTGCATAATTGTTAGAAATTATTGCTGTCAATTGGGCTTGGCATAAACAGATTGGGACTTCATCAAGTCAAAAAATTAAATTCATCTCAAAATAAGTACTATATATAATCACTTTGTTTTGAAATTAAAATAGTTAAAAATTGGCAGCATATTGTTTAATATTTCCTACTTTCAATCGACACCCCCCAAAATGCAATTGTGTGCGAATGAAAAAATAATTGTACTAGTGCACAAACGTCCAAAGGAGATAGTGTAGTGTTCAAAGCCTTTATAAGAAAAAAAGCTGCAACGGAGCTTTGCAGTGAAAAATGTTTCACAAATAAAACAATGTTATCATTAAATTCAAAGTAGTACTTCTCTTTGAATTGATGGGATTTTATTTTTGCAAAGACCACCATCATCTTCTCTACTTTTACACAATGAGTAAAAGGGTGTTCCAAAATGAGATTCTTCTTTATCAAATGGAAATGTGTGATGTGGCACTTGATATTTTCGCAGATTCCCATTAGATTCCCATTGTAAGGAGGCAAACAATTGGAAATTCAATATTCCAAATATTTTAAATATGAGAAAAAAAATAAATTTATGTAAATGTGCATGCATAATACCCCTGATGAAATCAGAATTTGGTTAGTTTAAACCGGGTCTGTCATAAATTATATCATTGCATTACTAATTTTCTCCACTATATTTAGGTTTAGTATTTCACTGTGAGGGCCAGTTTTTATTAATTTTATTTTTTCGTAATATAGTTAGTTTCAATGTAAAAGCAGTGATTTTACATATTTTAATTCTCTGTGGCACAAATGTTATTATGCTTTAAATCTTAAGATTTATCTAACATTTGAAGAACAAACAGAGGAAACACAATAGATGAATAACATAACTCATCCCAATATTATCTTCTAAAAATAAAAATAGAAAAATCAAAAGATGAAAAACTTTTGTGGGGGTTTAATATGATTGAATTTGAGGCTAGATTTTCATCATACAATATTCAGACCTCATTTTGCACGCCTAAAAAGCTTTTCATGATATATACAGTAATAAAATCATGGCGCAATATAATCCGGCCATATTTTATATTCTATAATCAATATTTCACTCTTTTTTTCTAATGCATTTTCCTGGATGAATATTCGAGGAATATTCGTGGATGCAATAAATAATAAGAGTCTTGTTTTTCCACTTTAGTCCATCCGCAAATAGGAGTTCCGATTCACTTTTATCATAAATGGTAATTCGTTAGAGCACGAGTTTTAAGAAATGTAAATAAAAATTAGTTGAATATATCTAAAAATGACCTCCATACTTGAAGTGAACAACTATTCAATTAATAAAAAAATAGTCATATTTTTACATTTTAATTTGCTGACTAAAATTAATTTTACGTGTTAAATATTTATATTTGACATAATAGATCTCATTTTTTGTTAATAATATGTATTCATTTTTTAGTATTATGAAGATTAATTTTCGTGGATAGTGCTACAATCTTATAATTAGTGATAAACTGATATGTCTACTACTTAGATCTAAAAAATAAAATAAAATATATAAAAACCAACTACTCCACTTTTCTTTTTTTTAAACCAACCAACTTCTCCACTTACAACTGTAAAACATTTATGAGAACCACCCCCCCCCCCCCCCAAAAAAAAATAAAAAATAAAATAAATAATCCAACTTCCGCAAATTCAACTGTAAATATTTATGTGAATTTAGTTCCAAAAATTTTAAATACTATAAATAAAAATCCAACTACTGAATTCCAATAGTAAAAGCAGTCAAACAACTATGAGCCTCACCACTGGCCTTTTTCTCGTCATCAATATATTCTCCATCCGTCCATACGTTGTTGAGACATTATTTTCGGTACAAAATTTAAGAAAAATTATATTAACTGAGATAAATAAATATAAATAATAAAGCAAAAAAAGAAAAAAAGATAGAAAAATTAAGAGAGAATAAAGTTTATCAAAGAGGAAAATATGACATAATTATGGTACTACAACCTCCGCGAGTATTTATCCTACTATGATTCAGTTTCAAATATTAATTATATAAATTTTAATCGGTAGAAAACAAAAGCACAAACTATAACGAATAAATGCATTAATTTGTATCCAATTCCATATACGATGTCTTTTACACTTAAGGATGAGATCTTTCAACGAAAGAACAACTATATTGTATATAGGTAAAAATGGGTATATAAAAATTGTGAGATTAAAATTGATAAACTTCAAAAGCACGCATAAATGAATTTTAAAAAGGGTCAAAGATTAAAACAGAATACAAAATAACATTAGAGATAATAACTCCAAACACCAAATCACACACCATTTCATTTCGAAAAATTCCGCAACAAATTAAGGCACCTCTAAATTTAATCTTCAAGAGAAAGTGCCGCCACCAATGTTGGATGTAACCATAAAGTTGATCAGTTACCTAGGTAGAAACCTTTCTTTTCTTTTTTATAAAATTAAAGAACTAATTTTTTTTTTTTTTTTAAGGTTTGGTCAGTGGTGCAAATGCAGTTGGCTTTTCCGTTTCTACTAAGGAGAAACCACTCAAAAAAAGGTTAAGACCTTTTTTTGAGTGGTTTCTCCTTAACAAGATACGAAAAAAACAACTACATTTGCACCACAACCAAACCAAAAAAAGAACAAACACAATTAGTTATTTAAGTTTATAAAAAAAAAGAAAGGTTTCTACCTAGAGAACGATCATATGAATCTCAAATTTGAAATGCTACCCTGCATATCAAAGAAAATAAGATAAAGTATATATGTTTTAAGGAAAATTGTAGAGAGAGTTGGAGAAGGAAGAAGATGAGAGGTGAGAGGGGAGAGAGGTGAAAATTTGTTGATGATAGTTGCGCTGAATTTGCCTTGTTTGGGACGAAAGAAATTATTGAGATGAGAGAGTGAGTCGAATGGGGATGTATTCAGGTCCTTACAACAAATATTTGTAAAACATAAAACAAATCCCAAGCCATTGATATTTGCCATCTAATGGCCGATTTTCATGCCATGTGTAATTAACAATATTAATTTTAAAATACCAAAAGGTTAGTTTAGGCATATCCTCAATGCAGCAGTTATTCAATTCCCTTGATTATCTCCTTCTATGTAGACGTGTATTTCATGGTATATTTACTTTGATTTTGTTTTGATTTTTTTTCTTTTCTTAATCTCCTATCTACAGAAACTCACACAGAGAAATATTCATTCCTCTTTGTCATCGTAGTACATTATTGTCAATTAGACACTACATTATTCCACTTATTATTGACTTTTGTCGCAGTACATTATTTCTGTTGCCGCTACATTATTCCTCTTATTATTGACTTATACATGTTTAGAGCAAGAATGGTATACCACAGTGTTACATTCGTTTTTTATTCAAAACTAACAGAAAGGAATTCATCAGAGGAATCAATTATTCGTCAGTAATATATATATTTGCCTCAAATAATATAATTGTAATTTTAAACAGTAAATTGTTAAGTCTGATATGTTACCTGACTAGTGTTATGAATTTCACATAAGAGTTTACGATTTCCTTATCATTTCTTTAATGTAAATTTCACTTGCCACACCAATTTATTTAAGGAAGAAAAAAAAAGAACTGTATTTAGTTAAGTAAACATTACATTAATCACGAACGAAGTTTAGATTCATCTATAACCTTCTCTCAACGATTAATTTGTATTTTACAAGTGTCATCAATTTTCTTCACCAAAGGGTTTTTGTAATTGTTTCAATATAGTAACAGTACATTACTGGAGAACAAATTTTTGATTAATCTGTTACACACTGTCATGTGTCATCATATTTCCACCCCTATGCACAAATGTAAAAACCAAAACGAAAGTAGCCACACTTCTGCAATAATGTAATAGAGTAGTGCTTAACATAGTTCCGAAAACACATAGGTGCAAAAAGTATAACCAGTTCTAATCTAGTTTCCACAAAAAAAACAGCAAAACAATCTATGTCTCTCACAAATCAATTCTGACAGGCACATCATTCATTCCAAACCATAAATTTGAACATACTTTTCGAAAGTGAACTTTGACGGCTTCTCTTTCCTGTGCTTAGTTGTTGCAATTTGATTCACCTTTCCTCTGATATTTTGCTCAAATGGGAGTAAGGTCGTGTTGAACTTAATCCTTGACATTTCCACGCTTTTAGTGCTCCATGCCGTGAACCCACATTCCCATTCTTTGTCTTTTTCTCTGAAAAAGGTTTTCATATGGCCCATCAAGTACACACCACTGTCAACCTTGCTGAAATGGCCTCTCCATGGCATAGAGAGTAGATAGGTTGAACATTTACGAATTAGCCATGCTAGCTTGGGTCTTCTGAACTTCACGAGTGCATCAGCTAGGTACTTCCTATGCAGAATTGAAGTTACATTAAAATGCATTTCTCAACCTGATAATGTAGCTAATTGAGGATTAAATGTAAACACCAACAAATGCAACAGTTATGCATATAATGTTGCTCCATCATGATATAATGTACAAATACAACAAATATACCGACGTGGTTGATCCAGATAATGGTTGGGGTGCACCGTTGGGTATAATGTATTAAAAAAAAACACCAACAAATGCATATTTGAACCCGATACTGTACATTTTTCATAGAATTAATGTACAAGCACAATGGCATTGACCAAATAATGTATCTCAAAAACTAACAATGTACAGAGACATTAGACAATGGCTTTGACATAAGACATAAGAGAATGGAATTGACCAGATAATGTAGCTTATCAAAAACAATGCGCAGTGACATCCGACAATGAATTTGACCAGATAATGTAGCTCATCAAGTAAACAATGTATACAGAGACCTCAAGAATGGAGTTGACCAGATAATGTAGCTCATCAAGAAAACAATGTACACAGAGACATCAGAGAATGGAGTTGACCAGATAATGTAGCTCCTCAAGTAAACAATGTACAGAGACATCAGAGAATGGAGTTTACCATATAATGTAGCTCATCAGTGAAATAATGTAATAACACATGATAATCAAATTCCAGATGTAACCATATAATGTAGCAAATTATTGGGATAATGTAAAAGCAATAAAGTACAACATTAACATAACACAAGTAGACAACATGAATAATGTAGCAAAGCATAAGCAAAAAAAATGCCGATTTCTTTCCCTGCTAAAAAAATCTGCTTTACATGGTTCAATCGAATCAACGAAAAGAAACAACAAAAACACAAACCAAATGCACCGAAATCATTGAAAAAATGATGAAAATCGCTGAAATTCTTACCGTAATATAAACCAAACTGGAAACAAGACCAACAAAACTTTCTCAACAACACAAAAATCAGAAGTATGAGTTCAATTAAGCAAATTTCCCCCAGATTCGTGGTCAACTATTGTTACCTTGTTCTCGTCACGCGTGAAACCTACCCAGAAGAACGCGCTAGATGATTAAATCAACACAACAAAGCCAAATAATGTAGACAACGGGTTCGATTAAAAACAGAGTTGTCAGCGCCGGCGAGTCTTCAGATTCAAGCGTGAAAACTAGGTTTTTGCTTCTCAGATGTGGCGGCGGGTTGTGATTGAAATTTGAGAGAATATGGGGAGACTGGAATGAATACGTGATGGAGAGAGAGTGAAACGTATCGTGGGTGTAATTAAAATCCCAAAAATTATGGACATGCAGTTGAAACGGACTGTTTACTTGAAATGGTTCCATTTTTACCCTTATAATGTATCCGGAAATTGGATTAATGTACCGCACTGATTTTAAATCTCAACCATCCGAAACTATCATCCAATGGATGATATTAGTGCTGTGTTTAAGACTAAGGAGGTGTAAGGACCCTAATACACCCCGAGTCGAATGTATATAAGTGTCAAAGTCCTTTGTGTTTGGTCACCTTAATTGTTTGGGCCACTTTAAATTGTTGTTTGGGATGGAATAATTAAAAATCACCTGGGCCAAATTAATCCTTGATTTAGGTGTGGGCCAAGAGAATGATGTAGTTGGGTTGTTTTTAATTGTTTAGGTGATCTTAATAATTAATTTTACGTGTTCAATCGTTGAGCTCGGATGTCGTTAGACAACAAAAATAATTAGTATAATTATTAGTTTAACCAATACGATAATTGATTCTTAGTTTGAGAACTTTGAAATAATTGCAACATTTATTTGAGATTAAATATTTGAGATTTTTTATTGTTACGTAGATATTGGTTTGATTGGGCCACGACATTGTGCATTTCACATCATTATCCACGAATTTTAATAAAATTACGAGATTCATTAAAATAAAATATATTATCTTAATTCTATTTAAATGATTCAGAATATAACCATATAAAAGTAGTTAGCACTAAAAAATAATATCATAATATTTAAATATGATATGGTATATACTAATAATAATAGTATAAGAAACTATTAAACTTAATTCCAAATAAATTATACTCCCTCCCAGTTAAGATGACTCTTTTTTCTTCGCATGTATTTTATATACTTTGTTTTTTCTTAACTTTAACTATTTATTAATATAATTTTTTTAAAATATGTGTAAAAAAATGAAATGAATCATTTTTAATGAGATAGAGGGAACATTAAAAAAATATTAAAGAATTAAAAACAAATCTCAATTTGCAGATCACTCCTAAGTTTCGTTACTCTCTCTCTCGATTTATCTCACTAAATAGCAAAATTCACACTCCTTTTATAAATTCATTTAAATATCACTCACTCAAAAGTAGAAGAAAAAAATCTCTTATTAACTACTATAATTATTACTCAAAACTATTCTTTTATTTATTCCACAGTTTTATTAAAGCACTTCATGGACTGAAAAAGAAAATTAAGAGGACTGATTTTGGGCTCAACAACTAAAAGAAGAATTGGGCTAGATGAAGTAGGCCTAATGCTTGAATTTCTTCAAAACATAACATAAACAAAACAAGGAATGAATAAAAAAATAATTCGAAAACATTAAAAATAAAATCCCAAAAGAATAGAAAAAGGCGGGTGTTACATTTTTTTCTTTTTTTGACGATGAAAATGTTTAGTTGTTTAATGTTTCAGAACTTTTGATATTTCTGATAAACAATTTTTTATTATCGCAACTAATTTGTGGTATTATTATTATTATGGAAAATGTCTACTACTAATTTATATACTACTTATTTCATCTTCCGATTGTATATTCATCATTTTTCACAACTTTGTTTCTTATTGAGACCATTAATTCAATATTCACTTTTTATATTATAGAATAGGAGTATAATTTTTAATGTTATCATCCAATATGAAATATGAGTAGTCATTTCGATCCAATTTCTTAAAATTTTAAGTTAATTTCTTTATTATTGTCATCTAATGAAATAATCATATCCATTCACATCCAATTATTTTATTGTTAATTAAACTTTAAATTCTAAGTTATAAAAACAACTCCATGTGCATATACTTTATTCCTTTACGTCATCATCCAACGAAATATTAAGTAGTCATTCACGTCCAATTATTTTTTATTACTAAATAATTCTTTAAATTTTAAGTTATTAAAATGAATATATGCGTATATACTTAATTTCTAAACATTATCATCCAATGGAATAATAATCATTAACATTCAATTAATTTTTTAATACTAAATCATTTTTAGAATACTTATTTATAAAAATGACTACATGCATATGTAATTAATTTCCCAATGTTAACATTTAATGAAATAATAATAATACTTATTTATATCCAATCAAACAATACTCCAATACTTATTTACATCTAATTTCTTAATTTTTTAATGTTGTCATCCAAATAATACTTTTCGTATCATCTCGTTTTGTGAACCTTCTCGTATTTTCTCCTCTTGTTAGTTGTCTATTATATTTATACAAATTTTCGGAATTGAAATTCATCCTCGGAGCGTTGTTCGACTCGTTCGTACACAATATTTCGTCTTCATCGTTAGATCCAAACATGTTACTAGTATGAAATATCATTAGTGTTAGTATGAAATTAATTGAATGTTAATGACTATTATTCCATTGGATGATAATGTTTAGAAATCAAGTATATACTCAAAACTCAACAATATAAAATGTAATCTACTTATAACTAAAATGCAATCTACTTATAACTAAAATGCAATATGCAAAACTCCATCTAAAACTTCCACAGATATATATTGTATGTTAGTGTTTACAATGTTGCATGTTACATGTCATGCGTCAGCATGAGATTGGAAGTATGTTGTGATTTCAGTTAAGGATGAAACCTAGAGTTCCCTAGATTAAGCAGCTAATATAAAATATCATTGCAAAAGCAATTCTAGATCTGCATCTTTTAAAATCAAAATGTGTTTCCTCAAGTATTTTATTGAGATATTCCATCTCCCATTGCTGTGATATCAGCAGTGCAAGGTAAACTTAGAAATGTGAACTTTAATTAGTCCGGAAATAAAACAATAAGTAATATAATTATCTTAACTTTATACGCTGAATGTATTTAAAATTATATGTATAGGGTATGATACTATTTTTCGAAAGCAATAAATTAGAAAAGTTGCACAACTTTGGAGACATAACAAAAGTTTCAACTGTTGGATAGTGACATTTACTACACATTGTTACATTAATTATTGTTTGTGTCGAACCCTAAAACCACCCACTTTTAACATTAAAGTTCGATATATATATTATATATAACTGTATGAAATAAGATTTTGATATAACGATATTTCCATATAACATTTATTTAAGTTGATCATATCAAAATTTTGGTATTATTGAAAAATTTGATAAAGTAACCATGTGCTTTTATTCGTATCAATTGTCAATTTTGATAAAGTATATTTCACCGACCTAACTCATAACTTAAGCCATGGAAATTAACAGGGCCAAAAATTGGCATGCAAAAATACTGAAATCAATCAATAGACAAAAACAGTAGGCAATTAACATAACTCATCCGAATTTTATCTTCCAACATCATTCATCATAGAGATCTGATAGCTAGCAAAAAAAATAGAAAAATCACAAAAATAGGACAACTTTTGTGGGGGTTAAATTGAAAAGGTAAAAGTATATGAGTTTGATAACAATGATTGAATTTGAGGCTAGATCTTCTTCATACAATATTCAGACCTCATTTTGCACGCCTAAAAAGCTTTTCATGATATATAACACACAACAAACGCACGAACAAATCATGACGCAATAAAATCCGGCCATGTTCTATAATCAATACTTCACTCTTTTTTCTAATGCATTTTTGTGAGTATTATGTTCTTTATTAAAAAAATTTGTAATAGGAGTCAACTCCAAAAAGGAGGTTATACGTATTCAAGATCCTCTATTATGATTTATAACACATCAAACAGTATAATTCATAAATAGAGATTGTCTGTCTAGTAGCATGTGTCTTATTTTTTCATCTTTGAAAAAAACTACTGTCCCTGAAAATTTGATACATATTACCATTTCAGTCCGTCCCTGAAAATTTGATACACTTCACTTTTACCATTTTTGGTAGTGGACCCCATATTCCACTAACTCATTCCTACTAACATTTTATTATAAAACTAATACTTTAAAAGTAGGACCCACATCCCATCAACTTTTTCAATTCACTTTCCATTACACTTCTTAAAACCCGTGTCGGGTCAAAGTGTAGCAAATTTTGGGGGACGGAGGTAGTAATACGTATCTCATTTTTCCATTCCACAAATATATTTTTATTTACATTTTATTTATAAAACTAACTCATTTTTTTCTACTTTAAGTGATTCATTTTACTTTTTTTTTTATAGATGTCCCTCTCTAAATAACACATCCTAAAATATGAATATTTATTCTTAATTTCCACTCAACTCACAAACCGAAACTCTATAAAATTTCATGTCGAATAAAAAATTGCTCCACTTAAAGTACGACCTAGGGAGGATATGAAGTTCTTTCCTCTAAATTTCTTAACTTACATTTTATTAAGGGTGAATAACCATTTATATCACCAAGTTTGGTCAAAATCTGGTCTATCCCACAAAGTTTAAAATCCGCTAATTAATTCACGAAGCTTCAATTTTTCTAGTTTATCCCACGGGTCAAATTTCAGGTGGAATATTTGCATCTCTACATTGAAATTCATCTTGAAATCTCAATTTAACTTTAAGATCAAGCTCCTTGTGATCACACTTCGGACTATACACGCATCTGTTTTGTGGTATAAATGTCAATCCACGTCAACAAAGATTCCTCCTAAAATTCGACTTATGTGATAAACTAGAAAAATTAAAACTTCATGATTTAATTAACGGATTTCAAACTTTGTGGGATAGACCAAATTTTGACCAAACATAATAATTTAAATGACTATTTCCCCTTTTATTAAAGCTCATGACAGAGTCAAAGTGGAACACATAAGTAAATATTTACCTATCTTACATAACGTAAAGTAAAAACAAAATCCCCCAACCCCACAAACTCACTCCAACACTACATAATATCACCCCCTCCCTCACAACCACTCCTCACTCACTCACTCAATATGATAAGCGGCGACGACCTCTATAGCGTGATGTGCGCCATGGTCCCGCTCTACTCCGCAATGCTGGTCGCCTATGCCTCGGTCAAGTGGTGGAAGATGTTCACCCCCGAGCAGTGCTCGGGTGTGAACCGCTTCGTGGCCGTCTTCGCGGTCCCCGTCCTCTCCTTCCACTTCATCGCCCACAACAACCCCTACCAAATGGACGCCAAGTTCATACTCGCTGACACGCTCTCGAAGGCCTTCGTCCTCGCGCTTCTCTCGGCTTGGTGCCTCCTCCTCGGGGGCCGGCTCGAGTGGCTCATCACGCTGTTTTCGGTCTCGACTCTGCCCAACACTTTGGTGATGGGAATCCCTTTGCTTAAAGCCATGTATGGGGAGTTCACGCAGACATTGATGGTCCAGCTTGTTGTTCTCCAATGCATTATTTGGTACGTTCTCTTTTTACACTGGTGTGGGATATTTGTTTGTTTTGTTAATACTTCGAGTTAGGGTTGGAATATTTTTTATTGGTTCAAACTAGACTGAATATATTGTTGCGTCAATCATTTTTCTGATCAAGATGGACATGTCTTCGAAGCTGACAATGAGACTTATATAATGATTTTGGTCGAGTTCTAAAGTTACATTTAATGTGAGATATTTGTTCGTTTAATTCGCCATCCATTGAAATTTGACCAAATTAAGCTCATTTATATAGTTGAGTCAAATATTAATGTGTGTTTCGGCTTGGTTATATGGTTGTGCCAGTCGATGACCCAATCCGATATTATGATAGAATTTCATGAATTTTAAAATAAAACCAACATGTGATTTGTGTATGATACTAGTATTTGTTTGTTTAATTTTCTACTAATAAATAATAAATATAATATGATAAGTAAAAAAACCAATAAATGACATCATTTTAAGGAGTTAAGACTTTGTTGTTATTAACTATTAAGTGAAAAACTTAGTATACAAAAGTGAGTAGGGGGAACACAAGTCAAACATATGGGGGGCAGCCATAAAGTGAAACTTTTTTTGGCCTAAAAATACAAGATACATAATTGTGAAGGTAGGAATGTGATTGTTCATTTATCTTTTGACCACTCTACACATATGTTTCTTACACTGTCGCTTTCACCTTTGGATTCCTCAAACTTTAGAAAATCTTGCACCATTTTTGTTTTTCTTTAATCATCATTTGTTTGATTTGAAAAACTTGTCACATGACATTTATTGCATTTCGCAATTTGTTTATCATAATGTAAAGTCACTATCTGTCACACGTTCATTGATAAAAATTAGGTGTCGATTTTGAATTTGGCTACAAATCTAACTAAATGTCCAAAAAATATATTTTGTTTACTCTATAGGTCTCCATTTATGAGCCTGCACCATATGTCATAAAAATTGATGGGTAATCATACCAACATATTTGGAATAATACATCATTAATCCAATAAGACAATCGATCCGTATTTTATAGATTAAATGAGCCGTCTCTCACGATAAGATTAGTCAATTCGTTACTAATGAATTTCTTTTTTTTTAACAAACTAGTCATCATGTTTTAGCTTAAATAAGTGATCTCAAAAGTAATTATTTTATAAATCAAATTAAATGAAAAGATAATTGATTAATTATTTAATTTTATTTAATTTTAATTCTTAGGTACACCCTACTCCTCTTCCTCTTCGAGTACCGGGCCGCAAAGATCCTAATCCAAACCCAATTCCCGGGCCAAACCGCCGCTGCGATAACCCGATTCGAAATCGACAACGACGTCATCTCCCTCGACGGGCGGGACCCGCTCTGCACGGACTCGGAGATCGACGACAACGGCCGCATCCGCGTGAGGATCCGACGGTCCACGTCGTCCGCGGCCCCGTCCTCCTCCGTGGGCCCCACGCCCAGGGCGTCGAACCTCTCCAACGCCGAGATTTTTTCCATCAACACGCCCCACGAGTTCGGGTTCGGGCTCCGGCCCGTCAGCCCGAGGCTGTCGGGCTACGCCTCGTCGGACGCCTACTCGCTGCAGCCCACTCCGAGGGCGTCTAACTTCAATGAGTTTGATATCTCCGTCGCTGTCAGCCCGCCGACGGGGAAGGTGTTTCGGCAGGCGTCGCCGGCGGTGAAGATGGTGTGGGAGTCGCCGTCGCCGGCGCCGGCGGAGGCGTATGGATTCAGCGGCGATGTTTACGGTATGTCGCATTTGATCATTGTGCATGAATAATTAATTATTAGTTGTCGAATTCTGGTTCGTCTCGTAATTTTAAAAATTGGATGATATATTGCGATTTAGTTCGTCGTAATTGTTTAGACAATTGTGAAAAATTGAAATTTCGTGACAAGTCATTTTAATTTTTAAACAAGACAAGTTTTATTCGAATCACATCTTTTTTATTTTTAGCGATTGTTTCATAATAATAAAAGAAAATACTTGTCATGGATAACTTGGTTTTGTTGTCACATTATATCTGATTAGCACTCACATATTTTAATTTTAATTATTGTTGAACAATTGCAAAAATATACTCCCTCCGTTCCATAGTAATAAGGACGTTTTTCCATTTCCGTCTGTTCCATAGTAATAGAGTCATTTCTCTTTTTAGTAAAAGTCAACACATTTTTCCACACCTACTTTTTTCTCTCTTACTTTTTTCTCTCTTCATCTCTCTACCTTTTTCATTTTCCACTTTATTCTCTTTTTACTTAACTCACTTAACACAATTTTTCTTAATATTCGTGCCAAAATTTTTTGCCCCCATTAGTATATAAAGGAGGGAGTATAATTTTATGTACAATTACTCTGAATATTTTATATTAAAAAAGAGAATGAATTAGGGAACAAGAACAGTAGGCTATATATGTACATGCAGAGAGGTGTAGCTGTCAAATTGGGTTTTGCATGTATATTTATGTCACAAGATTCTGTTTTCATTTTGTCATATACTTGGTCTAACCAGACAGGAATTGACTCTACCACTTTCAATTTCAATGTCTCATTTGTTTTGTTAATAATGTTACCTCTTTTATAATATGAGAAAGAGATTAAATTAAATGTGTTGATTTTTATGCGAAATACATAAATTGAAGAAATTGAAGGAGGATAAGATTCTTATACAGATTATAATTGTGTCTAAATTAATTGAATTGCAATTAAGTAAGCTTGTAACTGAAGCAAAACCAATAAAGTTTTGGTGTCACAATGCTCTAGGATTCTTTTATCATAATTATAAAGGTTCTTCACTTTTAATTACATACTAATTGCACATGTTCTTTTCTTTATTTATTGATATATTCTAAAGTTATTTTTACTGTTCCCTTTTCCCAAAAAGTGATTAATTTCTCATAATTTGTGCCGGGACTATAGTTTTAGTCACAACAACATTATGACTGTCTATAAATACTTTTTAAATTTTAAATTATTGATATTTAAATTATTAAAATTAAGTTATCCTATCTATGTATCCACTAAAAAACATTCTTTGACAGTCGTAATGTGGTTGAATAGTTTTATTATCAAATGGTGGAAAATTATTTTATTATCAAATGGTGGAAAATTATTTCCATACTCTATCTTCATCTTCTTAGTTTTGTTTCCTTATATTTATAATTTATTTCATTTTAATGTGAGGGGTTAGTCCATTAATTAGTGGTTGGATTTGGAGATGAAACAATGATGTTGAAAAACTTTTATTAATGGATTACATTATTACATAAAAGCACGTGTGTTATAATTGGGATTTGATATGTGGGATTCAATTATTTCCCCATTTGAATTATGTAGTAAAGACAGTTTGATGATCTTCCCACTACATTTGTTTGTCCCTCTTTGTCAATTCTAGTAATTATTGTGTCATTCCAATTTTAACTTTATTTCTTTAAGTTTCCTCATATTATTTGAATTTTTTTCAACATTAAACTTCATACATTTTCTATTTTTTAGAATGTGTTACTTTGAATAGTGCATCACAAAAGGCGAAATGTGTTACTTTGAATGATGATAATTTATTAATTTATAATTAAATTTTTGTAGTTAGTTTAATTAAATCTAATTAATCATTATATATTAAGTAGTAGTATAATTTTTTATGAAAAAATATTATGTTTTATATTAATGCAGAAAAAGATCTTAGCTTCAGAGACTGCGCAAAGATCGAAATGAGGGAGGGAGATGCAACAACCAATCAAGAGATGCCACGTGCTCTGGTTATGCTAAAACTAATTTTGACTATGGTTGGAAGGAAGCTTTCTCGTAATCCAAATACTTATTCAAGTGTTTTAGGCCTAATATGGTCTCTAATCTCTTTCAAGTAAGTCCTTATTTATTTGTATAGTTTTCTAGGTGTCAATTTGATAAGAAATGAAGATATTTTTAATAATTACCACAACTTATAAAGTAGTAAAAAATTGGTAGAGACGGAATTTTAGTAAATAATTACAAATGTAATTATGAATATAAAACGACAAAGTCAAAGAATTGTTTACCTAATTTGAATAATGTATATCTAGCACATTAGAAGTGATGGCAAGGCATGACTTTGAGTATATAATTGTCGAATAAAGTTTATAATAAGAGAGAATATATATAGACAAAAGTAGTGGCCGTAAACTGATTTATTTCCTTTCAGACTTCATAATCCAACACGAAACCCTTCTTACTTTGTTTGCCTATAGATGTAGGATATATAGATATAATTATATAAGTTTTAATGTAAGATTAGTAAAATACAAAGAATGTATTAAATGAAGAAGTATGTTCTACTGATTTCTATTGTGTGATAAAATAAATTAACTAATTTCTATTGTGTGATCAAATTACAGATGGAATATAGGGATGCCAAGTGTGGTGAAATACTCAATCAAAATCATTTCTGATGCTGGCCTTGGGATGGCCATGTTCAGCTTAGGTATGCATTTATTTCTATTTCATTTTATTACTAAGTCAAAAGAGAATTTCACAGCTGCCTAAATTATGTCACCAAAATCTATCAAATAAATTGTTAACTCTATATATAGTGAAAGATTTAAAGAAATTAGTATTGCAGGATTGTTCATGGCACTTCAGCCTCGGATAATAGCTTGTGGGGCAAAAATGGCGGCAATATCCATGGCCATTCGTTTCATCGCCGGCCCCGTGGTGATGTCGGCTGCATCCGTAGCTGTGGGCCTTAGAGGC
This sequence comes from Salvia hispanica, assembly GCF_023119035.1. Classification (NCBI taxonomy): domain Eukaryota; kingdom Viridiplantae; phylum Streptophyta; class Magnoliopsida; order Lamiales; family Lamiaceae; genus Salvia; species Salvia hispanica. The sequence continues at coordinate 23,973,548 of NC_062968.1, read as the reverse complement.
ACGCATCTTCACGCTGCGATGGTTCAGGTACGTCGATAATCTATTTATTGCGTGTTGATTATGGTTTACCAATAAACCTATGAAAATGGTAAATTGACGGAAAAAAAACATAAAGTTGGATCAAATTTTAGTCAGTTGCGTAAGTTTAAAAATGAACCGAAAAATCGTAGTATGTAGTTTGAATTTTATCGTAATTATCAGCTATGAATTATTTTATGAAATTATATTTGATATGATAGGCGTGAAATCATTCACATTCCAATATCAAATTGATTTCATTTTTTTACTAGTTAATTTATTCTTGCTATTTTTTTTTGACTAATTTTTTTCTCTCAAAATATAGGCAGCTCTGCCGCAAGGAATTGTCCCATTTGTATTTGCACGAGAGTATGGGTTACACCCTGACATACTAAGCACTGGGTAAACTCTAATTTAAATCAAGATTTTCAGTTAAATTATCAGTTACATAGAGTTTTAAAACGAAATATTAAACTACAATTTTATTATTTTTTCAACGCAGGATTTGATGAGAATATGAATATACATTTTTTAAATGAAATAATGTTTTTTTGAACCTTTGCAATTGTTTTGTACATGGATGAGACAATTGGAAAATAGTAGTAGTATTAAAATTTTATAATTTAATATTCTAGTTTCTCATTTTATTAGAGTGGACCATAATATGATTATGAATCTATCCAAAATAATTAACAATAATCCTTTTATATTTGCAGGGTCATTTTTGGAATGTTGGTCTCTTTGCCAGTAACCCTATTATATTACATACTGCTGGGCTTGTGAAGAGAAACGATCATATTTTTGTCCTAACTATGTATGACTGCATATCTAATTCGCAAATACACAAATGATTTTCAATTTATACATTATGTGTGTAATTTGGTACTAATAATTACAAATTTATAATTCATGTTTACAGCCAAGTTATTAAACTATAAACTATTGATCGCCGATCTAGTTCAATTCGTATCAACAATTCACAATTTACTTAAAACTAGCAAAATTATATGTGAAATGTACTATGAGAATATACATATCTTCAAATTTTATTACATCTCATACCTCTTTTACTTTAAAATATAATTTCGTTGGAGAAAAAAATTGCCAGCCTCCACCAAGCCCATGAGTTGAAAGATCGTTCACATTAAAACAATTCGATTTAGTATTCATAAAAAATCAAAATATAAATTAGTTTTTATTATTTAATTTGACTACAATTCAGCATTGACCGGACTCTATTTTCCAACTTCCGACAAATATTGCATTAATTAACCGACACGAATTCGCCACAAGTGAGGTAACCTTTTTCAAGTGTCCAAATTGGGATTTGATTGTGCCTTCCAATTTTCCATTTCTTAATTTAATCCCATTTTTGATAACCTCAATGCAACATATATAGTGCTTCCACGTACCACCTTTATAGTACTATATATATAATCATATATTCATGATTCATCTACACCGAAAAGAAAATATGTCTAGCACTAACTCCCAAGTTATTCGATGCAAAGGTGCTTCCTTGATCACAATTTTTACTATTTTATGTTTGTGAATACATCCATAATTTTGTAGGATTTGTTGGATTTAATTTAAATAATTGTGTGAATTAATTTGTGTGGTAGCGGCGGTGGCGTGGGAGGCCGGAAAGCCTTTGGTGATTGAGGAAGTTGAGGTGGCGCCGCCGCAGAAAATGGAAGTCCGTGTGAAGATTCTGTTCACCTCCCTTTGCCACACTGATGTCCATTTCTGGGAGGCCAAGGTATAGTTGCATTTACATGCTTTATTATTTATACATATGAAAAACCGAGAACTCATCCCAAAATACTCGTCTTAGCAGTGTAAAGACCATTTAGGACATTGGAGTATGTAATAATCGACTTCTCCTAAGTGCTAAAGCACTCATCCATTAATTACTTTGTCAACTTACCACTCTGAATTGCCTCACAAAACGTCCTCGTTAGTCACCTCCACGTTAGTTAAGGTTGGTTTCTTTATCAGGCCGCCATTATGAGTTACTAGGCCTTCCAATAAAATTACTAATATTATAAAGGTTAATAGTCGTTTAAATCATAAAATTTTGTTAAATTCTGATTCGTCTCACGACCTTTGAAATTGGAATATTAAATTGCGAAATTTCAATATTTCTATATTATCTGAGGTTAAAAACGACATTATTTCTCTAAATAAGAAAAGAAATGAGTAACTAAAGGAATATAAAGAAAAAAAATACTTATTTTAATGAAACACGGCACTTTTTCACATAAAAAAGGAGAACTTAAAAATTCCTCTATTAGATAGAAGAGACAGCTTATTTAGTCTATAAATCTCACACAAACGATGTGGAATCGTGCAGGGACAGACACCTCTGTTTCCTCGGATCTTTGGCCACGAAGCCGGAGGGTATGATCATGTCGAAAATTCGCACGCAATTGTGATATCTTGTTGATTATGATGTGTTTGATTTGTATGTTGTGCATAGAATTGTGGAGAGTGTAGGTGAAGGTGTGACCGAGCTCGCGCCAGGGGACCACGTGCTCCCCGTCTTCACGGGCGAGTGCAAGGAGTGTCGCCATTGCAAATCAGCCGAGAGCAACATGTGTGACCTCCTCCGGATAAACACGGACAGGGGAGTGATGATCGGGGATGGTAAGTCGAGGTTCTCCAAAGACGGGAAGCCTATTTACCACTTTGTTGGAACCTCGACCTTTAGTGAGTACACGGTCGTCCACGTTGGTTGCCTCGCGAAGATAAATCCGGCCGCCCCCATGGATAAAGTTTGTATCCTCAGCTGTGGCATTTCCACAGGTCGGTCGGGTTACCCTGATTTCGACTCGTAATGTTGATGAAGATGATGTTGTTTTATCGATTATTTGCTCGTTGTGATTCGATTTGATATGATTTGATTTGATTTTGGGGTGTTATGTTATTGGTTATTTGTTTGTTGATGTTGAGTTGTGGTTTGATTTTGGGGATTTTAGGACTTGGTGCGGCTCTGAATGTCGCCAAACCGATAAAAGGCTCGACCGTTGCTATATTCGGGTTGGGTGCGGTTGGCCTTGCTGTGAGTGTCACAAATCCACATTTTTCGTAGCACGTTATTAATTTTTTAAAGTGTTATTGAAGTGTCGATTTTCAGGCTGCAGAAGGGGCTCGGATAGCTGGCTCTTCAAGGATCATCGGTGTTGATCTTAACGCGAACCGTTTCAATGAAGGTATGTCATAATCCATCTTCGAAGCATGTTCCGTTTGGTAACGATCGTTGAAATTTACTGTTGCGTTTTTTTTTCTTGCAGCGAAGAAATTTGGTGTCACCGAATTCGTGAATCCAAAAGATCATGACAAGCCTATTCAGGAGGTAGATAATGGTTCCTTGTTTCAAATCTTTGAACATTTCTTGGTGATTAAGATGTTATTGGTGAATTGTTTAGGTCCTACTCGGGATGACCGATGGTGGAGTCGACCGTAGCATCGAGTGCACGGGGAACGTTAGCGCGATGATATCCGCATTTGAATGTGTTCATGATGTATAACTAACTTTGACACCTCGTACTCTCGTATTATAATGTTGTCTCGTACTATGGTTGATATGTCGGGTCGTTGGCAGGGTTGGGGCGTGGCCGTGCTGGTCGGGGTTCCTAACAAAGACGACGCGTTCAAAACGCATCCTATGAATTTGTTGAATGAGAGGACTTTGAAAGGGACATTTTTTGGCAATTACAAGCCCCGCACGGATATTCCGGTAGTCGTTGAACGTTACAAGGTAAAATTTAGACGTTAGTGATGAAACGTGTCTTAGTTGATAAGACGTTTACTCTCTGATCAATCAGGCTAATTTAAATTGATTTTGATTGGCGTTGAAGGAGATGGGGCTCGAGCTGGACAAGTTCATCACGCACCGCGTTCCCTTCTCGGAGATCAACAAGGCCTTCGACTATATGCTCCGAGGCGAATCGATCCGCTGCATCATCACCATGGACAACTGATCGAGTTTCGAATATCAATAAATAAAATAAACAATGTCTTAGAATGTACTCTTATAAAATGTCTCTTATGTGTAGTTTAACTATAATAAACATGAGATTTTGGCCTACATTGTAACAACACAAGTAGCCTAAGTCTTCCGATATTAGAAGGATGTAGTTACAAAATGGTTTCAACATCATATCATATGATTAAGTATACATATCAATAATTTTACTAAATTATTTTGTAAATAAAATAAGAAAATATTATAAGTAAATCAATTTGGTTATTGATAATTAGGCCCTCATAGTCATAGATATAAGTTGTGAAAATTGATTGGGCTAGACCCTAAGTTATTAAAAAGACAACAACATAGGCAGTATATTATTGGGCCTAGCCTTTTACTATAGCGTTATACGCAAATAAATCTTGTTAATTAAAATTTTCCAATAAAATAGATCTACAATGATTTCTAATTTTCTATGCTACTAATAATAATAGTACTCCTATATACCACAGTATATTACCGTTTTTCTTAAAGATTATTATATTACATTAGTATACTTAGTACTATTTGGAAAATGATATTGTTATCATGCCAAAATTTACGGATATGGTATCATACTTTACCCAAAATGCCGAAAGTCAAGATTTTTTATTTTTTTGTTAATACGGTAAGGATGATATATTGATTATTCAGTATTTTCTCTCACCCCTAAATCCCAAAGTACAAAGTTTTGGTCGTCTTTAAACTTAATATGCAATTAATCCTTAGAAACAAATAAAAATGAATAGAACACAACATTTACATTATTTTGTTCATACATATCTGAAAACTATACTCCTATTAAAGACATTCTTTAACTTTTTCTTTTACTATCTGAAAAAAAAAAAGAATTTCTATGCGGGAGTGAATTTAGAGCATTACCTAAGAAAATAATCATGATTTTAAGATATTAACTAAAGAAAGTTACACCTAATACGATTTAAACCTCCAATATATTGATCGAAGATGAAGCGTCTAATCAGATGAATTGTGCTTTATCATCGAATTAAAATACCTTATTTTCTCACAAAAAGTTTTTAAAAATTATCCATACATATAAAACTCATATTATACTCATATTATATTTAAGCATTATTAATAAAACTAAACAGTGTCATTATGGGGAAGATGATAATCGACGGCTTGGCCTATTATTAGTGTTGTGCAAGTAAATGATATCTCGTTAATTAAAAATTTTCAAAAAGATAGATCCTCAATTATTTCTATGCTAGTAATAATACTACTTCTCGTCTATGATGATACATTTCTTAGTAGAAATCAATGCAGCCATCGCACAATATTGGTGCAAGTAGATATAAGTTTAATAATAAACAAAGAACACTAGAATATATAATAAAAATGATGGATTATACATAAACTCAAGGACAGCCACTTAGTATAGAATATTTGTTATGTACATACTAATAGCCCAAAAGAGTAGAAGGAATTAAAAAAATAAATAAAAGTGATGAAACGGTATAGTTTTGGGCACATCACCTGGCGTTGTGCACAAAACTGCACATTAGAGAATCTTTTCCTACAAACATCATTAAAAGAGTTTTCATTTTCCTGGGATACCTTGCCCCCAACATCATCTGTACTCGAAGCTTTCTTAGGGCGCCCACGCTTCCCGAAAGCATTACCCGAAGCTACCGTGGCGCATCCGGATTGCAGTTAGGTTCCAGCGTGCACTGCTGCTCTCTCGAGATTTCCATGAAGCAATTTTCCGGTTCCAGCTGTAGAAGACTCTCCGTTGCAACATTGCATTTTCAGAGTTGTGATATCATTAATACTGAGGAGTTTACTCTCTTTTTTAGTCGAAGCCAGCCTTTTGAAGTACTTTTGAGTATGGCTTGCTACTTCGCTACTTGATCTAGTTTGCACACAATACCATCTATACATTACATTTACACTAACACACTCATTAAAAGACAAATGGGATAATGAATGCCATCTATACTTTAGATTTATACTAGCCCACCTCGGAAAATATCCTCCATTGTGGAGTCGACCTCCACAACATCTGGTGTTGATTGTGCACAAAACTGCACAGTTTCATCACAGGGCACCCGACACCTTCATGTTGGATGGGTGTAGCAATGCAAGGTATTGATATCGGTTCTAGCAAAAAATTATGGATGATCTGGATCTCTCTTTGTTCCCTCATTTTCTGGATTGAAATGGTTGTGAGGAAGTTAATAAATTTTCCTTTCGGGAAAGCGTACTTTTCATGGGATGGCTTGTAATGGCAGTACTATTTTTCATGGCTAATGTCTACAGTGTTTTATCTGCTTTAACAAAGTTATGTGTTTGGTTATAACTCCTTCCCCATCTTCATCTTCTTTTTTGTTTTTTGTTTGCTTAGAAATTATACTTATGATTGAAACAAACGTGAATATGTTAGTGTAAATGTAATGTATAGGTGACATTCATTATAAATGATCTTTTACTGTGCAATTTTGTGCACAACATAGATGATGTGCACAAAAATGCAATGTTCATTACTTTTTTTTTATCAAACTGATTTCTACATGCACAAATATGGCCTGATTTCTAATTTTTGTATTGTTTAACACTTTTACTATTTTACTGTTTATATAATTAAAAATTGATATTAAATTTATTTGCATGTGCACTAAAATTGTGTTATATTTTACTCATATTCCTTTATATGCATTATGGAGTATCACGTGTTAGGATGGTTTGGGGATGTTGTAAACTGATAAATGAGAAATATTTAGGAAGGAAAAAAATCATGGATCGAACTACAATAACGAATATCTATGTATACATTAAATGAATTATTGCATAATATAAAAATGATAATAAATGTCATCTGCACATTATATTTAACCTAACAAACCTCATGAAAAAAGCTATGGATAATGAATTTCATCTCCATATTAACAAACCTCACTAAATACAAATGGGATAATGAATATCATCTGTAGATTACATTAACACTAACATGTTCACATTTATTTCAACCATAAGTGTAATCTCTAAGCAAACAAAAAACAAAGAAAGAAGATTAAGGTAGAGAAGGAGTTATAACCAAATACATTAACTTTATCAAAGAAGTAAAACATTGTAGGCATTAGTCATGGAAATAGTATTTTGGAAAATTTATTACACTTCCTCACAAGCATTTCAATCCAGAAAATGAGGGAACAAAGTCAGATCCAAATCATCTAGAGATTCGGTGTCAGAACCAATATCGAGTAGACAATCAGCAATCACGTCAATGTCTTGCACTGGTGGACCTCTTCTACGCCCAACCGTCCCGGATGGAGTCGGGTGGCCTACTATCTTGAGTGAACCAGATGGGGGGCCCAGTTGATTAGGGTATCCAGACAGCAGGTGATACCCGATATCCTTGGGAGTTTCGTTAGGGCACCCAGACAGCAATAGCTTCCCAGCATCAGATGGAGCTTTCTTTGGCCCAATCAGCAATTGGCTCCCGTTACATGCAAGAGCTTTCTTTTTCTGTGGATACCTTCCCCCCAGCATTGGCTTGTTTCCATCAGTACTCGAAGCATTCTTAGGGCGCCCGCGCTTCCCGGAAGGATTACCTGAAGCTCCCATGGCGGATCTAGGCAGCAGTTGGGTTCCAGTGTGCGCTGCTGCTTTCTCAGGATTTCCAGGAAGTAATTCTTCGGTTCCAGCTGTAGAAGACTCTCCCTTGCAGCATTCAGGCATGCAGGTTGCCGTTGCCTTCTCGAAGGGTAACAATTTCTTGGGTTTCAGAGTTGTGATATCATAAATACTGAGCCGTTTACCCTCTTTCTTAGTCGAACTCTGCCTTCTGTAGTACTTTTGAGCATGGCTTGCAACTTGGGTACTTGATCTAGTATGCACGAAATTTTCCGAAATGTCCTTCCAAGAACCCTTACCATACTTCTCCAAACCATCTAGAAATTGACTGCAACAAACACAGAATTTGTGGTCATTCATTAGTTGAACCTGTTCCAACAAACGATGCTTCTCAAATATGTGGAATTTCAGTTTTTATCAGAATCAAAATGTAACTTTATAAGTGAAGATGCAGAACATGATTATATGAAGCCATGACTTGGCTATGATGAATGCCTTTGGACAGGCAATGCCTTTCAACAGGCGTGACATTGAGAAAAATTGTACTGTCTCGTCTCAATATATATAGTGGACATTAGGCACATCAACAGTATAAAGCACTTAGCGATCTTGGCAAAATTATAATATTTCTTCATGCAAGTAAGATGTGCTAAACGCTTTTTACCTGTGTTCCTCTTCTGTCCAACGGGCCCCTCGTGTAGCTTGCTCTGGCTTCAGCTTCTTCTCTTCTAGAACATCGCCTTTTGTCGAATAAACGGACAGAGGCATCTTACCAGACTCAAAAGCCATCAAACTTAAGGCTTCATAGTGAAGTTTTAGATCTTGAACTGTTTTCCCAGGAACTGCCAATGCGATCTTACCCCACATATCAGCATGATTATAGTGGGTAAAGAGAGCAATCTCAAATGCCTTGTCCTCCTCCCTTGTCCAATTCAAAGATGTGCTTGCATCATTTGATGCAGCATCATCCACTCCCATCGTCCAGAAGCAGTTGTTGGATGTCCGATCTGAATTCATGTTTAAGGCAACTGGGGAAGCTTGACTGAGAACAGAGAATACTGACCTGTAAATTTTTGAACTCATCAAATTTTATTGAGAAAACTAGCATCAAATTAACCTCATCTTGCTTAGGACCTCAAGAATTCACAAAGAACTAAAATATGTGTGCACTTTAGATGTGTCTTCGTTTTGTATACACATACAGGCAAAACAAAATGTGTACAGAAGTAATAGCATGACAAAAATGACTACTCAAACAGGGTTAAAATGTAAAAATTATCAATTCTTACTCATTAAAACTAATTGTGACAACGAGTAGAGATAGAGGAATTTTGCATCCAATTACCATTAAGGGACTGATCCCTGAATTGTTTATTTGGAAATATACAAGCAGGAGAGTATAAAATATGCATACAATTGAAGAATCCAAAAAAAAAAATTGGGGAAAAGAAAAGCAGTCCCACACTCGCATCTGCGACACCATTACATCCAACTCCAACTAAAAATCGACATTTTGTGTAATAATGCAGCAAAAAGGAACACTGATTCATGAACTTAATCCTTGCAACATTATTTTTAAAATAAATTTGTCAATAGCAACCATGGACACAAAATTATCATAAAAAATTGAACTTAAAATACTCAGAAATGTTAACCAAAATAAAATCAAGAATCTCAATTTCAGCGATTGCTCCTCATATACTTTTCGGTAGTAATTTGTGTTTTCTCTCTTACTTTATTTGCTAAAGCATTAATGTGAACTTCATTGATTCAGACATTTATTTCACAAACAAAATCAAGTTACCAGATCTACTTTCTCTTCTAAGGAATTTCACATGCAGCCATTTCAAACACATAATCTATCATTAACTACACAACAGAGAAACTAAACCATTAACTAAGTTTATACTTTCATGAAAATCTATAAAAAAAGATGCAATTTTTTCCTCATTTGTGTATAGCTATGCAATTAAAACTCTTTAAACGATAGATCTACCTTCAAGAATATAATTCTTGGCGAAGACTGCACAAAAACGGATGCTGTGGCCTCCAAATCCTTAGAAAATACGCTTGTTCTCTGAGATGTTTCAGCCCTCTAGATTTACAGTAACATTTACTCTGAAGAAGCATAAGCAATGGACTAACCTGTGTTTCTTATATAGGCGCTGGGCATGCAAACTAGTGCGCATGCGTTATAAAATTAAATGATCCTGCTGTCGCTTTTTGTCCTGTGTGTATTGCTTAGCAGCCACCTTGCTCTCTTAGTCTTTTTGTTTTGTAATAATCATTTTTGTAACATGGAGTAAGGTCGATTGGACTGGAATAAGTGGCCAGTGGTATCGCTTAACAGCCACCTGGCTTTTTTAATCTTTTGTTTTGTAATAATCCCTTACAATCAAAGTTGACTTGCTAAAAGATACAAACTCCTTTACACGTATATGATTGTAGGGTCAGTGATGGTGAGTGTAGGTGCCATAAAGGTCTTGTGACGTGTGAGGATAGATGTTACGTATGAAAGCATTTGAGCAAGCGTTATAACTTATAAGTAAGGTGTGATTAATGCTATTTTCCACTATTCTATTTCGGAATAAGTTAACGTGTGGCTGCTCAGAAGCCACTTGGCCACCTTTGTAATCTACTATTAATATGTTCTTATTATTGTATTCCTGTAATAAACTTATCGCACGTGTATTTGATTAAAGAACATAAGAATTTTTACATTGATACCAAAAACCAGTTATTAGTTGGATGATCTACAACAGGCAGAGCGTCTGAGAAAATATTAGTAATAATACGGATTACATTATTTTAGAGTCGACTAATACGACTACTCATGAATGAGGCAGAGTACTTTCACACAAAACAATAATAAGTCATAGCAATCTTGAACAATGAGAAGTAATCACCTTACTAATTCTAAATATATTAGATTAGGCAACATATAACACAAATTTATAATGTAGCTGAAGAAAATATGCATGTATTTGATTGCTTTGATAATCAATGATTTGGGCCAGTTTCAGCCCATTGTTGTATCCATTACATTTTCTATGACACTATCATTAACTACAAAACAGATTAAGATTGTTGAGTGCACAGTATTCTAACCCAGCAGATTTCCGAACCTTGTTTTCATAGCACCATGGGCCAATATGGAAGTAATTTTGTAAATGTGAAAAGAATCACACATTTTAACGAAAGAGAAGCTGTGTGCTGGTACATTTTTTTGTTTGCTTTTCCTATCTTTTGTTCTATATACCAACCTGTGGTGTACCATATCTCTACCACTATCAACTTTTTTTTAGTTAGTAAAATGTGAGTTATGGTTGATTATTACAATTAGTTTTTCATTCTCAACTGTTGGTAAAATTTATATTCTTGAGTGTGGTTCCCAACTAAAATAGAGGTCCAGATGATTGTTCTCCAAAAAAACAAGGTATGGGATGGATTCCATAAATTCTGTTGGATTGCTTGAAATAATATACCAGAGGTGCTGAGGAGGGCGGAAGCCCCCCCCCCCCTCTTCCCCAAACAAAATAATCCTTTTTTCAAAATATCTATACTTGATCAAGAAAAATATATACGCTTATATATGAACTTCGAACAATATCCCCATAATGAATTTGTTTGCGTCCGCTACTTTTAGAATACACCAGACCAAGAAAAAGATTTACATTATGTTCCCCAAAGGTCTTCATAGGAATCCATGATTGTTCTGTTTTTCTACTTACACTTGGAAGTTCCATATTTGTTCGAGTAACAATCTCGCAAATATCTTAATCATCTTGTTTACTGTATTAGTTATCTGTAGCTGTGTGGCATACTTCTTTTACTATTATTTACGGCAAACTCTTCTACTACTAAAACTACAACTTCCGCACAAAAAATCCAACATAAACTGCTTTACTTATGTCTTCCTTTGCAGCTGAAAATAAGCACTGACACACTCCCTACTTGATAAAGATCATCATATTTTATTTCACAGTAATTCCAAACTTCATTGAGCTAAGAAGATAACAAAGAACAAGCAACAAAATCAAATTCATCCACATTCCGAAAACATGTGAGACATTGAAACACAATAGTTATACTAATTTGTAGAGCAGACACTGAATTGAACTTGTACAGAAAAACATAGACTAATTAACATAACAATTCAACACCGCAATGCAACCAACAATCCAAGTTAATCGACATTCAGATCATATGGACACAGGCATTATTAACACAATCGTCATTCAGGCATTTCATCGAACAGATAGAGAGCATGGAGAAGCAGCGTTAAGTGGCTGAAATTAAATTAACGGACTTTGTTCACCTGTATGCAGTAGATATAGCCCTCCAAGCTTCCGGCGGCGAGAATACCGCCGGAGCTCGGACGCCTTTCCGGCCGCTCATGGTTGGTAACAATCGGCATTGGAATCACTAACAAGACTAATTGGGTTTTCATGTGTGTATAATCAAACAATCGAGCTTGATTTTTGCAATGAATCCAACAACTGGTATAAGGGTTTAATCTTTGCATCTTTGAGCTTGTGACTTTACTAATTTTATCAATTTTATCCTAAACTTTGAAACTTACTAATTATAAGTCAATTTCTCTTAATTAAATCAATTTTATAACAATATTTGCTTGTATTGAAATTATAAAGGGTTTTTAGGTGATTATTTAAAAAAAAAAAAACTAAAGAGAAATATTAATATTTATTTTAGGTCATTATCTCATTATAATTATTATTACTTCATGATTTATAGACATCTCAAATGATGGAATAACTGGTCTAACAATTAAAATTATTCCATATTTGATAGTAGTGATCCGTTTGTAAATTTTCATGAATTTTTTTTATAACAGGCTTATTATAATTTTCATATATTTTTTTATGAAACATTTATTTTAGGATAATGAACATTTTATGAAATCCGTCCAACTAACAAAGACTTATTAATTGTTTAATGTTTTTATCTGAAAGAAGGTGATAGTGATTATTTGATGGGCTAAAGTGAGGTGATAGTGATTTTTGATGGGCTAAAGTGGGCTGATGTGTTTGCATATTTTCAATTATTTTTGGAGCCATATTTATCAGCATACTTAGGCCCATTACATAGCCTAATTAAAAAACAAACATTTAAGATTACTTAAAACTATACTCTTATTAAGATATTAACTAAAGAAAGTTAAACCTAATAAGATTCAAACCTCCAATATATTGATCGAAGACAGTGTTGGGGTTGGGGGGGCCTGGTCCCCCATCAAATTTCCTTTTATGTATATATAGTTTGTGTAATAAATGTTTACATATGAATTTGGTGGCTCCGTAGGTTAGGTACTATGTCTCTAGTAAAAATGTCCTACCTTCGATCCTCTTTGGTGACGATTTTCTAAAGTTTATTTTCTCTACTTTATATTTATACAACTTTTTTAATTCTTTTTTCTGTTTATGTAGTATAATGTATATATTTTATTTTTCTTTTGCTTTCTATTTTTTAAAATATAGTTTCTATCTGTTTTCTTTTACACCACTAATTATGCTACTTTTACCTCTTTGGTGACAATTTTCTAAAGTTTATTTTCTCTACTTTATATTTATACAACTTTTTTAATTCTTTTTTCTGTTTATTTAGTATAATGTGTATATTTTATTTTTCTTTTGCTTTCTATTTTTTAAAATATAATTTCTATCTATTTTCTTTTACATTACTAATTATGCTAATTTTAATTCTTTATTATTTCGAAATTATTTTCTTCCATCATTATAGTCATTACAAAAAATATTGTATTCTATTTTTTATAATTTATATTTTTGTTGATATTTTCTATGGTGACATTTAAACATCGTAAAAAATTCGTTTCCATCCATTATACTTACGTAAAAATTGAAAATATCAAATAATCGAGCTTTTGACGTCATGAACATCGAAAAAATTCTATAACTATTAACAATAATTTTGGCTCCCACCGTAAAACTTCTGGCTTCACCACTGATCGAAGATGAAGTGTCTTATCAGATGAATTGTGTTTTATCATTGAATTAAAATACCTTATTCTTTCACCGAAAGTTTTAAAAAATTATCCATACATATTAAACTCCAATTATACTCATGTGATATTTAAGCATTATTAATAAAATTAAACAGTCATTATGGGGATGATAATCCACAGTTAGGCCCATTATTAGTGTTGTGCAAGTAAATGATATCTCGTTAATTAAAATTTTTCAAAAAATTAGATCCTCGATTATTTCTAGGGATGTCAATCTAGCTCGAAACCTGCGGATCGACCCAAATAACCCGGTAAAATCATAGGGTTAGGGTCAGAAAATTGTAACCCAAATACATAACAGGGCTACACGGGCTGGCCCGGGTGGGTTGCGGGTTAGCCCATGGGTTGAGCAATTAAAAAAAATATTACTATCAAATTTTGGGTTTATATACTTATATATATGAAATATATATGGCATATGAATTATATATGGTAATTATGTCTTCTTTCTCAAATTAAAGTTAGGGTTATATGAAATATAGAGTATATTAATATAATAATATGTACTCATATAATCACATTAAACTTCATAGAATTTATTTTTTGACATACTATTATCTATACTATCTTTTTTAACTTATTAGAATTTATTTTTTTTTATACAATTAATAAAGTTATTTAACTCCTTTTGAAATGCATGATTTCTATTTAATTGTCATTTAGTATTCAGATTCACACATGCTACTATTTGAGCGATATGTTTATGTATTTTGTTTCAATTTTCAATAGCTATTATTTTCCTCTCTTGATCACTTTGCTAATATTTCACTTTACGACAATTTGTTTTTTTATAACTTAGAATATTGAATTGGATAAAAAGAAACAAATAAGATCACTTCTGACCCGAATAGCCCGTGGGTTAGCTCGTAACCCGAAGAGTTAGGGTCAGGGCCAAAAATTTATAACCTGAAAAATCCATAGCCCGAATAACCCGCACCCAAATAGCCCGACAACCCGAGTAGTTTGACCCGAACCCGAGTGGATTAGCCCAATTGACATCCTTAATTATTTCTATGCTAGTACCTCGACTATTTCTACACTAGTAATAATACTACTTCCACGGCCCGGCTAAGACGATATATTTCTTCATAGAAATCGGTGCAGCCATCGCACAATATTTGTGCACGTAGAAATAAGTTAAATAATAAACTAATTAAAAGGAACACTAGAATAATAAAAATAGTGGATTATACATAAACTAAATGACAACTACTTAGCATAAAGTATTTATTATGTACATACTAATAGCCAAAAAAGTACTCCCTATGTTCTACGCTAGTTGAGTAATTTCTTTTTCTGCACTCATTTTAGAAAAATGAGAATAAATAGTTAAAATGGAGAAAAAATAAAGTAAGAGAGAGAATAATGTAGATAAAAATCTTATCTACCTTATTCTGTCACATACTTTACTCTCTTTCCATTTTAACTATTTATTATATTATTTTTGCAAAACGAGTAAAGAAAATGAAATGACTCAACTACCGCGGAACGGAAGGAGTAGAAGGAAATAATTAAAATATAAAAGTGATTGAACGGTGCAGTTTTGTGCACATCACCTGGTGTTGTGCACAAAACTGCACATTACATAATCCATTCCTACAAACCTCATTAAAAGAGTTTTCCTTTTACTGGGATACCTTGCCCCCAGCATCAGCTTGTTTTCATCAGCATTCGAAGCTTTCTTAGGGTGCTCGTACTTCCCGAAAACATTACCTGAAGCTACCGTGGCGCATCCGGACAGCAGGTGGATTCCAGCGTGCGCTGCTGCTCTATCGAGATTTCCAAGAAGCAATTCTCTGGTTCTAGCTGTAGAAGACTCACGTGTCACTTGCTCTGACTTCAGCTTCTTCTCTTCTAGAACATCGCCTTTTGTCGAATAAATGGACAGAGGCATCTTGCCATACTCAACAGAGGCATCTTGCAAAATGAGTGCAGAAAATGAAATAACTCAACTACCGCGGAACGGAGGGAGTAGAAGGAAATAAATAAAATATAAAAGTGATTGAACGGTGTTGTTTTGTGCACATCACCTGGTGTTGTGCACAAAACTGCATATTACATAATTCATTCCTACAAACCTCGTTAAAAGAGTTTTCCTTTTATTGGGATACCTTGCCCCCAGCATCAGCTTGTTTTCATCAGCATTCGAAGCTTTCTTAGGGTGCTCGTACTTCCCGAAAACATTACCTGAAGCTACCGTGGCGCATCCGGACAGCAGTTGGATTCCAGCGTGCGCTGCTGCTCTCTCGAGATTTCCAAGAAGCAATTCTCTAGTTCTAGCTGTAGAAGACTCACGTGTCAGTTGCTCTGACTTCAGCTTCTTCTCTTCTAGAACATCGCCTTTTGTCGAATAAATGGACAGAGGCATCTTGCCAGACTCAACAGAGGCATCTTGCAAAATGAGTGCAAAATATGAAATGACTCAACTACCGCGGAACGGAGGGAGTAGAAGGAAATAAATAAAATATAAAAGTGATTGAACGGTGCTGTTTTGTGCACATCACCTGGTGTTGTGCACAAAACTGCATATTACATAATCCATTCCTAAAAACCTCATTAAAAGAGTTTTCCTTTTATTGGGATACCTTGCCCCCAACATCAGCTTGTTTTCATCAGCATTCGAAGCTTTCTTAGGGTGCTCGTGCATCCCGAAAGCATTACCTAAAGCTACCGTGGCGCATCCGGTCAGCAGTTGGGTTCCATCGTACGTTGCTGCTCTCTTGAGATTTCCACTAAGCAATTCTCTGGTTCTAGCTGTAGAAGACTCTCGTGTCACTTGTTCTGACTTCAGCTTCTTCTCTTCTAGAACATCGCCTTTTGTCGAATAAATGGACAGAGGCATCTTGCCAGACTCAACAAAGGCATCTTGCAAAATGAGTGCAGAAAATGAAATAACTCAACTACCGCGGAACGAAAGTAGTAGAAGGAAATAATTCAAATATAAAAGTGATTGAACGGTGCTGTTTTGTGCACATCACCTGTTGTTGTGCACAAAACTGCACATTACATAATTTATTCCTACAAACTTCATTAAATGAGTTTTCCTTTTATTGAGATACCTTGCCTCCAGCATCAGCTTGTTTTCATTAGTATGCGAAGCTTTCTTAGGGTGCCCGTGCTTCCCGAAAGCATTACCTGAAGGTATCGTGGCGCATCCAGACAGCAGTTGGATTCCAGCGTGCGCTGCTGCTCTCTCGAAATTTCCAGGAAGCAATTCCCTGTTTCTAGCTGTAGAAGACTCTCGTGTCACTTGTTCTGACTTCAGCTTCTTCTCTTCTAGAACATCGCCTTTTGTCGAATAAATTGACAGAGGCATCCTTGCAAAATGAGTGCAGAATATGAAATGACTCAACTACTGCGGAACGGAGGGAGTAGAAGGAAATAAATAAAATATAAAAGTGATTGAACGGTGCTATTTTGTGCACATTACCTGGTGTTGTGCACAAAACTGCACATTACATAATCCATTCCACAAACCTCATTAAAAGAGTTTTCCTTTTATTGGGATACCTTGCCCCCAGCATCAGCTTGTTTTCATCCGTATTCGAAACTTTCTTAGGGTGCTCGAGCTTCCCGAAAGCATTACCTCAAGCTATCGTGGCGCATCCGGACAGCAGTTGGGTTCTAGCGTGCGCTACAGCTCTCTCGAGATTTCCAAGAAGAAATTCTCTGGTTCTAGCTGTAGAAGACTCTCGTGTCACTTGCTCTAACTTCAGCTTCTTCTCTTCTAGAACATCGCCTTTTGTCGAATAAATTGACTGAGGCATCTTGCCAGACTCAACAGAGGCATCTAGCAAAATGAGTGCAAAAAATGAAATGACTCAACTACCGCGGAACGGAGGGAGTAGAAGGAAATAAATAAAATATAAAAGTGATTGAACGGTGCTGTTTTGTGCACATCACCTGGTGTTGTGCACAAAACTGCACATTACATAATCCATTCCTACAAACCTCATTAAAAGAGTTTTCCTTTTATTGGGATACCTTGCCCCCGGCATCAGCTTGTTTTCATCAGTATTCGAAGCTTTCTTAGGGTGCTCGTGCTTCCCAAAGCATTGCGTTCCAGCGTGCGCTGCTGCTCTCTCGAGATTTCCAGGAAGCAATTCTCTGGTTCTAGCTGTAGAAGAGTCTCGTGTCACTTGCTCTGACTTCAGCTTCTTCTCTTCTAGAACATCGCCTTTTGTCGAATAAATGGACAAGGGCATCTTGCCACACTCAAAAGAGCCATCTTGCAAAATGGGTGCAGAAAATGAAATGACTCAACTACCGCAGAACGGAGGGAGTAGAAGGAAATAAATAAAATATAAGAGTGATTGAACGGTGCTGTTTTATGCACATCACTTGGTGTTGTGCACAAAACTGCACATTACATAATCCATTCCTACAAACCTCATTAAAAGACTTTTCCTTTTATTGGGATACCTTGCCCCCAGCATCAGCTTGTTTTCATCAGTATTCTAAGCTCTCTTAGGGTGCTCGTGCTTCCCGAAAACATTACCTGAAGCTACCGTGGCGCATCCGGTCAGCAGTTGGGTTCCAGCGTGCGCTGCTGCTCTCTCGAGATTTCCAGGAAGCGATTCTCTGGTTCTAGCTGTAGAAGACTCTCGTGTCACTTGTTCTGACTTCAGCTTATTCTCTTCTTGAACATCGCCTTTTGTCGAATAAATGGACAGAGGCATCTTGCCAGACTCAACAGAGGCATCTTGCAAAATGAGAGCAGAAAATGAAATAACTCAACTACCGCGGAACGGAAGTAGTAGAAGGAAATAATTCAAATATAAAAGTGATTGAACGGTGCTGTTTTGTGCACATCACCTGTTGTTGTGCACAAAACTGCACATTACATAATTTATTCCTACAAACTTCATTAAATGAGTTTTCCTTTTATTGAGATACCTTGCCTCCAGCATCAGCTTGTTTTCATCAGTATGCGAAGCTTTCTTAGGGTGCCCGTGCTTCCCAAAAGCATTACCTGAAGGTATCGTGGCGCATCCAGATAGCAGTTGGATTCCAGCGTGCGCTGCTGCTCTCTCGAGATTTCCAGGAAGCAATTCCCTGATTCTAGCTGTAGAAGACTCTCGTGTCACTTGCTCTGACTTCAGCTTCTTCTCTTCTAGAACATCGCCTTTTGTCGAATAAATTGACAGAGGCATCTTGCCAGACTCAACAGAGGCATCCTTGCAAAATGAGTGCAGAAAATGAAATGACTCAACTACCGCGGAACGGAGGGAGTAGAAGGAAATAAATAAAATATAAAAGTGATTGAACGGTGTTGTTTTGTGCACATCACCTGGTGTTGTGCCCAAAACTGCACATTACATAATCCATTCCTACAAACCTCATTAAAAGAGTTTTCCTTTTATTGGGGTACCTTGCCCCCAGCATCAGCTTGTTTTCATCAGTATTCGAAGCTTTCTTAGGGTGCTCGTGCTTCCCGAAAGCATTACCTGAAGCTACCGTGGCGCATCCGGTCAGTAGTTGGGTTCCAGCGTGCGCTGCTGCTCTCTCGAGATTTCCAGGAAGCAATTCTCTGGTTCTAGCTGTAGAAGACTCTCGTGTCACTTGCTCTGACTTCAGCTTCTTCTCTTCTTGAACATCGCCTTTTGTCGAATAAATGAACAGAGGCATCTTGCCAGACTCAACAGAGGCATCTTGCAAAATGAGTGCAGAAAATGAAATGACTCAACTACCGCGGAATGGAAGGAGTAGAAGGAAATAATTCAAATATAAAAGTGATTGAACGGTGCTGTTTTGTGCACATCACCTGTTGTTGTGCACAAAACTGCACATTACATAATCTATTCCTATAAACTTCATTAAATGAGTTTTCCTTTTATTGAGATACCTTGCCTCCAGCATCAGTTTGTTTTCATCAGTATTCGAAGTTTTCTTAGGGTGCTCGTGCTTCCCGAAAGCATTACCTGAAGCTTTCGTGGCGCATCCGGACTACAGTTGGGTTCCAGAGTGCGCTGCTGCTCTCTTGAGATTTCCAGGAAGCAATTCTCTGATTCTAGCTGTAGAAGACTCTCGTGTCACTTGCTTTGACTTCAGCTTCTTCTCTTCTAGAACATCGCCTTTTTTCGAATAAATGGACAGAGGCATCTTGCCAGACTCAACAGAGGCATCTTGCAAAATGAGTGCAGAAAATGAAATGACTCAACTAACGCGGAACGGAAGGAGTAGTAGGAAATAAATAAAATATAAAAGTGATTGAGTGGTGCTGTTTTGTGCACATCACCTGGTGTTGTGCACAAAACTGCACATTACATTATCTATTCCTACAAACCTCATTAAAAGAGTTTTCCTTTTATTGAGATATCTTGCCCCCAGCATCAGCTTGTTTTCATCTGTATTCGAAGCTTTCTTAGGGTGCTCGTGCTTCCCGAAAGCATTACCTGAAGCTACCGTGGCGCATCCGGACCGCAGTTGGGTTCCAGCGTGCGCTGCTGCTCTCTCGAGATTTTCAGGAAGCAATTCTCTGGTTCTAGCTGTAGAAGACTCTCGTGTCACTTGCTCTTACTTCAACTTCTTCTCTTCTAGAACATCGCCTTTTGTCGAATAAATGGACAGAGGCATCATGGGTGTGGTTATAACTCCTTCACTATCTTTTATTGTGCAGCTTTGTGCATAGCAGTAGGTGATGTGCACAAATCTGCACCATTTATCTTTTTCTATTAAACTCATTTCTACATGCACCAATATTGATGACGGCACTGGTTCTTCATCACTTTTTTTTCATTTCCTCTTCATTTTGGCATCTGGTCTAATAAAAAATAGTTGTTGCATTAATAAAATTAGTTGTTCTAGTTTGTTTATTTTTTTAACATTTTTAATACTATTCTATTGTTCATATAACTAAATTTTTTTAATAATTTATTTGTACGTGCACTAAAATTGTGTTGTATTTTATTCATATTCCTTTATATGCATTATGTAAAGGGTTAGGATTGTTTAAGGATATTGTAAACTGATAGACGAGGGTTAGGATGGTTTAAAGGGTTAGGCATTTCTTATTGTCGTTAGTTTCCTTTCTTCTTAGGTTTAGCCTGCTTTCTTTATAAAAAAAAAAAGAAAGATTGAGTAAGAATAAAATCCATGATCTGACTACAATTAAATGAATTATTGTATAATATAAAAATAAAAATAAAAGATCACAATGAGCTCTAGTTATGAAAATTTGACATAACTAAGACGAGTTATTTGTTTACATATTGAAATCAAACAATTATACTCCCTCCGTCCCAATAAAAATGAAACATTTGGTTTCCGGCACAGGATTTTATGCAAGTGTTGGTTTGTGAGTTAATGAAGAGAGAATAAAGTAAGAGAGAGGGAAAAATAGAGAGAGTGATGTTTCCATTTTAGAAAACGTTTCATTTTTAGTGGGACAATCCAAAAAGGAAAACGTTGCATTTCTAATGGGACAGAGGGAGTATTATTTACATGACATTTTTATTTTATTATTGTAAGGATTATAAAATTTAAAAAGGAATTTGAATAAAACACTGTATAATTTTAGTGCACATAAAAATAAGTCCAATAATAAACTAGTATGGGTATTCGGAACACAAAAATAATTACAATAATGGATTGTACATATATACTAAAAATAGAAGGATATTGAAAAAAAAAATGAAACAGTGTAGTTATGTGCATAGTAGCAGGTGTTGTGGAGGACTCACATTAGAGAATCCTTTAACACATCATTAAAAAGAGAAATGGAATAATAAATATCATCAACACATCATCTTCACATTAACAAACCTTATTAAAAAAACAATTGGGATAATGAATCTGATCCCCATATTAACAAATCTCATCAAAAAATAACCAATGGAATAATGAATGCAATCTATATATTACACTTCACTATCATGTTCCCATTTGTTTCAACCATAATCTCTAAGCAAACAAAAACAAAAAAGAAGGTGAAGATAGGAAATAGTAAGCTATAACCAAACGCATAGAACTTAATTAAAGAAGATGAAACATTGTAGAGATTAGCAAACTTTATTACAAACCATCCCATCAAAAGTGCGCTTTTCTGAAAGAAAAATGTATTAACTTCCTTGAAACCATTTCAATTCCAAAAATAAGGGAACAAAGAGAGATCCGGATCATCCAAAATATCGGTGCTAGAACCGATATCAAATCGACCATCAGCAAGCTCGTCAACATCCTGCATTGCTGCACCTGTGCCATATGAAGTAGTCGGGAGTGAGCCAGATGGGAGGCCCAGTTGATTAGGGTACCCACACAGCAGTTGATACCCGATATCCTTTTGAGCTTCATGAGGGTACCCGGACCACAGTAGCTTCCCGGGCAGCAATTGGCTCTCGTTACGTGCAACAGCATTCTTTTTACTAGGATACCTTGCCCCCAGCATCAGCTTGTTTTCATCGGTCCTCGAAGCTTTCTTAGGGCGCCTGCGCTTCCCGAAAGCATCACCTGAAGCGACCGTTGCGCATCCTGACAGCAGTTGGGTTCCAGCATGCGCTGCTGCTCTCCCAAGATTTCCAGGAAGCAATTCTCCGGTTCTAGATGTAGAAGACTCTCGTGTCGCTTGCTGTGACTTCAGCTTCTTCTCTTCTAGAACATCGCCTTTTGTCGAATAAATGGACAGAGGCATCTTGCCAGACTCAAGAGCCATCAAACTTAAGGCTTCATAGTGAAGTTTTAGATCTTGAACTGTTTTCCCAGGAACTGCCAATGCGATCTTACCCCACATATCAGCATGATTATAGTGGGTAAAGAGAGCAATCTCGAATGCCTTGTCCTCCTCCCTTGTCCAATTCAAAGATGTGTGTGCATCATTTGATGCAGCATCATCCACCCCCATCGACCAGAAGCAGTTGTTGGATGTCCGGTCTGAATTCATGTTTGAGGCAACTGGGAAAGCTTGACTGAGAACAGAGAATGCTGACCTGTAAATTTTTGAACTCATCAAATTTTATTGAGAAAACTGGCATCAAATTCATCTCATTTTGCTTAGGACCTCAAGAATTCACGAAGAACTAAAATATATGTGCACTTTAGATGTGTGTCTTTGTTTTATATACACATACATGCAAAACAAAATATATTACAGAAGTGAAAATAATGGGGTGTTTTTTATGACAACTTGTAAAATAAAAATACTAGGAAAGTATGACATGACAGAAGTGATTACTCAAACAGGGTTAAAATGTAAAAATTATCAACTGTTACTCATTAAAACTGATTGTGAAAATGAGTAAAAGTAAAGGACTGATCCCTAAATTGTTTATTTGGAAATATACAAGCAGGAGAGTATAAACATGCATACAATTGAAGAATCCAAAAAAAAATTGGGAATAAGAAAAAGTCCCACACTCGCATCTGCGACACCATTAATTCCAAGCACTCCAACTAAAAGAACAATGCTTCATGAACTTAATCCGTGCAACATCATTTTGAACATCACCAAAAACATGAACTTAAAATACTCAGAAATGTTTTCCAAAATAAAATCAAGAATCTCAATTTCAGCGATTGCTCCACATTTACTTTTCTCTAGTTATTTGTGCTTTTTCTCTTACTTTATTTGCTAAAGCATTAATGTGAACATCATTGATTCGGACAATTATTTCACAAACAACATCAACATACCAGATCTTCTTTCCCTTCCATGGAATTTCAACATGCAGTCATATAAAACATATAATCTATCGATTGTCATTAACTACACAATGGAGAAACTAAACCATTAATTAAGTTTATACCTTCATGAAAATATATAAAAAAAGATGCAATTTTTTCTTCATTTGTGTATAGCTATGTAACTAAAATTCTTTAAACGACAGATCTACCTTCAAGGAAATAATTCTTGGCGAAGACTGCACAAAAAAGGCAACTGTGGCCTCCAAATCCTTAGAAATATGCTTATTCTCTGAGAAATTTCCGGCCACTAGATTTATAGTAGTAATATTTACTCTGAAGAAGCATAGACAATGGACTAACCTGTGCTTCTTATATAGGCGCTGGGCAAGCAAGCTAGTGCGCGTACGTTACAAAATTAAATGATCCTACTGTCTTTTTTTGTCCTGTATGTATTGCTTAGCAGCCACCTGGCTCTCTTAATCTTTTTGTTTTGCAATAATCCTTTTTGTTACATGGAGTAAAGTTGATTGGCCTGGAACAAGTGGCCAGTGGTATCGCTTAACAGCCACCTGGCTTTCTTAATCTTTATGTTTTGTAATAATCCCTTACAATCACAGTTGATTTAATAAAAGATACTCACTCGTTCACACGTATATGATTGTAGGGTCAGTGATTGTGAGTGTGGGTGCCATAAAGGTCTTGTGACGTGTTATGATAGATGTTACGTATGCAAGCATTATAAGTAAGGTGTGATTAATGCTATTTTCAACTATTCTATTTCGGAAAAAATTTACGTGTGTAGCTTCTCAGAAGCCACTTGGCCACCTTTGTAATCTACTATTTTCTTATTATTGCATTTGTGTAATTAACTTATCGCATATGTGTATTTGATTAACGAACATAAGAATTTACTTTGACACCAAACACCAGTTATTAGTTGGATAATCTACTGCAAGCAGAACGTATGAGAAAATAATAGAAATAATATGGATTACATTATTAGAGTTGACTAATAGGACTACACATGAATGAGGTAGAGTACTCAATCTTGAGCAATGAGAAGCAATCACCTTACTAATTCTAAACATATTACATTAGGCAACATATATCACAAATTTATAATGTAGCTGATGAAAATATGCATGTACTTGATTGCTTTGATAATCAATGATTTGGGCCAGTTTCAGCCCATTGTTGCATCCATTACATTTTCTATGACGCTATCATTAACTACAAAACAGATTAAGATTGTTGAATGCCAGATTTATATTCACTCAGTTCCATCCGAACCCTGTTTTCATAGCACCATGGGCCAATATGGAAGTAATTTTGTAAATGTGAAAAGAATCACATATTTTGACAAAGAGAAACTGTGTGCTGGTACTCCCTCCGTCCCAAGGTATTAGACCAACTTTCCTTTTTGGGATGTCCCAACATATTAGACTCATTTCCTTTTTTAGCAAAAAACATCTATCTTATTTTATTCTCCACCTACTTTTTTCTCTCTTCTCTTCCCTACTTTTTCCCTCTCTCATACTTTACTCTCTCCACTTTAACTATTTAAATATCAATTCCTTAAATCATGTGCCCAAAAGAAGTGAGTCTAATACTCCGGGACGGAGGGAGTACTATTTTTTGTTTTCTTTTCCTATCTTTTATTTTATATACCAAGCTGTGGTGTACCATATCTCTACCACTATCAACCTTTTCAACTTTTCTTCTATATTTCATAGTTAGTGTTTTATAAATATCTTTTATTTTTATATTTTCATTTTTAGTTAGTAAAATGCGAGTTATGGTTGATTATTACAATTAGTTTTTCTTTCTGAACTGCTTGAAAATTTATATTCTTGAGTGTGGTTCCCAATTAAAATAGAGATACAGATGATTTGTTCTCCAAAAAAAAACAAGGTATGGGATGGATTCCATAAATTCTGTTGGATTGCTTGAAATAATATGCCAGGGTGCTGAGGAGGGCTGAAGCCCCCCCTGCCCTCAAACAAAATAATCCATTTTAAAATATATATATACCCCATATATGAACTTTGAACAATAGCCCCCCAAATGAATTCGTTTGCGTTCACTACTTTTAGAATACACTAGACAAAGAAATGTTTACATTGTGTTCCCCAAAGGTCGTGATAGCAAACCATGATTGTTTAGACTATGTTCCCCTAAGGTCGTGATAGAAATCCATGATTGTTTTGTTTTTCTACCTACACTTGGAAGTGTTATATCTGTTCGAGTAACAATCCTCACAGGTATCTTAATCATCTTGTTTATAAGTTATCTGTAGCATATCTCTTTATACGGCAAACTCTTCTACTACTAAAACTACGACTTCTACAAAAAAAATCCGACATAAGCCACACTGCCACAGTACTTATGTGTTCCTTTGCAGCTGAGAACAAGCACTGAGACACTCCCTAGGTGTTAAAGATCATCATATTTCACAGTAATTCGAAACTTTATTCAGTTAATCAAATCAAACTTATCCACATTCAAAAACATGAGAGATATTAAAATAGCAAGTCGCATCGCCACTTCAAACAATAGTTACACTAATTCGTAGAGCAGACATTGGATTGAACTTGTACAGAATAGATTAATTCAACACTACAAGGGACCAGCAATCCAAGTAAATTCAGGAGAGCGCATTGCACACAGCAAATGAGGAAATCAAGAGCAGGACACAGGCATTATTAACAAAATCGACGTTTGGGCATTTCGTCAAACAGATAGAGGGCATGGAGGGCCAAAAAATCAACGGAATTTGTTCACCTGTATACAATAGATGTAGCCATCCCATTTCCGGAGACGGAGGGGCTTCTGCATCTTCCGCCGGAGCTCCGACGTCTTTCCGGCCGTTCGATTGAAATGGTTGGTAAGAATCGGCATTGGAATCGCTAACAAGACTAATTGGGTTTTCTTGTGTGTATAATCAAACAATTGACCTTAGTTTTTGCACTGAATCCAACTACTCAACTTTTTTATCTTTTGTCGTTTTCCAGATTTTTACTGATTTTATCAATTTTATCTTAAATTTTGATAGTACTTATTAATGTTATGTCAATTTCTATTAACTTTACCAATTCTATCCAATATTTACATGTATCAAAATTATAAAGCGTAATTATTTTTAAATATAAAAACTGAAGAGAAATATTAAATATTTTTATTATAATTCTTTTAGCTCACTATAATATAGTCATTTTTGGTACAAAGTTATTAGGTAATTACATTTCAAAAAATTAAAATTAAATACTACAATAGTACTATTAGTTATTTATTCATTTCGTCCCATTATAGCGGACAGTGGACACATTCTTTTGGCACTTAACTATAACTTGCATACATTTTTTATTTTATTATTAGACCACGGGTTGGGAGCTTATTTATGACTATTATCATTAGGGACGTCAATGTAGTCCGCAACCCGTGGGCTGGCCGGAATAGCCCGCTAAATTTATAGGGTTAGGGTCAGAAATTTCTAGCTCGATAAAAATAAAACCCGATAAGCCCGCACCCGATTAGCCCGCAACTCATTAGGGCCAGACCCGAAAATCCGATGGGCTGGCCCGATAACCCGGTAAAATTTATAGTTTTCATTTTTTTACTCCTAATTGACACTTCGTTGACTAATTTTACGACATAGATAACTAAAAAAAGATAACTTTCAATAAAAATTTTATGGTAAATATATAAATTATATATTGAATTTTTATTAATATAATAATTGTTAAATAAATTAATCTCACTAGAAGAATATTTAAATTTAACATGCATTAAAATTTCACGAAATATCACAAATATTAGTATTTTATGATTGAGTTTAAGCATATATATCAAATTTATCATAATTAAATATTTTATATTTTATAAATATAACTAATTTTCATCACGATTTATTGGATTGTTCGAGCCTTAACCTTATCGGTAGCAACCCGATTAACCCGACGGGCTAGCCCGAAACCCGAGCTTTTAGGGTTAGGGCCGAACTTTTACAACCCGAAAAAAATCACAACCCGGCAAGCCCGCACCCGATTGACCCGCAACCCGAGTAGGGTTTGCCCGAAACCCGATGGGCCGGCCCGATTGACATCCCTAATTATCATGTTGATTTATAAACATAAATAATTAGTCCAATAATTTAAAATTTCTCTATACCAAAGGTATTGATCTATCCATTGAATTTCCATGCATTTTTTTTATGACACACTTATAATAATTTTCTATGCATTTTCTTTTACTACAGGTGTACCGAATCTCGATAATCATTTTTGACTAAGTTTGCAGATTAAGACCGAAAATTTCTCAGCAGGTAGCAGATTTGATCTCATGAGTTCAAGATCACCACAACTCCACGCTGTCAACTGTGATACAACCTGTTGAATTCCATTTTTTTTATGACACACTTATTATAATTTTCCGTTCATTTTTTTATAACACACTTGTTTCAGGTAAACTAACTTAAAATGAAATTTGCCGAAGTAACAGTCACAACTCACACACTTATTATAATTTTCCATGCATTTTTTATCTTTGTCAAAGGTGATGGTGAATTTAATATTAAAAATTTTTTGGGACAAGGGGAATAAAAAAGTGATAGGGACTTTTAATGGGCTAAAGTGATCTGATGTGTGTGCATATTTTCAATACTTATTCGACCCATATATAACCGAAATATTTAGGCCCAATATGTAGCCTTATAAAAAAAAAAACATTTAAGCTAACTTTAAAACACTATTACTCTAATAATAGATTTCACACTGAGATTTTAGAAAATTTTATTTTATACTTAATATGTTAAATGGAAGGTGAAAATATATTTTAATATGATGTGAGATAATTTTTTCCAAAAAGGAAAATATAATTAAACAAACTAAAAAAATTGTAACGTCTACTTTGGAACATGATCAGAGTAATTATTTAAGACACTTTTTAATTTTATTTTTTTTTTCTAGAATAAAACTTCTCTGCGTGGAGTGACTATAGAACATTACATATGAAAGTAATTATGGTTTCAAGATATTAATTAAAGAAATTTACATGTGTACAATTTGAACATCTAACATAGGAGATGAAGCGTCGTATCAATGGATAATTAACCTATTTTTTATTTATCGAATTTAATATACCTGATACTCTCACCAAAATTTTTAAAATGTCATCCATACATATAAAACTCAAATTATTCTCATCTGATATTGAAGCACTATTAAAAAAATTAAACAGTGCCATTATGGGAAAGATAATGATAATCTACGGCCAAGATCATGTGCGACAGAGCTCTATCTGGTTGAGATTTTCAGCCACTCAAACTGCCCAATCATCACAACAGAGCCACATGCACGCTAAACGATGAGGGTGCATCTTATTGCGGTGGAATGAGCGACAGGCAACCGGATCCCAAATGCCATATTAAATAAGAGAGAGAATCTCCCTTAGAAACCAGTTAAGAGCCAAAACCCAACTGTCAGCAGAGCCAAATATATAGCTTTTCACGGCCGTTATTTCCCTTAACGGTTTCTGCTTTTCCGTCGATCTCAATGCCACGTGTCCCACTCCGTCAATTGCCATCAATGCATGTGGATGGGTTTGCATATGCATGCATGCTGTGGTGAAAAAGCATACGTGGATAACATCTGCATTAGCATTAGTTAAATGATGTTATTTATTAATACAAAATCATGTGTATATTCTTTCTTTATACAGCATTATTATTTAGTTTTATGTTCATTTATATCTGGCTAGGGTATTCTTTGGCATCCAGCCATATCAATAATAAGGAAATTTAAGTATTGTCATTTTATTTGTTAGTAATTTTTTTTTTTTTTTTTATGTTTTATGTTTGATAATAAATGCACAGAAACTAGTTTTAATTTCAATAAGGGAAATAAGAAACTATTAATCCATTAATTTTCTAAATTATATTATGCTTGTTGTTCTTGTTTTTTTAATGTCCCAAATATACAATTTTATTTGTATAAACTCATTTACTGATATACTCTTATTTGACTATTTGATGAACTCTTTCTTCATACATCTGCCCCCTCAAATATTGACATACTTTGCTCCGACACGAGTTTTAAAAAATGTAATGGAAAGTGAGTTGAAAAAGTTGGTCGGATGTGGGTCATACTTTTAAAGTATTAGTTTTATAATAAAATGTGAGAAAGAATGAGTTAGTGAAATATGAGGTCCCCTACTAAAAATAATAATAACAAAAGAAAGTGTGTCAAACTTTTAGGGACGGACTGAAATGGTAAACTATGCTAAACTTTTAGGGACGAAGGCAGTATTGATTATCAAAGTAAGTAGTACCATATTAGAAAGTTTATTGAATAATTTACTTCTAGTATGTACCAACAGTGACTGTAATTCTATATTTGTGGTTGGCTAAATATACAATGTAATAATGTACTTTTGGATCACTAATTTTTTGCTCAATTAATATCTATATTCAAATTTATTCCTTTCATGTTTTTTTAGGGGAGAAGGTTCATTTTACGTCAATAAAAATGAAAGAATATGCATTAGTACTTTCACCAAATGGACAAATAACATGTGATACATGCTGAGGTGTTGCCCCTTATTTAGCAATTTAGGAGTATGCCTAGATTTTTGGCTATAATTTTTTTGGTGTCACAAGCTTTAAAGTTTTTAATGTCTAAGTTGAAGGACTTTATTCCGTGGGCTTGATATAGAAATCAATTGATATGATCATATTATCATATCCCCACTTTATGTAATATACATACTACTAATATATAGACGTGCTTTAATGAGAATAGTAAGATTTTTTCCTTTAGTATATTTCAAAATTTCAACGTATATTATCGCGTTAGGCAACACAGTTTTATTGAGATTCGAGTCACATTAGTCATAAAAGTGAACGGAGAATAATTTGTTCGAGCCGTGATAATTGCTACCTATAGGATAAATACTTTTACATACTTACCCAGTTACCCTCTCCCATCAATATGAATCAAGATTATGACAATTTTAAAAATTATTTTAGAAACTTGAAGTGTAAAAACAAAATCAAATATTACTGTACTTTTCCTTCTAGAGGTGTGTTCGATCATTATGTGATAGGGGAGAATCAATTGAAACATAATAATACTCTTACTCAACTAATATAGCTAAAGGAGCATCAGAAAGACAATTTTAATAGTATATGAAAGATAATGTGATCAACTTTATTAGATTCAATTTTGTAACAAACACAAATAAAAAAAACACGTGTCTCTTTGCCCAAACATGACACACCATCAACGCTATAAGCATGCCATTTTATAATAGTGAAACCAAGAATTCAAACATACATACATAATGAATGATGTGATAATCTAGAAAACAATCATTCAATACTACTCATCTCTATAATTATAAATAGTTATCTAATGCGTATATATATACATCCATTCAATAATTTTTTTACTCAAATGTAAATTAAAAACGGAAAAAATAACTATTACTGAGGCCAAAAGTCTATTAATAGGTGATGGAGTTTGAATTCGTGACCTCAAGATTACCATAACTATGCGGTATAACCCATTGATATGGATAATTCATTTTAATTGTAAATACAGTTGCATTATGATTGTTATGTATTCTCATTTTAAAAACAATATAGTAATTGGTAGTATAACCAATACCTACATATACACACATCTATACTGTGTCAATATATTCGAGCATACTTAGCTAAATAAGTGATGTAATAAATTAATATGTAGTAAAAAGAATCGAACTTAGATGGGAATCTACTGTAGCATGGGGATAATCAGCAAATATAGGTTAGTAATGTAGCAATTCTAAACTACATAGAGTTGGTGTAATTAATTGTGATACATTAAATATGTACCTAATCGAAACTTTTGAATGGTTTAGGTCCCCAGTTACAATTAATTTATACGTTTTCCAAAGTTAACCATTTTTCAAGTAATTTTATTTGTTTTGTCAAGCATGTTTTCCTCGATCGAATTGGTTTGATCACTTGTCAAACCAAAATACACTACTTTATATACATTTAACTGAAAATACATAACTTTTTTTTCTCATATATAATAATTATTATAGTAGGGATGTGATCAAGTCTATAAGTGAAATTCTGTAAAAAATCAAAGCAAATCTCAGCCATTGGATCCTGTAATGTAACCGTTAGATTAATGCCACGTGTAATCTAATAATGTAGATCGTGTAGTCTAATAATGTAACGCGCTTTAGTCTAATGATGTAGATTGTGCAGTCTAATAATGTAGTCTAGTTAATAATGTAACGCTTTTAGTGCAATAATGTAGCTCGGATATGATGATCACAACCATCCAATCTAAGAATCCAATGGCTGATATTTGCTTTGATTTTTGACAGAATCTGCTTTATGGACCATAATGTGCCTCTATTATAATATACATCATATAAAAATATTAAAAATTAATGCTTTTGGTATGATAGATGTGTTTACAACTTGACCACGCGTCAAAATATAAAAACTAATTAAGCAAATTCAAAACCTTTTATAAATAATATTTGCAAAATTAAAAAATGATTCAATTGGCCACGCGTCAAAATATAAAAACTAATTAAGCAAATTCAAAACCTTTTATAAATAATATTTGCAAAATTAAAAAATGATTCAATTGGTTGACGGCTGACAATAAATCCATAAGTTTTTCTGATTTAAAGCAGTTTGTTAACCAATTGATCAAAAGATGCGAATCAGACTGAATCAAGTCTCGATTTATAAACAACTTGATCTCTAGTTATAGAGTGAACTACATAAACAGTACATGATCTTTCACTTTCGCACATAAATGGTACCTGATTTTTATTTTATATCGTTTTTGGTATCTATTAATCACATTTTTAGTACCTGATGCAATTTTCACTCCAAAATATCCTCTTAACAAATTTATTTTCCCATTTGTGTTATTAAGGGTATTTTGGGCATTGACAAAACTAGTACCAAAAGTGATATTATAATACATTCTCTCATTTTCCTCACTCTTTATACTATTATTATTAATCAATATTAATATTATTACTTTGATGTTATAAAGTAATAATTAATTAATTTTTAATATCATTTAAATATATTTAATCAGAATTATATTTAATTATTATAATAATATTATTGTTATAATAGTAAAAACTAGTAGTAATGTTAATAAATAATATTTATTATTTTATATTATATTAGTAATAGCTAATCAATATAGTCTTAATCAAAGTTTAAAATTGTGAATTGTATTCATAATGATAAAGAGTTGAATATTTTTAGTTAGGTGTTTCGACCCTAAAATGAGTATAAATAATTTAATTAAAAACATTCAATTGATTTAATTACTTTAAATAATTAATTTAATTAGGTGTTTTATTATTAATTTATATTATGAATGCAATTATATGTGTGTATAAAACACTAAAAAGAAAGAAGAAAGGAAGATAAAATACTAAAAAGAAAGAAGAAAATGAAGAAGAAAAAAGAAAAAGAAAAAAGGATAAACTAAAGGAGAAAAAAAGAAATAAGAAAGGAAGATAAAATACTAAAAAGAAAGAAGAAAATGAAGAAGAAAAAAGAAAAAGAAAAAAAGGATAAACTAAAGGAGAAAAAAAGAAATAAGAAAGGAAGAAAAAAAATCATATATTTGGTTCTATTCATTTAAAATTTCCAAAAATATTCTCCATAACAAACAATCACATGTTTGGTACCTAGGGTTATTTTTATCATGTGGTACAAAAACAATATAATATAAAAATTAGGTATAATTTATGTGCGAAAGTGAAAGATCAAGTATAATTCCCTCTTAATTATAAAACACTAGTCACGGTCATAATCTGATTTATTTTAGACGGTAAATTGATCACTTTCTATTTTTAGTAAATTTCTCATTCTAATATATAATATCATTCTCTACCAATATATATAGAAATAAAAACTTTATTAAACAATCACGCTTATAAATATAGCTTTCCACAATAGTATGCAATTCGCGCCCACATCCAATAAAAATGTAGTGGCATCTCTGTAAATTAATCCAATTACCAGGCCAAAGAGGTAATCACGCAAATACCGGTGAGCTGTCTTCGCTAATAATGATGATGCATGCAATCATTAGACACATACATACAGCATCATGAAATCATGGCCATTGATACCCATACATCCATACCATAGGGCATAAGCTAGGAAGAGGATTTGACTTCGTTTAGAGAGAGAATGGAAAAGAGAGAGAAAAAATCCAATCCAATCAAATGGAATTTTGACGTCCGCAATAAAACCCATCCAAACTCAGCTCTCTGTTCATCTCTCTCTCTAAAAAGTGAGCTCAAATCAACTGTCTGCTTCTCTCTCTAGTTCGCTGAAAGATTTGGGGACGACTTTTTTCGATACACGCACTGTAGAAACTGGAAACGCACAAGTTGTGTGCGCTTGACTTTGGGGGTTTCGTTTGAAGGAGGAAGCTGAATTTATCCATATTGATGCTCGAAAGAGCTGGAAAGGGAACATATTGTGTGTTTTAGCTTCAATTACGAGGATTTAACTGATTGCGAGCTGGAATCATTGCTTATGTGAGTGTGTGAACTGTTTGCTTGTGTGATTCGCATTCGTGTCAGTAATCGAGTTTTAACGGTGTGTGTGTGTGAGTGCCTTGCGCCCTGTCGCGGTGTGTGTCGTGTTTGGAGTTTTGAACCCTAGGTAATATCGCTTCGTTTTTGGCTTTAGATCGTGTGTTGTTTGTCTTTTTCTATGGAAGTTAGGGCTCGATCGATTTTTTGCTGTCAATTCGTTTATTGTACGCTAAATTTTGTTAATTTCTGAGATTGTAGTTTTCTGCTGTTAGTAATTTGTTTGTTGATGCATTTAATTTAATTATCCTTTTTCGCTTAAGTAAGTATATATACTTATCATTTACACTTGTCATTCTTGTGTCTAAAAAAATTGTTTGATAGGATTTTGCTTATACTTCCTGAATTTGGCATTGCTCTATGTGCTTATGCAGTAGAAGAATCTGATTCGACTTTTCATGTGCAGAGATTAACCGGATAGCTGGCAAAAGACTGCAATTTGGATAGAAGAGGAGCCAGAAGTTAGGATGCTCACCAGTAAAGCAAGCTTCTTTGGTTTCGATGATTTTGATTATCGACGTGGATTTTGCATAGAATACTCCCAGAACCTCATTTGTGAGGCTTATCCTGTTGCTTTTGCTCGAAAAGAACACCCAAGAGCTTTTTCTAATGATTGGTTGTGTGTTTAAACTGTGGTCAAATTGTACCATATTTTCACTAGGTTATAGTTCTGTTTGCATTGATGGAAGTTCAGTTTCTGGATTAATTGATGTGATTTAGGTGTAGGAGTACTAAGGCTATTGTTAGGATAGACTGCTGGTTTCTGCAAACATGGTGCCACAGGGGCCTCCCCCTCCGCATGGTGGAGCGCAGCCGGTTCCGCCGTCATTGTTAAGATCAAATTCCTCGTTGTTGGGTGGGCAAGGAGGTGGGATGCCCTCCCAGAATGCATTTCCTTCTCTAGTGTCACCGCGCAATCAGTTCAACAACATGAATATGCTCGGGAATGTTCCCAACGTTTCTTCTCTGCTTCACCAGTCATTTGGAAATGGAGGCTCAAGTTCTGGTTTATCTGGTCCAGGTAGCTTTCGACGGGCACTTGTTGGTAGTCCCAAATCTGTCACTTCCTGGCAATGAAAATTGGATGGGATTCAACACTCCTTTTTTCTCATTATTATGATTATTATGGTTATTAGTATAACATATTACTATCACAATTTACTATAATTATTAATATTATTATAATATCTCAACTACTATTGCAGCCAATCCAAACTCATCTGGTCACGGACAAGGACAGCAACAATTCTCAAACCCTTCCAGCAGCCAAATGTTGCCAGAACAGCAACAAGCTCAACATCTTGATCCACAAAATTTTCAACATAACCAGCAGCAGTTACAACAGTTTTCTGTGCCCAATTCGCAACAGCATCAGCAACAACAGCAGCAGCATCAGCAATTTCAGGCAATGCGTGCAGGCCTAGGAGGTGCGGGACATGTTAAGCTAGAGCCACAAACGACCAATGAGCAGGCCTCACAGCAACAACTGCAAGCTTTGAGGACTCTGAGTTCAGTGAAGATGGAACCTCAGCAGTTACAAAGTATGAGAAGCTTAGGGACTGTCAAGATGGAACCCCAACAATCAGATCCTTTATTTTTACATCATCAACAGCAACAACAGCAGCAGCAGCAGCAGCAACAGCTCCTCCTTTCCCGACAGTCCTCTCAGGCTGCTGCTGCCGCGCAGATTTTGCATCAACAGAGGATTATGCAAATTCAGCAGCAGCAGCAGCTGTTAAAAGCTATGCCTCAACAAAGATCTACATTACAACAACAGTTTCAACCACAGAACATGCCTGTTAGGTCCCCTGTAAAACCTGTCTATGAGCCTGGAATGTGTGCTCGGAGGCTGACACATTACATGTATCAGCAACAACACAGACCTGAAGTAAGATGTTTCTGCTGATTTTTTTTGCCTAAAGTCTCCATTTCAATGCCTAAAATAAGTTTTCATTTGATGATTTGGCATGACATTATTTTGTAGGACAACAGCATTGAGTTCTGGAGGAAATTTGTAGCTGAATATTTTGCACCCAATGCCAAGAAAAAGTGGTGTGTTTCAATGTATGGACCTGGTCGCCAAACTACTGGAGTTTTCCCTCAGGTGTGTTGGTTTTACTGGTCTAATGATGAATTTTACCTGTGCCTAGGCTATTTGAGTCCAACTTGTGACATTGTTGGTTCTTTGAACACTGTCACTAGGATTGATGAATAACAAAACTTTTTTCTGAACTCAAACATCAGCTAATCTCTTTGAATTATTTATAAAATTACTTGACTGTAGCTTCTCAGCTTCTACAGCCATTGGTAATCTATTATTTTGAAGTGATATGCCCCTATCTTTTTACATGCAGGATGTTTGGCATTGTGAAATTTGCAACCGCAAGCCTGGTCGTGGATTTGGTGCGTACATGTCTAGGTTCTGCAACATTATTTATTGGATGGTTTCCAATGTGATAAATTGGTCTGCCCAGTCATCTCTGGGTTTTGTTTTGAAGAATCTATTTATGAATGTCATTTTCACCCTCACCTACTTTCCATAAGTTTGGGAGGGCATTATTATTGAGATGTAAAACATATAGGAAAGAATTAGTATGATATCTAACTACAAAATTTTGGTTTTCTACTACCAGAGGCAACTGTTGAGGTTTTGCCCCGACTATTCAAAATAAAATATGAAAGTGGAACTATAGAAGAACTGCTGTATGTTGATATGCCGCGAGAGTATCAGAATCCTGCAGGGCAAATTGTTCTGGACTATGCGAAAGCTATACAAGAGAGTGTATTTGAGCAACTTCGTGTTGTTCGTGATGGTCAGCTACGAATTGTATTCTCTCCCGATCTCAAGGTTAGATAAATGCTTCCGATCTTGCATTTTTTTCTTTTGATTTGTGGAGTATATCGGAAATCACATTT
The DNA here is from genome assembly GCF_023119035.1 of Salvia hispanica. Taxonomy (NCBI): domain Eukaryota; kingdom Viridiplantae; phylum Streptophyta; class Magnoliopsida; order Lamiales; family Lamiaceae; genus Salvia; species Salvia hispanica. The sequence goes on along the minus strand of NC_062968.1, from coordinate 23,936,715 downwards.
TTTTCTGCTAATAATTTTGTCAGATATGCTCCTGGGAATTTTGTGCTCGGCGTCATGAAGAGCTCATCCCAAGAAGGTTGCTGATTCCTCAGGTTGACTTGTTGTCATTTATTAAAAAAATTCTAAATACAGTTTATATATCTGGATTTGTAAAATGTGCCATTCCTAACTTAATATATTTGAACTGCAGGTTAGCCAACTTGGCACTGCTGCCCAAAAGTACCAGGCTGCTACTCAAAATGCGTCAACTAGTGCCTCTTTTTCGGAGCTACAAAATAATTGCAACATGTGAGTTTGTGATACATTACTTATGAGGATCTTTTAAATGCAAATCATTTATCTATTTTCTTGACAAATACGGAGTAATATTTACTCCATCTATTTATAAGGTATACGTGATGGTAGCTGGTTTCATTATTCAGGCTATCTGTTTTTACTTAAGTTGCTATGCTAATTTTTTCCAGAATTATTCCAGACCTCAAACAAAAGCTCATGTTTGGACATCTTTTTCTTGCTAACTTCCAATGGTTATGATAAAGCCTTAGGATGAAGTGGTAGATAAGAACTATGTGCTCATGTGGGAAAGATGAAGTTGTGTTGACCATCTAGTCATATAGAACCATGATAAAATGGGATAGAATTTGCTAAAATAGGAATTGATTACTATTTGTCAGTAATTGAAACGTCTGATTTTCGTGTGATGCGGATATAGTTGCTCAAATTAAACTGGCAATAGTTTTGGTAATTACTAGAGAAGCTCATGTAAATGGTCAAGGTCTGGGATATGGCAGTCCAACAATGTTTCTCATTGGACATGTGTAGTTGATTTTCATTTCTCCATCAGTCACCAATGGAGCTTTAGAAGTGTGGAAGCGAGAAAAATTCACCAATTGACCATTAGTCTAATGCAATCAATCAAGTCTAAAACAAGGGTTACAAACTTCTATGTTGACATCCTTATCTAAAAATCCAATGCTGATCGAGCTAAATTTTCATATAATTGCCCATCAAATTTTGTATCAACAATTTTGTCCACATCAAAGAAATTATAACTTGTGGTTATGAGAAAGACATTATACTATTTTATTGTGAAATACTGCTAATATAGTGCTTGGGGATCTGCTTCATCTATATTGTAGTGGAGTATATAAATGTGTTATCAATCAACCTGCAATTTTTCCTTTTAGGTTTGTTTCTTCTGCACGTCAGCTTGCCAAAGCTCTGGAAGTTCCATTAGTAAATGATTTGGGATATACGAAGAGATATGTGCGATGCTTGCAGGTAATATGCCTTTTTTCAACAAATCCTTTCCAGTTTCAGTGTTAAAATAGATGTTGAGTTTAACTCTAATTACTTAGCACACTTGCAAGAATGCTAGTGGCCATCAACACCCTATATCTGTTAGTTGTTAGGAGCAAACTAAAGATTCTCCCGTGATTGAAAATTATAACTATATCTGCTAGAGGCAATAGTAAGTTGCATGTCTTATGATTGAAGAGGTAGAAGTTCAGTTGAGCCGCTTTAAATTCTGTGTTTCCTTAAGGCTTGCTATTTGCTAAAGCTGCTGCTGTATACTTCCCGTTATCGATGTTTTATGTTCACTTCAACATTGCAGATATCAGAAGTGGTCAATAGCATGAAGGATCTTATTGACTATAGCCGTGAAACTGGTGCAGGTCCTATGGGTAAGCTTATCTTATAGTACTAAGATTCTTATCATCTAGGAAGCTTGTAAGTGAATCATACAACGTAAGCTTGATTTCATAACCTGGTGGGTTTCCTATAATTCATCTTGTTTGCTCGAATGATTCTTTTCATGATGACTGTTCTCATTAAGTCAGTATAACTTAGAAGCATGAAATTCGATGATATGTAAGAGTATCCCCAGTCTACTTGTGGATTCCAAGCTGTTTTTTTACCCATTCATATGTAATATTGTTATATTATCTCTACAGAGAGTCTGGCGAAGTTTCCTCGAAGAACAAATCATTCACCTGGATTTCAAGGACAACAACATCCACAGCCTGACAGTCAGCTACAACAGCAACAGCAGCAAACAGGTCAAAACTCAAACAACGATAGTTCTGCTGCGGCTGCTGCTACACAACTTGCTTCTGCTGCTAGTACTCCTGGTGTTAATAATCCTGCGAACTCAGCTACCGCTACGGCATCTACCAGTACAATTGTCGGCCTTCTTCATCAAAATTCAATGAATTCTCGGCAGCAAAATCTAATGTCCAGTATTAACAGCCCTTACGGTGGTAATAGTGTTCAAATGCCATCTCCTGGATCTTCAAACACCATGCCACAGTCTCAACCACCTCTATCCCCTTTCCATTCCTCGACACCGCCATCATCGAATAATCAACAACTGGCTTCACATGGTCCATTATCGGGTGGTCATGTGAATTCTGCGAGTTCGCCAAATATTTCAATGCCACAACCTACTCTTTCTGGTGATGTAGATGCAAATGATTCACAGAGTTCCGTCCAAAAAATTATACACGACATGATGATGTCTTCTCAGCTTGGTGGTGGTGGTATGTCAGGCTTGGGGATGATGGGTGGTGATGTGAAAAATGTGAATGGAATGTTCTCAACAGGCAGCAATGGCAGTGTTAGTGGGGGCAATATACTCATAGGAACTGGAGTAGCTAATGGTAACCCTGGTACTGGTGTTTCAGGGTTTGGGAGTATGGGCAACGGAATCGGCCAATCTGCCATGGTAAGTGGGATCCGAGCAGCGCTTGCTAATAACTCCCTTTCCATGAATGGGAGAGTAGCCATGGCGATGGCACGAGAGCAGGGCATGAATTCACAACAGCAGGATATGAGCAACCAACTGCTTGCCGGTGGTCTTGGTGCAGTTAATGGTTTCAATAACCTTCAATTTGACTGGAAAGCATCTCCTTGACTAGTCTTACATAATTTTGTGGCACTGGACTAACGGCTGTTTGTGCAGCGTAGAGGAGTGAGTTCGTTGGTTGGGGATCGGATATCCGTATAGTGAGAAAAGAAGAGAAATGGTTTGTGAGTGTGCATCCCTCCCTCCATGTTGTTGTACTAATCTCAAAGAAAGCAAATGGTAAAGACATAGGTTTTCTTGATTGAATGATACATGTGATTCCCAGCGTTTTCTCGACTAACAGTTTCGGGGCAAAAACAGCTGGAGTGGCGCATGGCCACCGGAACGTGCTTGTATTGCCATCTCAACATTTGAGGCGTCTGCCAAACCCCGGTGCGGTTGCAGTTCTTCCCCTTAGCTCCCACACCCTTTCCCCAATATGTGAGTGTATATAGTTTTGGATTGCCTTGAAGCCAAGTTTTATTGTAGAATTTTCTTATACTTGTTCTGCTCAGAATTTGTTTACAGTAGTTTTATTCCCATTATAATCATCTTTCACTCAGCCATACTTATACTAATCTCTGCTATTATTGGGGGCTTTTATTCTTTTTTTAGTTGAGCTAGTTGGTTGAACCTAAAGACTCTTGAACTAGGAGTAAAAAATCAGTGGTTTAGATATAATACGTGGCGGTGTTATATGGTTTGTCCTACCATTAATTATTGATTTATTTTGATTTTGCAACTAAACCAATTGATGGCACATAGTAGTAGATAATGAACGATATCGATTATATTAAATCGAAGAATTACATTTGTTTAATTATAGTGTATATTCAAGACGGAATGAGACCGAAGAAGAAGACGAGAAAGGAGAAACAAAAGAGTGAAGATAGTAGTATAACGAATGAATTTAATTTAGTACAAGATGTGATTTCGTTGCCTATAATGTGACGTTGTTTATTTGACACCCGACAGTGCCAACTGCCACGTAAATATTTACTCTATGTCAATGCCAAAAACATGATTTATTGCATAATTTGATAATTAGAACAAAATAATAAAGCTAACATGCAAGATTAAAATTTGATGTAAATTTAAGATTTTACATACGTACTTGATCTACTATGAACTTGAAATCTCATTTCAAATGGGACTAGACATAATAACATATAACTCGAACTTTCGTTCAATTGATTGAATGAAAAACCGTCTTATTATTTGACCCAAATAGTGATTCAGTTGTATTTAAACACAAAAACACAGTCGATATAAAAATACGAGATGAAACACTATTTACAATAATATTACATTGAAATAAAAAGCAATACATAGGTAGTTAAAAAGCAACACATAGTTAGTCATTACACATCATAAAGTCATAAACCTAAGTAACTAACTAACTAATACATAGGTAGTTAAAAAGCAACACATAGTTAGTCATTACACATCATAAAGTCATAAACCTAAGTAACTAACTAACTAACTAACTAACCAACCAAACAACCATTTATCTCCATGCTGAACTGACTATTAATGTCTTCTCCTCCCATCCAAAATGCAGCGCTCCTTTCTCCTCATTCACCTTATACCTATCCGAGTACTGCTGTATGAGTTTCTCGATCTCGCCCCGCACGTCCCGACTAATCCCGCACGCGGTGAACCCGGCCATGGTCATCCTCGACCTCCACTTCCCGGCCACCTCGTACCGCTCTATCCTCTCCTCCCCCTCACACGCCACCACGTTGATGATGTCGCGGGCGAGGCAGTGCTTCTCGACATTCATCCGGTCCTGGCTGTCCCTGGCCAGAGTCGCGTCGAGAGACTCGAACACGGCGGAGTAGTAACTGTAAGCTTCCGCGAACCTCTGCGGGAAGGGGGAGGTGTTCGTGTTCACGTCCTGCTCGACGACGGTCACGAGCTTCGGTTTCAAGCCCTTGATCATCCGGAGAAGCTGGTCGCGGAGGTTCACGGTCGACACGCTCTCGTCGGGGAGGTGGTGGAGCAGGAAGGCGAAGTTCACGACGAGCGCCTCGCCGGGCCGGCAGCCGAGCGCGGAAGGCGAAACCAGAGCGGTTTCCGCGGGTACGGCTTTGAACTCGAAGGAGAGTTTCAGCTGTTTAGCAAGAAGCTCGAGCCTCTGCCCGATGATTGCTAGGCCCCCGACCGGGCGTTGAACCGATTCCGGGTCGTCGACTCCGGTCAGCCGCACGTGCGGACGGTCACCGGGAGTTTTCGCAAGCGTTTGCAGCAGAGTGTAGTACTGACTTCCTTGGTTCACATCAAAATCCACAATGTGAACTCTTTTTTCACCTCTAAACGCCTCGAGAATCGAACCGTTTGCCGCCATGAAACCGAAGCGAAAGCACGGACACACCTCGAAAAGGACCTGCATAGCCGAGAGGCGGTCGGATGACGGGGCCTCTTTGCATTTCAGTGCCCGGTATAGGCCTTTCCCCGACATTGCCATCCGAGCGACGAGAGCTTCAACCAAGTAAGCTGCAATTCGCTCCGAAGGGTCTCCCTGGATCGAGACGTGCTGCCTGAGAACATTGATCATGCTCGATGCTCGCTTGAAATCTCCGCTATGGACGACAGCAGCACACTCGAGAAGCATATGCTTAAGAGACAGCGGACCGGAGATCACCATATCCTTACTGCTCGTTGTGCTGCTGAGATTAGAATCAGAGGACGAAGATTCCTTTGGCGAGTCGAAACAATCACTATCAATTTCCATGGCGGCACCATTATCATCAAGAAGCGCCTTCTCGAGTTCTTGAAGCTTCAACCTCAACTTATCTTCATCATAATCCACATCACGGGGACTTTCCAATTCAGAGGCGTAATCAAACTGATACGAGTTGTGCGTTGATTCCACCAACGAGGTGTGCTGAGAAGACGGGGACTGAAATGGATTGCCTATCACATCAGAACTTGATGGTGAGTCGAGGAAATATTTCGGATCGTAACTGTCACTGGTGTACGAGTATAAACTGGATGTTGATAGCCCCGAGCTATCGTTGTCATCTTTCAGTGAGTACAGCTCAGGGCTCCTATACAACGCAGCAGACCCGACCAAAGACATGTTCGATTCCCGATTCAAACTAAAGCAGCAAGAAGCTCGTTGCACAGCGTAAGAAACTAATCTCCTCTCAACAAGGTGCCAGATGTTCCTCCAGATGATATGATTACTGAAGAGGAAGAATATATTAACAGAAGCAAGTAAACACTTTTTGTTAACATGAAAACACATTATCTAACATCTAACCACTGAAATGCTTAATGAAATTTCTTAATTTTGGACTAAAGAAACACAGATAATAATTTTTTTTTTCTTTTTTGGGTCATATACAAAACGTAGTCTCTTTCTATTTCTGGTAAGTTTTTCTCTGTAATGAGGCGAGACCGATTCTCTATTAATAATATAGTAGTAGTACCTTTTTTTCATTTTTTCTCTTCATCTCTCTTTCACTTTACTAATTTTGCATTAAAACTCATGACGTCCAATGCCAAGACTATCGGCATTGGACGAGTCTTGGCATTGGACGGAGAAAGTAACAAATACACAATTTCTGCAATAATTTGCAAGAAAAGGTGTGAAATTTGATACATCTCCCAAATAAAAACTCAAAATTGAACAAGAATCTCCATATAATTGTCAATTAACTTCTTGAAAAGCAAACCTAAACCAAACTCAATCAAAATAGTCAAAAGAATCACAGATTATAAACTAAAAAGGGGGGATCTAATAATCAATTTACCTGTTCACAGAGATAAGGAAGCTCAGATGATCAAATCAGCAGCAATTAAAAATCAGCAAATCCCTAAATTAAAAAAGGAGTTCAGAATTGGATTTGAGGTCTTCACATATATAATAACCTTTCAACAATGAAAAATTCGTGGATTTTGAGGTTTGGTTGGTGGAAAAGCAACAAGCAGACAAATCAAAAAGTCCAAGCAATAATATCAAATTACCAATAATCAAAAGGAGAAAACTTTGTTAAAGAAGCAAGGAGAATTTAGTGATGCGAAGAGTCTGAAGAAATTATTATAATGATGTAAGAATAATAAAATATGATTAGGACATGAAGGGAGAAATCAAAGTCCTCTAGAAGAGGAAGAACTTACCACTATCATTCCTTGGTTTCTCTCTCTTGATAGAAACTTGAGTGATTTTGATGAATTTCTTGGTTTCTTAAGTTTACCCTTTTATTGTTGCTAGTGTTTAGTCTACCAAACTTGGGGTGGCCCCACTTGATCAATCTTGGCCATTGAATTTTCATCCAAATGCTTGCTATGACATAGGCATAATATCATCAATTTGTATAGAAGGATTGATTTATTGAAAATTCATCAATTTTGGTCGAATTTTGAATTTCGGAGTGTTATGGGACTTTCTAAATTTGTTAATGAGGTTTCAAATTTTGCAATTTTGTATTAATAAGATACCATGAATGACTAAATGACATCGTTTTGAGCCTAAGAAATTAAAAAATAAATTCATCTCAATTTTCTCAAAATTTGGTGCATGAAACCATTGAAATTTTTTAGAATTTAGTAATTTATCTTTCAAATTTCAAGAGATGTGAGACAAATCAAAAATGACTTTTTTGTGTGTGTAATTTTATAGACTTTTAACCATTTCTATTTATGTGATACCATATGCCATTAACTTCATTAGAGAGAGTCAAATACATATTAACAAAGCAAAACTTGTAGGATCAAATATAGGGAGTAGTGAATAAGGTTGATATTGTAAAGTAAAAATGATGCTTGAACCAAAAATCGAATTTAATAGAGTTTGGAGATTAGTAGACGATATTCACTTGTCTAAGTACATACTATATGATTTCAAAGTGCGTTTTATTTTATGGAATGTAATTATTATTGAGTGACAAATTGCCAAACTTAATCATTACACATGTTAGCATACAAACAAAATAATGTAATACTAATAATATGGAGTACAAAATTTGATGATTTGGATTTGCATAAAAGTTAACTTTGATGAAAAAACACGTCTTCAGTTTCCGCGTGACAGGAATTTCAAAAACGAGGCATTCTAGAAAAGGATAATATGTAAAGAGAAGACTTGGTCAACTAATTTCCCAAACTTTGTTAGGAGTCAAATGTTAAGACAAAATCATGTTCGTAAAGTAGGTATGTTAGTTTTTTACGGGTCAATATTTTGTAAATACTATTTACATTTAGATTAGAGCTAACAAATAGTGTGGGATGAGTCATTTATTGAGTCGACGTGATAACAATCCAATCCATTAATATTAAACCTGAATACGATTTTAAAAAATCTTCAATTCAAACTCAAACCTGAACACAACATGCACAGAACATGATCTCATTAGCTACACGATTGTATTTGCGTTGATTCAACCAAGCTGACCCGACAACAAAACAACAATGACATGAACTCGACGTGACATGACTCCCACATAATAACAACACGAAACAATTTAGGCATATTGCAGAAGATATATGACTCGATGTCAGTTGGTGGTTGTGTTTGTGGCAGTGATGACAAGCAGCTTAAATTTGCGGAATTGGTGATAAAAGTGAAATGTAATAGATGCGCTATAGATAGTGAGAAAAAAAATCTAACTCTAATAAAGTAAAAAAGAACTTAAAAATAATTAAAATTTCTTATTCATTTCGAGTTGAGTCTGCTTGTCTTGTTATAGTTTATACTATTAGCAACAAATTGGAAAATTGACAATTTTTTGATGATAAAAAGCGTGTTATTTTTGTAGTGAATGTTGTTCACTCCTCACATTCCACCACTAGTGTGAAATGAATATTTTTGTGACAGTATTTAGTTGGGTTTATAATAGTGAAATTACCGATCGAATTCAATCATAGTATGGTTGAACAAAAAATGAAGACTCATAATTTCGTAATAATCAATTCAAGATGCGTTTCTTTCTTATCCAAAATAGAAAAATTGGAAGAAAAAAAACAAAAGAATAATCAGTAGTGGAATTTGTACTGCAAAACAATCAAGTGCGATGTTCACTAAAATCTCTTACCAATTCATTTTCAACATGCACCACCTAACCACATCCAAAATGTGTATATATATTTACAGGGAGCGATCAATTGCTAACTCGTCATTTAATTGCTAACTACAACTAACTTAAGGCCATAGGATTTTAGAAAACGTGTGGTCTACAATTTGTCACGTGTAATTTTCGTTTTTATTAATAAAATCAAAAAAGATAAAAAAAAGACGCCAAATTAGGGTTTTGCATAAAAATGTCAATATAGTGTTTCGAAAATATCAACGCAATACTTTGAGAATATCAACACAATGCTTTAAGAATGTTAACCCATTGCTTATATTGACATTCTACATATATTATATTGACATATTTTATATAGTATGTTGACATTCCTGCTTGTACGAAAAAATGAAAAAATTTCGAATTCTTTTTCAAATTTTGACGTCGGAACATATGCATGTATGATATCGTTGGAATCCTTATGAAATTATCTTTAATTTGATATATGTTATATGAATTTAAAGTTTTGGGATTTCTTTTAAAAGTTAGTTATAACTAAACATGTAGTTAATTGACATTAATACCCCTATTGATATTTATTGGAATTAATTATATGGCTTTATTGACGTTTTTCGTTGATCGTATTGACATTTAGGGATTAATGATCTAAGCCCTTAATTTGAATATCTAATGGATATTATTTAATTGTAGTTAGCAATTAAGTTATGAGTTAGCAATATAACACTCCCCTATATTTATAAATATTAAATAGTGTAAAAAAATTAAAAAATTTGTGACATGACTCGTGGTAGTTAAATGCATTAATGTTAAAATGATAGTGCTTTGATGCTTTATGGATTTTACCTACAAAACGCGTAATTCGATAGGATTATTTCAATAAAATTCCTAAATCAAATAAAGTAAAATACTGAGTCGGATGACAATAATGAGATGCTAATTTCGAGCGTGTGATATTATTGATATTATATTGACAGAGTCTAGCTAGGAAACGAAGCTTCAATTCTTGAATAAACGCCGAACAATAACCTACAACGTGCTTAAGAACTTGCGCTACTCTACCTCCTTTTTTTCGCTTTATTTTGTATCAAGTGTCCATGCTCGATCATGAATTATAAAAGCTGGTAATTGGTAAGAGTATGAATTCTAAGATGTCGTTCACTTGCTTTAACAATATTACAGTACTATAAGATAAATAAAGATTGAATCGTAACAATAAAAAATCGTTTACTTAGAATGATAGTTTATCCACATATAAAAACAATATTTACTAATTTCTCGAATACCTTTAATCTTACAAATCATTGATTGAAGAGCTTTAATTCTTATAAAAAAATAAAGGGTTTGTACAAACTAAAAATTTATAGATGGGATCAATTTTGTTAGATGGAGTTGCTATTATCTTGTCTTGTGAATTTGTGATTACTATATGTGATTTTGTGGGTTTCGATATAGTATATCAAACGTGAAATAGATATAATCTAGAGCTCCAATTATGTTTTATTTATACATTTTAGTATCTTTTCCCACAATAAAATTTGGACTGATACGGCCCAAATAATTTCCTTTTTTTTCCAGCCCGAGCCCATATGGTTGAAGGTTAAAATCTGGTCTGCAGTTCAGCCCATTTCTGTTATGTGCGGCCCAAATCAGCCATCTAATTGTGAAATCAGTTTATAAACTACGGAATAGTTTTTACTACTATAAAATTATGTGTGCCAGAATGATTTTTCATAATTAGGAAAAAAATGGAATAAGAACTTTTAATATGTAACAGAAATCATACTTAGGTTGTCTTCTACGGCGCCCTTCCCGTTCGCCCGTCGGGGACGGGCGACCCGACGGGCGCCATAGTGTGCGGGAAGGGCGCCCACGCCCGTCCCGACTGCCCCTGCGATGAGCTCGCCCCTCCCGTCGACGGGCGAGTGGGACGGGCGCCACTGTGGCGAAGGTCGCCCGTCCCAACTTGGACGTCCGACATTTTTGTTTTTTTGTTTTTTTTTTTTAATGTAATTTTCGTATTTCCCATTCGTATTAGTGACGAATTTTATTTCCGTGAATTTACATTTTATTTTCGTGAATTTAAATTTTAATTGTGAATTAATTTAATTGTGGGAAGGGCGAGTGGGAGGGGCGAGTGGGAAGGGCTAGTGCAGTGGGAAGGGCTAGTGATGTGGCAGTGGAATGGGAGGGGCTAGTGCTGACGTGGCATGGGAAGGGCGCGTGGGAGGGGCGAATGGGAGGGGCGCCGCCGGAGACAACCTTATACTTGCACTTAAAAAAAATATTTAAAAACAACATTATAAGGAGTAGTTAACTTAGGGTGTCTCCTACGGAGCCCTTCCCGTTCGCCCGTCGGGGACGGGCGACCTGACGGGCGCCATAGTGGGCGGGAAGGGCGCCCACGCCCGTCCCGACTGCCCCTGCGATGGGCTCGCCCCTCCCGTCGACGGGCGAGTGGGACGGGCGCCACTGTGGCGAAGGTCGCCCGTCCCACTCGGACGTCCGACTTTTTATTTTTTATTTTTTTTATTTTATTTTTTAAACTCTATAAATAGGGCTCCTCCAACGTCATTTCATTCACACCACTTGTGTTGACAAGTTTCTCTCTCTAACCTCTTTTTTCAATTATCTATAATGGCGAGTAGTCGTGCGGGTGGTAGTGGCGGGGGTGCTAGTGATAGTGATGGCTTTAGCGATGATGAATTGGATCTCGCTGTGCAAGCGGCGATTGATCGACGGATCCGGCAGAGGCAGCAGCGGCGGCAGCAGGCGGCGGCGGCCGTGCCTCGGCCGATCCATCGCCGACGGCATGTACCCCGGGACCACATTGCTGTACATCAGCGGTTGTATGAGGACTACTTTGCTCCAGAGCCGCGTTTTGGGGATGCCTTATTCCGCCGGCGTTTTAGGATGCATCGTCCTCTGTTTATGCATATCGTTGGTGCGTTAGAGAGAAGGTACGAGTTTTTCAGAATCAGGGAGGATGCGGCTGGCAAACCCGGATACACACCAATACAGAAGTGTACGGCCGCAATGAGGCAACTGGCGTACGGAGGCCCGGCCGACATGTTCGACGAGTACCTCCACATTGGGGAGTCTTCAGCCGTCGAGTGTCTGTTGGAGTTTTGCGCGGGCGTTAGAGGGATATACCCAAACTGGCACGTCTTTGTGAAGACGATCAAGCATGCGGTCGGGCCAAAGAAGTCCTACTTTGCGACCCGGCAGGAGGCAGCGCGCAAGGATGTTGAACGCGCATTTGGTGCGCTCCAGAATTGATGGGCGATGGTGAGGGGTCCGGCACGGCAGTGGTATATTCCCAACATCGGAGACATCATGTACGCGTGTATCATTTTGCACAACATGATTGTCGAAAGTGAAGGGGACGAACTGACTCAGTGGACCAGCGAAGATGACACGGGTGCCGGTCCAAGCCACGGCGTGGCCACCGCGAATGTGAACATGGGGTAACCTCATGGAGAGGTTGAGCGGTTGCGCGCATTTGCCGACATGCGGCAAAAAAATGCCCATATTCGACTTCAGGAGGATATCATCGAAGAGGTTTGGACGCGGAGGGGTGGACACTGATGTGGTTGTTTTTTTTTTCTATCTACTATGTAATTTTTTTTTTCGAATGATGTATGTTTTTTTTATTGAAATATTCGTATTTCCCGTTCGTATTTGTGTCGAATTTTAATTCCGTGAATTTTAATTTAATTGTGAATTAATTTAATTGTGGGAAGGGCTAGTGGGAGGGGCGAGTGGGAAGGGCTAGTGATGTGGCAGTGGAATGGGAGGGGCTAGTGCTGACGTGGCATGGGAAGGACGAGTGGAAGGGGCGAGTGGGAGGGGCGCCGCCGGAGACACCCTTAGAAACATCATATAGTTATAATCCAATGATTTGAAATGCATTATTTATGTTCATCAACCCCTTAATATATAATGAACCGCTAATGCAAATGAGATACTAATATTTATTAAATTTAAACCCAAAAGAATTCACTTGATCTAGGTCATTTTCTATACATAAAATAAAAACACATAAATAGCATGTTACCTCAAGAAGTGGACTATTATCCTCTCCTCTCTCTCTACAATTCAAATTTCCAAGCCATACACACATTCTTAGAAAACTTTCATAGAAATTTCCAAACTGGCCCCACCCACAAGAGTCAAGTCCACCCCCAACCCATTCAACAATGCAACTTCATAGGTGACTTCAAAATCATATACTGTACTTATAATTCCATTACCTCTCTCTCTCTCTCTCATTTCAAATCAAAATCAAAATCAAAATCACCATGGATATGGAGCAAGAAGAACTCCAATTCCTAGGCCTCTTCGGCATCTACAAAGAAACCTTCAAACTCATCTTCAAGCTAAGAAAAATCCTCTCCCAACTCACCCTCACCCTCATCCTCCCCCTCTCCTTCATCTACCTCGCCCAAGAGCGCGTCTCCGAGCTCCTCTTCTGGAAGATCCGCTTCAACGAGTTCCTCCTCGACGAAGCCCCGCCCGGGACCCTCAAGCACGACCGCCTCTCCGACCTCGTCACCAAGGAATGGGCCGAGTACGCCCTCCTCAAGCTCGCCTACCTCGCCCTCGTCCTCGTCTTCTCCCTCCTCTCCACCTCTGCCGTCGTCTACACCGTCGCCTGCGCCTTCGCAGGCAAAGACGCGACGTTCCGGACCGTCATGCGCGTCGTCCCCCGAGTATGGAAGAGGCTCATGGTCACCTTCCTCTGCGCCTTCTTCGCCTTCTTCCTCTACAACCTCGGGTTTGTTATAACCCTGTTCGTGTGGAGCGTCACGATATCGGACTCTGTGGCCGGGGCCGTGGTTTTTATCGTGTTCTTGATCCTCTACGCTGCTGTCTTCGTGTACCTGACGCTGATCTGGCAGCTGGCGAGCGTGGTGACGGTTCTGGAGGACTCTTCCGGGATCGCGGCGATGGTGAAGGGGAAGAGGCTGATGCAGGGGAAGATGATGGTGGCGGCGGCGATATTCTTGAAGCTCAACGTTCTGATCTTCTTCTTGAACATTTTCTTCAAGGTCTTCGTGGTGTACCGAAGCTTTAGGTTCGGGATGGCTCGGAGCTTAGGGTTCGGGGTTCTGTTTCTGGTGGTGTTGTTGGTGACTATTCTCTTTACATTGGTGGTGCAGACTGTTCTCTACCTAGTGTGTAAGTCTTACCACCACGAGAACATCGATAAGTCGACGCTTTCCGACCATCTCGGGGTTTACTTGGGAGATTATGTGCCATTGATGGCCAAGAATGTGCAGATGGAGGACCTTGATCATGTCTGAGATTCATTTTTTGGTTTGATATAAATCAAAATATACATATTTTATATGATAATAAGAGAGGGACATGTTTAGTTGCTCTTGTTTTCTATAGCGATGCAATGAGACATAGTATAAGGAATTTATTGGGATTCATAGAACATAGTGTAATTTAATTGGATGCAATGACCAAGTCATTTCAATGGAGTAGCTGAGATGTCAATTTCTTGTATTCTATATATGTGTATTTGCTTTTATTATTGCACAACTAAGAGCATTTACATAGCTTTGTCAAGTCTGTAAAAATGGAAAATGATGGTGGTGGGAGAAATTGGTGAGGACACCAACAAAAGTGTAAGGCTGCCAAACTAAAATTAGTACTACAGAATTATAAAGGATATAAATCAGAGAGGGTTGGAATTAAAATTAAATTACTACACACAAAAAAAAAAAGGATTGCAAAACTTTGTTGACAAATGAAAGGAACTGCAATTTATGAGTCAATCTATTGAACAAATAAAAGATAGTGAAATTTGGAAATTTGAGGTGACAGGAATTGACCAAGACTAATCAATAAATTGAAAAGTCGCACATAACAGGTAAGAAAAATTATAATTCAGTTAAATAAGGCAATAACGTCTGAATTCTCAGACCTATTCTAACAGTAGTACAGTATTATTTATTTCCAGAATTTCCCTATTTTCTTTGGCTTTTTTTAAGGGCGTTCTTAACTTCTTATGTTGTAAAAAGTATTAAGGATTTGCATAAATAAAAAATAACATAAAACATCTAGTTATCTTTTTTACATGCGTTAAGCTCAAGCTCTGCTAAAAATATAGAATTGCAACCAGGTAACAAATAGGCTCAGTTTGATATCGTCTTTAAGCGTGTTATACATGAGTTATGATTCAGCCTACGTTATTCTACAATATGACGCTATATCAAAGGTAGCATCAAATGCACCTCATATACTGGCAATAACAAGTAAATGAAAACCTTTCCCACATCTCAAAATGTAATCCTTTTCTCACTAAAGATAATAAATGAAACATATGAGCAGATCCCAAAAGGCAGCCTCCAGACTTAAGAGCATAGCACACCTGAGATTCAGCTTCGATCAGTGCTTTTGCTGAATTTTCGCCCAGACAAGTTTTCAGACTCGTATAGCATATGGTTGATCAGTCCTCTTGCCGCACTGTTGTACAAAAAACAGCATAAGCAAGCCTTAATACTCCATAAAGGATGCCAAGAGTAACATGCATTAACAGATCTCATCAAAGAGTCCTAAGTTAGTTACCATAGTGATTCTTGAATGACAATATTATTATATATAGTCCATAGAGAAAGAGAAGACGGGACTCACTCATCCTTCATCTTTTGAATCTTATCTGGATCTGTTTCATGCATGTTCTTCTTGAACTGCTCTCTCACCATAGTAATTAGAAGTTCAGTGTTGAATTTCTGCATTTGAATAGTTAAAGAAAATTGATTAGTCTGCGCTTTTCTTCCTTACTCTGTTTTGATTCAGTTTGTAACCATGATGCAGATATCTATTTGTTTCACTAATTCACTCATTACTTTTCATTTCTCTCTTTGCTACTACAAAATATTTCCACCTACTTTGCAGTTTTTCGAAAGGTCACGACTGAAATACCATTGAATATGAGGCAATCCACTAAGAGTGTAGAACCATACTCTCAAATAATCGAAAATATTAGTACATGAATTTCTGCATTCGAATGGGTAAAAGAAATTGATTAGTCCACGTTCTTTCTTCCTGAATAGGACACGAAGTCAATCATCACCCAAATAGTGATGAACTGTAACAGTAGATTATGTCTGCTTCAGGTTAACAATAAATCATTATATCAGTTGCTTGATTCAGTTTGTAACCGTGATGCAGATTTCTTTTTATTTCTCTCATTACTACTACAAAATATTTCCACCTACTTCCTGCAGTTTTTCAAAAGGTCGAGACTGAAATACCATGAATAAATGTGGCAATCCACAGTCAACTAGAGTTTAGAACCATCCTTCTCTCAAGTATTAAAATAAATTACATGGATACTTGTCCGTCATGAGCATGCTGTAGCTGCATTGCTGCAAGAATAAGGGTTGGATGATCCTATATTTTGAATGCTCGCGATTAAACTGAGCAGCTTATTGGAAAACTGTGAAATTTTGTTCCTAATTAGTAATTCCAGCTAAGGGGAATTAAAGACATAGCCGTTAACTCTAGGAAAACCAAGATTCGAGAGGTTGTGGGCTATTTGCTATACTACACAATAACCTAATCCAAACCGATTCACAAACCCCCTTTTGAAGCATTCCAAGTCGGATGCACAAATGTTTATTAATCCACCTCTCTATCGGACTTCTTTAACACATATGCAGATAAATCCATATCTTAATCTTAATTGTAGATAAATCCATGCGGAGAAGTATATAGACATAGTAGAGAAGAGTAGTAGGTGTATTTCATTACTCAACATAGGCCACATATATATAGTACAAGAGACTAAGATATGGATGTTGAGCATCAATTGTATTTGTCAGCTCTTCTGACATAAGAGCTACAATCCCGAAACTCTCACTTTAAAACAAGCATGAAGGATCCCCTTATGTGTCATGCATTGTATAAATACTAGATTTAGAGACAAACCAGTATACCACATCAAACAATCATGCATACTCTTCAAAGCTCATAAAATAAACAATTCCACTATACGAAATACCTTTTGCCCAATATATTTAGCTCGCCTTAGGCATTCGCGATAAAGCTGCATATCAAAAATACAAAATAAGTTGCATAAGACTAACCAAACTGATAATGAACTTCTATTTTAGCTGGATAAGGCTGCAATCGGATAGGGGTCTGAAAAATAATCATAATAATTATCTTCTTTTCATTCCTTCACTTATACAACAACAACAAAAACAACAAACTGTGTTGATTTTGATGTTTCTAATTCATATAAAACTCTGTTTCAGCTTGAAAATCATGAGCAGTATCATAAATATAACGGATGAACAATTAAGAGAGAAAACAGAGACATAATTCAGAAAAAAGAAGGATACCCTAATGGAATTGTTGGCGAGCTCAGGAGGCAATGCTGTTTGCAGAGACGGCATTTTTTTCTGCAAATCACAAAACAATAAGCTGAAAAAAATAATACTAATACAATAATAATAGAATACCGAAGTTTTGGCTGAACAAAACGAATCGAAAACTGCGTTACTAAACCATAAAATTTGGTAAATGAATTCCTCCACAACTTTCAGCTCGAAAAAACAGACATGATGATCTGGATAATCGAATTACCTAATTGCTGGAAGCAATTGAGGGGGTTGCTGTTACAGTTGTAGTAGCGCTTCGCGAGTAGAAGAAAAATCTGCGATTAGGTGTTGAGGTGTGAGTTGCGGCGGCGGATTAGGGTAGCGGAGGTGAAATTGGACGGCGGCGAATCAAGTGGTGAAGGGGTGGCGCCTCCGTAAGGAAACTACCGGCAATAAACAATAAATTGCAAATAATCAAAGATTATAAATTAAATAAAACTTTTTTCCTCGCATTTTATGTTTTTCGATATATCTATTGAGTTATTTTAGTTATTGTTGTGTGACAACACGTAATTGTTAAAAAAAAAAAAAAAAAAAAAAAAAAAAAAAAAAAACACGTAATTTTAATCGATTCTATAAATTCAAATTAAATGAAATTTCATGATAAATAGATACTCTGTATTTATTTGATAGAGATTACTAGAAGTGGAAGTGGAAGTGGAAGTGGAATTAGAATTAAAGATTTAATTATATTTTAACTTTAGTTCATAAATTTTTTTAAGTAGTTGTGGTGCTTAAATTCAATAATCACAAAAAGTATACTATTGGGTGAGTTATAGTCTTAATTTACAAATTTGGTTGAGCTGAATTAGCAGATTTCGTCAAAAGGAGCTTCAAAATAATTGTGGTCAAATTAAAAATAATACTCCAATAGTCTCATTTTGCTACCGTGGAATGTCCATAAAAAAGATTTCATTTCTGAAAATAAAAAAAAATTCTCTTATATTTTATCCACATTTTCTCTCCTCTCTCGTGTACTTTAATTACCTTTTCTTCTTATATTTCTTATTTTATCTAATTTTTTTATTCCCTCTTGTTTTACTAATTTTTTAATATTAAAATTTTTGTCCACAAATTGGACTATTTGTTGTAAGCAGATGGAACCGTAATTATCCAAAATAAAGCTATTGTGTTACAATCAATCAATCAATATATATATATATATATATCTATATATATATATATATATAAAAGGAGTCTTAAATTTTTTTAAAAAAATGTCATTTTTAACTTAAAATATGGAGTATTTATTAATTAAAATTATTTTTTTAATAGGTTACGATTTAAAAGGTCAAAAAAACGTTATAACTCATTTATAGCTAATTTAATTATAACAAATAACATTAGACTCAAAAAGTCAGTCATGCGATAAGAAAGCGAAAAACCACCAATCTTCATATATTCGACGCATAAAATGATGGTTTTGATAAATTGGACACCATCTTGAGGACTGACGTTGCATGCGGTTGGAGAGCTGCAGCGGATGTTGGCAGCGCCGATGGTGCAGTCAGGGCCAAGTTGTTGGACGTTGTTGCTCAGTCCTTGAAGCTTTTAATATAGTACTAATTAAACATTTTCATAATGCTTTTTTTTTTATTTATTCTGCATGTAAGGTGAAAATTATACGGGAATCATGAGAAAAAAAAAATCTTTAGTATAGGCATACGAAGCATATCTAGATTTTTATAGAGAAAAAAATCTAGATATAAAATATTAAAGAATCTAGTAGAAAATTTTAGAACATGAAATGAATGTGGATAGTTGTACCATTTTCTAAAGAAGTTTGAATACAGATTTCTTTGTTATCACATTACCTCTCCTAAATTATTTCCCATATACATATATCTTACTCACTCAGTCTCTTAAAATATGTCTCATTTTTCCATTTTTGTCCGTCCCACAAAATTTGTCTCATTTCACTTTTTACCATTGGTTGTAGACCCATATTCCACTAATTCATTCCTACTTATATTTTATTATAAAACTAATATATTAAAGTAGTACCCACATTCCATTAACTTTTTCAACTTATTTTTCATTACATTCCTTAAAACTCGTGCGGATCAAAGTGGGACAATATTTGGGAGATGGAGGGAGTATATTCCAACATAGGCAATTGATGAAATGTATCTGCGATTACGTCTATAACATCTATCGATTACTTCTCCAATCACAACATGAGTTGGAATATATTGATCGAACAATCTATCATCTCTCCGCAAAATTGCAAAGTGTGTGTCATCTGGAAGCTCATAGGTTGCAATAGACGTCTCAATAGACGTCTGGGAGTGGGATAAAAGTATAGGTATTCTTTACTCGGAATGTAGACAAAGCTTATGGAAGACTCACCTAACATGCCTACGTCGATGCAGCTAGTAAGAAAACTCTTAACTAACACCGGAGTTTCGTTGGGGAACATTTCCATCGCCATTCTCCGAGCCTTCTTCCGTCGTATGAAAATTCGAAGAAAACTAGTGTATATGATCCGAAGAATTGGAGGCGAACTAGCTTAATGCAAAACGCTTGCACAAATAAGTAAATTACCAATTAGCCCTATATTTTGCGTATATTCATAACTAACCACTTGTGTCGGCCATATTCCATTTTCATTTTCAATCGTATTTCACTTTTTAAATTCCCATCAATCGGGTCATCACAAATTCACCTTAGATACAACATTGAACGAAACTTGCTCTACCTAAAAATTATAGGAAACTAAAAACCTTAGAAAATAAATTAAAACCATAAATTTATATGCCAAAATCCAACATAGCTTGGAAACCACAGTTCCACAAATTCCACTGAAACCAAACATAAATTTACTAAGGGAAAACATGACTTAGAAAACACGTAACAAGAAAATGTAAAATCTCCAAAACAATTTGTTCTATCAAATTCTAGACCAGACTTAGCAAACACATACGAAATGTAAAATCTCCAAAATTATTTGCTCTATTCAACTGGAAACAGCAGCCAATCATCACCAAATTCAAGCACGTTGGAGAAGGAAATCACAAAATTAATAGTAAAGCAAAAAGAAGCTAGACAAACACTAATATATACTCCCTCCGTTCCACAGTAATAGAGGCGTTTCGTTTTGTGCACTCATTTTAAAAAAATAATAATAAATAGTTAAAGTGGAGAAAGAGTAAAATGAGAGAAAGAATATTTTAGATAAGACTCTTCACTACATTATTCTCTTTCTTACTTTACTCTAGCTCCATTTTAACTATTTATTATCATTTTTTTCAAAACGAGAGCTCAAAACGAAACGCCTCTATTACTGTGGAACGGAGGGAGTATATCTTTACTAGTATACTAAAGAGAATTTGCAAATTGCAGCATAGAAGCAAGTACAACTTAATACTAGTAGTATACAAAGGGTGCATCACATAGGAGCATCCACAATAGCGGACGTCTGGACGGAAGAGCAACCGGCTAGCGGCTCGTCCGTTGCTGACGTCCACTATTGTAGCCGGCGAGCGGGCCACGGACGAGCGGTCATCCGTGGTGGGGGAGCGTTAGGCGTTAGCCGGTAGCTCGTCTGTTATTGTGGTGACACGACTGACGAGTAGACGGATGAACGCATTTTTTTATTTCGAGTGAACCCTGACATTTTCAGTGTGACACTGCAGGTCCCTCAGAAAAAAAAATCTCTGGAAGTCTCTAACCTTAAACATAATCACGTATCATGTTTTTGCAGCCAATTTTCGGACCAAAATACCCAAATGCCTTCAAGGGCATTTCAGACATATTACCCTCAACATACCTACTGTGCAACACCTACACAATTTGCATACCTTACCCAGTTACTTTTGTCAAATCATAATTCATTTCACTTCTCTCACTTGAATTCATTTTAAACGACTGTGTATGTATATGTATCTCTATTTTAAGATTTTGAAATTTAAAATTCATTTCACTTCTCTCACTTGAATTCATTCTCTCGTTTTCTTTCTGTACGGTCATCCTATAGCTGAGTTTGACATCGCAATTTGGGTGACTTGCACTCTGACCGGTAATGAATACTAGTAATGAACTTGGAATCTCCCTCAAATACTTCTCCGACGCCGGATCGTGGTCGTGGCTGGTGGCTTTGACTATGGCGACCTCCAGCTCCGGCGCCATGTTGCTCGCGACCTTAGCGATCCCGATGCTGGTCTGATCCTTCACCGCCCCGATCGCTTTCAGTATCCTCCATCTCTTAACCATCTCTTAACTATTCATTCAATTTCATTTTTTATTTTTAATTCCAACAAATTCAATTAATAAAAAACACACTTCATTATAAATAAAATAAAATTACAATTTAAAATACATAAAAAAATAAAAAAGACATAATTAAAAAACTAGAAATTACAAATTGCACACTTAAACTCAAATAAAAAAAATGGAGGCAAAGAAGCAGAAGAAGGAGTTCTCTAGTGACGATCATCTAATGGTTGCCAAATTTTGCCCAAATGTGCTCCATTAGATCCTCCTGGAGTTGGGCGTGGGCGGTAGAATCACGTGTCCTTGCCCGAATAGACAACCGCTCTTGCAAAGACGGATGCACTCCCGTTCGAGGCGGACTACTTGCGGTTGAGCTTCCCGGGGTTTCAGGGTCGAACCAATTTCCCGCCTCAGGTCCTTCGTCGGCGACAATCATGTTGTGCAAGATTATGCACGTATACATGATGTCGACCATATTCTCCATAAACCACTGTCGAGCCGGGGCTTTGATAATGTTCCATCGAGCTTGGAGAACCCCGAACGCTCTCTCCACATCCTTGCGAGCAGACTCTTGCTTCTGCGCAAAAAGAGACTGCTTTTCGTCCGTAGGCCTGTTGAACGTCTTCACGAAGGTTGGCCACTTCGGATAGATGCCGTCGGCAAGATAGTACCCCATTTTATACTGGCGATTGTTAGCGACGAAGTTGATGGCCGGCGCTTTACCATTCAGAACTTCAGCGAAGAGGTCGGAGTTGTTGAGCACGTTGATGTCGTTGTTCGAGCCGGGGACCCCGAAATACGCATGCCAAATCCATAGCCGGTAGTCGGCGACGGCCTCGAGTATAACGGTGGGGTGGGTGCCTTTGTGGCCGCTCGTGTATGACCCCTTCAACGCCACAGGGCAATTCTTCCATTGCCAATGCATGCAATCGACACTCCCGAGCATCCCGGGGAATCCGTGCACTTGTTCGTGAAGACGGAGCAGAAACTGACAATCTGCGGTGGTTGGCTTCTTCAGAAATTCGGCGGTGAAGGCTGCCCGGACGCCTTTGCAGAAGTTCAACAAACAAAGTCGCCCAGTGGATTCTCCGACGTGCAGGTATTCGTCGAACGCATCCGCCGTTTGTCCAGTAGCAAGCTGACGGATCGCCGCAGTACATTTCTGGAGCGTCGTGTGGCTAGGACGGCCAACAGCGTCGAACCCTTCTCTGAAGAACTCTTCCCGTGCCGCCAATGTATTCGCGATATGCAAAAATAGCGGGCGTGACATACGGAAACGGCGACGGAAGTAGATATCTCCCCACACCGGGTTCGGACTGAAGTAATCACGTTCCAACCTTGCGGCGGCTTCCTCCCGGTTACGGTGGATGTATGTCCGGCGTCGCCTAGGAGGCGCGGCGGCTTCCTCCTCCCTACGTCGATCTGCTTCTAGCGATTCTTCCATTATTCGACGCATTTGCTCAAATGGATCCATAATTGATTAAATTTGGGAGAAGAAAAAAATAAAGGAATGATTTTATAGAAGTGATTGGAGAGGAAAGAAAGAGAGATGAGAGAATAAATGTGTGTTTGTGTGTAAAATGGAGAATGGAGAAGAGTATATATAGAATATATAAAAAAAAAAAAAAAAATTAAAAATATTACCGTTCAACGGTAATATTACCGTTTTTTATTTTAATTTTTTTTTTTTTTTTTGAAAAATCTGATTTTTTTTAAAAAAAAATTGAATTATGACGTCATAAATCCGACGCCCACTCGCGGGTCGGCGAGTGGGCGTCACGCCAGCAGCCCGCGCGCGCCACGTGGCGCCGGGCGCGTGTCTCGCGAGCTCGAGACTTGCCTCGCCGGGACGCGTCGGGCGTCGAGACATCTCGTCTCGTCGAGACGAGACGGGAGCCGCAACGCTGTCTCGATGCCGTACGTGATTATGTTTAAGGTTAGAGACATCCAGAGATATTTTTTTTTCTGAGGGACCTACAATGTCACAACTGGAAACGTCAGGAACTTTAGATGTAGTTTACTCTTTTTTTTTTGTTAGGACGTGGGTTAGTCCTAATACTAGAATGTTATTTCATAAAGTGGGAACAAGATAACGAGACCTATTTATAGTAGGGGTGGGTAAACGGTTTTCGGTTAATCGGTTAATCGAGAACCGAATCGAAACCGGTCAGTTATCGGTTAACTGATAACCGACATTTACGGTTATCGGTTCGGTTCCGATTTTAAGTTTTGCTAAAAGTCGGTTATCGGTTATAACCGATAACCGTCGGTTATAACCGGTAACCGAATTAAATTCAATTTTAATTTCAATTATATGTTTATTTAATACTAGAATAAATTATAATTTACTTCAAACTTTGTCACAATGGAAGAAATTGTAATTTATATCTAAATTTTGTCTAAATCAATATCAAAAAAAGTCCATTTTAATTTGTGTCACTATCAATTAGAGTATTATACTTATAAATTTATATCTCAAAGTCAATAAAGTTCTTAAGAATTACTATTTTAATTTTAAATATAGAATAACCCTTCACTTATTATTGGAGACAAGTTTTTAAAGTATAGAATATAGATCATGTAAAGTTCAAGTCTTTTAAAGTGCCTAAACAATTTATATATTACTTTTAAATAGGAGTATAATAATAATAATAATAATAATAATAATAATAATAATAAATAAATAAAAAAGTAGATGAAAAGTTAAAAGTTAAAAGTTAAAACCATAAATAATTTTAAATTCAATTATATTTTTAATTAATAATAACAGAAATTGTAATTTACTTTTAAACTTTGTCACAATAGAAGAATCTGTAATTTACTTCCAAATTTTGTCAAAGTCTCATATTGCATATTTGCAATGTCAAAAAAATCTATTTTAATTTGTTACCTATTAGTTATTTATACTTATAAAGTTATAATATATCAAATTCAATAAAGTTTCTAAATATATTTTTAAAAACAAGATCTCTCAAAGTTAACAAGTGCTTAAGCAATACTACTATTTTAAAAATAAGATAACCTTTCACTTATTATTAGAGAAAAGTTTTCAAATTTTAGATCATTTAAAGTTTAAGTCTATTAAAGAGCCTAAAAAATATATCATATATGTATTGCTTGTAAATAGGAGTATAATAATAATAATAATGATAATAATAATAGTAATAGTAATAGTAATAATAATAATAATAATAATAATAATAATAATAATAATAATAATAATAATAATAATAATAATAATAATAATAATAATAATAATAATAATAATAATAATAATAATCTGTAATTTACTTCTAAATTTTGTCAAAGTCTCATATTGCAAATTTGCAATGTCAAAAAAGTCTATTTTAATTTGAATTAATTTATTATGGTGTAGGATAAAATTGAATGATTATGACTAAAATGCAAAAAAATATGATAAAAAATTTGACGTTTTCGGTTTTACAATCATGCAGAAATGCGTAGAATTGAGAATACACAAAATCAATTAACAATCTTTGTGAGAAAATTTCAGAATTTTATATATTATAGATTGAATCATTGAATTGAATGATTGATCATTGAAGGATGACCGTGAAATAGTTAATTCAACTTTCGGTGATAAACTAATAGTGTGATTAGGTGTAGGTTGAGTTATTTATCACAACCTTAATCATGCAAAATATACATTTGAATAAGTTAAATCAATTCGGTTAGTTCGGTCATAACCGAGAACCGACCGGTTCTAACCAAGTCGGTTAATTAAGTAACCGAACCGAAGATCGGGTCGATTCCGGTTAGTTTTTTGAAGGCATTTTGGGATCGGTTAACCGACAAGTCGGTTCGGTTATTAACAGAACCGACCGAATAACCAGCCCTAATTTATAGGCTTGATCAGGATAATCCACTTTTAATTGAGTGTCCAATAAATAAATATTGTAGTGGATGTTGGGAGCCACTTTTAACACTTTTTTATTAGTTGTAGTGGATGTTGGGACCCACTTTTAACACTCTGTAGGTATTTTTTTTTTAATTTATCTCAACCGAGACTCTTAAAGCGGGACGCCCAAAATTGATCAACCGGGACTCCTAAAGCGGGACGGATGGAGTAATTTTAATCGAGTCTATAAATGGAAATTAAAAGAAATTTCACAATAAATTTTTACATTAGAGCATCTCCAATGCAAATAGGCCAGCCACTCTCTCTCCCTGCCACGTCAGCAGCACTAAAAATCCACCTAGCCACATCAGATTTAGGCCGAGCCATAGGCCGGCCGCAATAAAAATAATTCAAAAAATACTACATTTACGGAATTAAAATAACGATTAAATTACGGAATTAAATTTACGACATAGATACGGGAAAATTAATTCATTTCATTAAAAAAAAAAAGTACAAAGATTAAAAAAAAATACATGATTTTTTTTTTAAAAAAAGGGCTTCCACACACGAGCCCTCTCCACTCCTCGTCGCCGTCGCCGCCGTCCTCGCCGTCTCGCCGCCGTCCGCGCCGCCGCCACCCGGGGAATCTAAGCCCACGTCGGAACCCCCCATCTGTGCCCTCGCGGCATCCAAATCAACTCGCATGCTCTCGAGTATCGAGTGAAGAAACATCTTCTCCGTGGGGTCAGTGGCGGTCCTCCAATCTTGGAAGACCTTGTACATCTGCTCCCGCATTTTTTGACGCGAGAAGAAGGTGTACTCGCGTGGGGGGGGGGGGGTGCCGAGACGACCTCCTGGGGCGATAGGGGGGATCCTCCCCTCGCTGCCCGTTGCGCCCGCTTTTGTCCAACCGGGCGAGGGCGACGAGCATAGGATGGAGGGGCCGGAAACTCCTCGGCATCCCGGGGGAGGTCGTGGGATCCGCCGCTGCTGCCGCTATAGTTGCCGGAATAGTTCAGCCTCTGCTTCTTCGGCCACCCAGCGTCGCACCCCGCCCGGAACTTCTCGGAGTCCTTCAAAGCAACTCATAGCATTCCTAGAAGTGGAAATCCTTGTACTTCCCCCCAAGGGGAACTGACTCTCGGCTATCCTCCGGGCGTCCTCCTCATTCGCCCACTAGTGAGCCGACGGAGGGCGTTGGCGTACAACGCCGAAAAACGGCCGACCGCGGCCCCGATGCGCTCCCACCCCTTCCGGACCTCCTCCCCGCTGAAGTCCTTCCCGTGCGGGCGGTGCCTCCTGTAGGCAGCTCTAATCTTCGCCCACATGTTGACGACCCGCTGGTTGTTCGCAACCAGCGGATCGTCGCACACCTCCAACCACCCCCTGGCCACCCCGACGTACTCATCCTCCGTCCACTTCCTCCGGGCGGGGGTGTCGTCAACACCGGGCTGCGACGACTCGCCGACCGCCTTGGCCTTCCCCTTCGTCTTCTTCTTTTTCGCCGCGGCCCACCCCGCTGGAACGGGAGTGTCCGGATCCCCGAGATCGATCCTCATGTCATGCAATGACAAAAGGTCATCGCCAGTGAACTGCGTCTCCACCTGGGGTCGACGTGTGAGACGAAGTCGTCAAAAAATCCAGAGAGGGACGATAGACCGTGTCCCCCGCCCCCGCGGGTGACCCCTCGCATCCCTGTGATGCATACCCATCATCTCGCTGCATCATCTGCCGCCAGCATCTGGGGCATACCTCCCTACCCTCGCCCACCGCCGGCCTATGCGCCGCCCGACATACCCCACGGCATCCCCCCGGTTCCCACCCCCCGCGCTCCGCCCATCATCCCCATCACCGATTCCAAGGGACGTTAAACCCCGGGCCCATCTCGCCCGCCCATCCGGCCCCATCCGGCATCTCACGGTACCGTGGGAGTCTGAGATCCACTCATCGCCGGACTGGACTCGTTGTTGTGATCCATCGCTCGATGATGCTCTTGTACAAAAATGTAGAGAGAGCGAAAACTCGTTAAAACAAGTGGTGCAAATGAAAATGAAACTAAAATCGCGTTTATATAGGTTTTCAAAAAAAAAAAAATCGAAAATACGGCGCTGGCCGATCGGCACGCCACATTGGCGGCCAGCGCCACGCCATCGGCTAGCCCACGCCGAAATTTTGGCCGATTTTCCGCTGGCCTACTCCAATGGTTCGACTAGCCGACCGACTAGCGACGTGAATCGGCTAGCCGGCATTGGAGATGCTCTTAATCGCACCTAAAAGTTCACAAACATTTTGAAGTATCAAATTCAATAACAAATTTAAAATAATAAGTGCTCCATATGTTTCTTTTATCTTATATTCCCTGAAAAAATACTACAAGTATTACTTAGTAAAGCTTGTGAAATATTGTTAACATAATTTATGCTATCATATCACTAAAATACAATAATAAATTAATGCAACAATCTCGAATGAATGAAAAATAGAATATAATTGTATAAAATAGCATGTATGCCACGTAACAATAAATCTCACACTAATGATTAACAGAAAAAGGTACAATCCTTCAAGCAGAGAGTACAACATTTGCATCCTAATCAGTCGCCGTTTCCCACCGTCACGAGAAAAAAAATATTTCCCCAAACGACCGCTTTAGCCCAATTTCATCACTTTACTTTCTCCAGACTCCACCATCGTATTAATTTACAGTCGTTTACGTATTCAAGCACGAAATTAATTAATATTCATATTTAAGTGCATAATTGACGTTTACATCAGATCTGCATTCAATTTTAGGTCATATTTCCAATCTGTTTTTTGTGGCTTTTTGTCTTGATCGGTCAGTATTCTGAGTTTTGATTTTGTGGGGATCAGGTTGATCGAAAGAATTTGACAAGATATGGCGTCATCATCTGGAGAAGCGCCAGAATTCGATTATCTGTTCAAGTTGCTGATGATTGGGGATTCTGGGGTTGGAAAAAGCAGTCTTTTGCTGAGTTTTACATCTGATGCTTTCGAGGAGCTCTCTCCCACAATCGGTAGCTCAATGATCGATCTTCTTCGTGCTGTGTGATCTGCATATGCTTGTTTTTGTTTTATCAGATTATTGATTGAAGTTAATGTGGTCACAATTTTGGAATTTCAGTGTGGAGGTTTTGATCCTTTGTGTAAGGTCTCAATTGATAGGATTGGGGAATTGTTGTCATTATTGATATAGCTCCGGCTAATGTATGGATTTGTTATTGGGGCTTCCCCCCTCTGCCCCTCATTTGCTTTAATGATACTAACCTAATTGTTAGGTTTTTGGAGTTGGATGGTTTTTGATATATTTGAGGATAGTGGGGACAAAGTAGTTCTATGTTTGGGAGCGGAAACCGAACCTTCAGTAGATCATAGGAAAATGTTAGTAGTTCCCATCCATGGATTGGGGCAAATGCAGGCTATTCATCTAACCAACCCCAACCTCTTTTGGTGTTCTAAAAAAATTAAGTTATGTGGTTTCTTAGCCAATATTTTCTTTGCTTTTGTAGTACAATTGGGGTTAAGTTTCATATTTCCTATGTCATGTACAACTGTCTATATAATCCAAACTATCCCCAAAAGTTGGTTTATGGTCAGTGTAGCCGAACTTGAATTTTTTTATATTTCTTGCTTCTTGTTGTACTCAAATCCTTTTACAACCATTCTCACTTTTCTACTGTAAAACAGAACCACCCCTCTGTATGTACCTACTTGTATAGCCGTTTGTACCAAGAAACTAAGCAAAGCATGTTTTCTCGAGGATGGCCTGGTCTCCATCTTGGGAGTTGTCTATATTTGAATTATGAATACTATTCTTTCATGCGTGGTCTCAAGTATATGTTACCTCTGGGCTCTGGCACTATAACGTTCCATTTTCTACTACAGGAGTGGATTTTAAGGTAAAACACGTAACACTTGGAGGAAAGAAATTGAAGCTTGCAATCTGGGATACAGGTAAGAATGCTGCAATGACCTGCTTCATTAAATAAAGACTAATGTCATTGTCACATAGATAAGATAAAAGTTTTCACTAGACATTCTAAATAAAGAGAGAAATCACAAACAAACTTCCCTTTTGCAGCTGGACAGGAAAGATTTCGGACTTTGACTAGTTCCTACTACCGAGGTGCTCAAGGAATCATCATGGGTATGTTCAAAGATTTTTATTTGTGTTTCCTTGTTGCTCTTGCATTTCTGTTATTGATCAAATTTCTGGAGCTGTGAGTTCTATTTCTTGTCACTTCACTCTTTAGCCACATTGTAAATACCAAATAAACATTGATTTTTACTTTGCCTTTCCCGGTTTCTTACCCTCAAATCCGTGTTTCACGGCACAGTATATGATGTGACACGACGAGACACCTTTACGAATCTATCTGATATTTGGGCTAAAGAAATTGATCTCTACTCCACAAACCAGGACTGCATCAAGATGCTAGTTGGTAACAAAGTTGATAAGGTATTCCCCTTGTTAGCACTAGCTGGTTCATTATTCAGAGTTCCATCATTTCTGTGTGGTGGTGCTTTTACTCCTGCGATAAGCTTTGTTAACGTTAACATCTTTTGCAGGAGAGTGAAAGGGTTGTCAGCAAAAAAGAAGGGATTGACTTTGCAAGGGAATATGGTTGCCTCTTCATCGAATGTAGTGCCAAAACTCGTGTCAACGTGGAGCAGTGTTTTGAGGAACTTGTCTTGAAGGTCAGTAGGTTTTTGCACAATCTATCATTGAATTTCTCGTTTCAAACATATAAAGACGCTGTGGATATTGCGTTGCACACTCTTAGCTTGGTTTTAATTTTATGTTATACCGACAGATCTTGGAAACGCCCAGTCTCTTGGCCGAGGGATTAGCTGGTAACAAAAAGAACATTTTCAAGCAGAAGCCTCCCGAGTCTAGTGATGCGTCGAGCAGTTGCTGCTGAATATTTTACCCCGTTGTGTTTTCAGTTCCGTGTTGATGTTTGATTGGAGACGCGTCTGCAACTCGTATCTTGCATATTTTCGTACGTTGCTTAAGTTATCTTAGATGGCAGACTTGTTTGATCTCAGCGTCTCTTTGAATTCACCCATAGATTGGTGACTGCAAAAGAAGAAAGTATGATGTAGTTTTCAGAAGTTGGTTTTAGTTATACTTTTTCTCGTTTTTGAGTAGGATATGTGTGTGTCACTTATTTGAAGGAGAGCTGAAACTCTACATTTTAATTTACTATTTTATTTTCAATGTACATGAAAAATGGTATTCTGTAATATGAAATGTATATAATTAAAGGGTTGAGTTTACAATAATAATGAATTTTAATCTAATTTGTAATTTAAGCCGAACTTTTGTTGAAAGTTTTAATATTATGTAGTCATCAATTCGAAGCAAATTAAGCAACTTCTGAAAATTTTGAATTTCTAGTTTGCTACAAAGACGCCAATGAATATTAGCATTTCAAATTTTGTATTGATGTAGATGAAAAAGTGAAAGTGTTACAAAGTTTCAAAGTTGAACAAAAGTTACCAGCTAAATCAATTTATTTAGTAAGTAATTCTTATTTGCATAAGCAAAATGTAGTATAACAATATTAAGTCGAGTAAACTGCATGTATTTCTGAATAATATGAAAACATAACTCTATTCAATTAATTTACAGTTAATACCAGAAGCATTGGAGAAACTGTTTTAGCTCCGAAATTACATAAAAAAGATTGTTTGAAAATACAACCAGAAACAGTAGCATGTTGTTGCGTACTGATAAAATCTGCAATAAAGAAACATACTCCTACAATCACGGGCTTTAATCGAAAAAAGAAAAAGAAAACAGCCGATACGATTTTGTTGTCTGATCGTCAGTTCTCAAATCGAACGACTAAACAGGTGATGTTGTCAGAACTGCCCTTGCCATAGGCTTCTTCCACCAGTTTTCTTGATGCTGCTTCAGCATCTGGTATGCCTTGCACGATATTTACAGCATCCTGGACGAATGACAAGTATCATACAGTTCGACTTAAGAATATGTGCACATGCAACGATAAATCATCCATCCGTTATGAATGCAAGTTATAGAGAGGACTACCTTATTTGAGAGGACATTCCATAGCCCGTCGCTGGCAATTATAAGAAAATCTACACCATCAATTTGTTCTTCCTATATTCCATAACAAATGTCAAAACAAGGGAGATGGTATCGATAAAACATAATAGCTGCTGTAGATATTATCAGTGTTTTGAGCCACTAAAGCATCTAGAATGCAAGTAGGAGAAAGTTTGACACCGAGTAGTAAGTAAATGCAATAACAATACCTGAATTTCAGGCTCAGCCACTACATATGGTCTAAGAAGTTTATCCCCAAATGCTCGAGAAACAGCAAGAACACCACCAACCCTCCATGTTCCTGACCAAGAGATGTTAAGTCTCAAGGCAAAGTGTTGAAGCAAAAAAAAGTAGCTAAATATGCAGCCAGAAGGCAGGGGGGTGGACGGACAACATTTCGATTTCAGTATTTAAACGTGTCAGCCAATACTCCTATTTTGGTGGACACTCCAGAAACCATGACAAGAATCGGCACCATATTGGTACGAGGTATTTAAGATATATACGTGTCGGATACAAAATAAACAGAAAGTAATGTGAATGACAACAAAAATGATAAAATTTAAGCACTATGGTTTAGTACTACGGTCCAAAATTATTCAGCTAATGTTTCAATGCTCATAATGATGGCAGTTAAATCAAATACTCCGATATTGCTGCAGCTCACTGTAGTACATATCTGACTGCAAAATACAATTGACAGGAACAGAAGAGATGAGAATTCAAATTTACCAGCCCAAACGATGAAACCACCAGCCTTTTCAATCCGTTCACGTTCATCAGTCCTATCAGGCTTGTGGTCAATCGACAATGGAATAGCTACATAAAGAAGCAATGTGTCAGTGAAGTGCTAGAGGTAATGTCTCGAGATCTCAGCATATGTAAAACGATCCAAAAGAGACAAGAAGTTGATCTTTGGAAATTCTGTAACTTATCATGTTCGTCCAATGTTTTTGGGCAATTCTTTATGGCTTACTAGATATGCTATGAAGCAAATATATCACTACCCAATATGGGTTGGATATGAGAAGTTCTCTTATCAACAAAATACTAAATATTTCACATATTTATATAAAAATACTAAATGCAAAAAGATCGAGTTCCCAAGTTGGCATCAAACCTGAGCCGGCTCTAGAAGCAACAACTCTAGAATCTCCCACATTTGCAACAAAGATCTTGTCCTGTACGAGGACAGCAGTTGATGCAGTCGAACCCGCATCTTTCTGTTGACCCTTCTCCTCATTGAGGTATTCCGTATCAGTTTGCTTGAATGCTTCAACTGCAATCAAGAAAGATACACCACCTCAGTTTTTCCAATATCACATTCACCATCACTCTCCAAAATCAGAATCTCGAAATTAATACCAATAGCTAACTTTGTATCTTTGATAAAATGGGGGTGGCTTCCGAGATTAGTAAAGAGATTCTTCTTAAGGTACTCCGCAGTTCTGAACCCACCATGCCCTGGCATCAAACGTAAGAATAAAACGAGTTATTCCATCAAACAATTTTCACCTTCTCCATCAATACATTACAGCATAAACAAAATCTTTGTTTGTTTCCATTATAGCGACGTACCATCATAAACGCCAAAAAGGGCAACCATTTTACCCTGGACTTCTGATATCTTTATCTCGTAATAATCCTCCATGGTCGAACGCTTACCCTTGAAACTGGAATATCCATAACTTATCCTCGCATTCTTATCTCTAGTCAGCAAGCTGCAATTTTGAATAAAAAGTATCACATAATTTTCCAAATAGATTATTTCTCTGAAAACAAATAATCTCTCTCAATATATCACCCTTGATCACAGGCAGCTAAAGCTAGTTTCAACCAATTTTAACCTGTCCTTGCATTCTTATCTTTATTGATAAAGCTGCAATTCTGAATAAAAATTATCGCATAATCCTAAACGGATTATTTCTTTCATTAAAAAAAATTGATCACAGGCGGCTAACCCTAGCTTCAATGCTCAATAATCGATGCTCAATAATGAAATACAAAATGAAAAACAAATTCAATGCTCAATAATCGATGCCAATTGGAAATAAAAACAATCAAACGTAAGAAAATGCACCAGGTTCCGCTGCCGCTCAAGATGGCATCGGGATTTTTAGGCTGAATATCGGAATTCGGCGGCGCCTCCGCCGCGGGAAGCGGCGATGGGTCCTTCAGCGGTAGCGGCCGCTGAGATAGAGGTCGATCTGGATTGGTGTTCATTGTGCATTCGGGTAAACCTTATTCAGAAGAAATGATTGTAGCTTTGATTCATCTCTCTCTTGTCTCTGTAATGATTGTAGTTTTGATTGGAAACACAGTTAACGGCCTACCTAAGACTTCGGGATAATGCAATTTTTTCAATTTTTTTGTTTTAAGAATTTACTATATTAAGTTGATGACATAGATTATTTCTATTCGACATAGATTATAAAAATACATCATCCGAATGTGTGATTCCTATCAAATGAAACCTTTTTATAAATTGTTCACATCTTTGGATGTAGTCGGTTGATTGATTAGACCAATATTCAATCATACACTCAAATATGAAACTATCTTCAACGAGTCTCCAAAACTAATCATAATTTTAGTTTTTTAGGAAAAAAAACTACTTTTAGGTTTACACAAACTTTTCTAAAATTTTGTAAAAATTATAATATAGAGAATAGTTTTTTAAGTTTGAGTTTAACGTAAATGGTTGAAGTAAATTATAGTAGTATTAAATGCGACATTCACATTAATATCGAATTTGAGTTTAGTGTAAATAGTTGAAGATGCTCTTAATCTGTGATTACAATAATTTGTACTCCCTCTGTCCGCGAATAGGAGTCCCGTTTTATCATTTTAGTCCATCCGCGAATAGGAGTCTCAATTCATAATTATCATAAATAAATAGTAAAGAGGCTCCATATTCCACCAACTCATTTTACTCACGTGTAATTTAAAACTATTAAATACAAGTGAGACCCATACTCCACTAACTTTCTTCTACTCACTTTTCTTAACATTTTTTAAAATTCGCGGCTGAATGAAATGAGACTCTTAGTCGCAAACGGAGGGAGTACAACACTTTTTTTCCTTAATTTTCGTTCCAACTTCCAATCGATCAATCGATTGGTTAAAATTGTTCAATAAGTCTAATAACTGATTGCTATTAAATTGTTTTCGAGTACAATTTCATATTTAAAGTCATGATTGATATTAAATTATTTCTGAGTACGATTTCATATTTAAAGTCTTCATATACGACAACGCAATATTAAGAATGTGAGTAATGAATTACAATTATTTACAAATATACAAATTGAAAGAGGGTAGGTTACGAATATAATAGGTAATATATAAAATTTATATAAACAAGTAATGATTATTTATGTAAAATCCTAGGTGATTATAAAAAACAAACGAATTCCCGTAGATATATGTAGCATAAACCCTAAATCTCAATTCCCACACAGACTAACCGCATTTTCCGATACCTACACGAAGCGGCGCCGCCACGATGAGAGCCGGAGGCATTCTGGCTGCTTCGAAAACGGAGCTCAAGAAGAAACAGGAGCAAGCAAAGAAATCGAAATCATGCGGATTCGAGTCTCTGGGACTGAGTCTCAACATCTACAATGGGGTGAAGAAGAAGGGTTACAGGGTTCCGACGCCCATTCAGAGGAAAACCATGCCATTGATTATCACAGGATACGACGTCGTCGCCATGGCACGCACTGGCTCTGGCAAGACGGCGGCGTTTCTGATTCCCATGCTCCAGAAACTCCAGCAGCACGTGCCGCAGGCTGGAGTTAGGGCTCTTATTCTGTCGCCCACGCGTGACTTAGCTCTTCAGACTTTCAAATTCGCCAAAGAACTTGGCCGCTATACAGGTAATTTGATCCTGTTTTGAATTTTGTTGTTAATTAGTGGTGTGATTAAATGGACAAACGGATGAAAATTGTGTTTTTTTGTTTGTTTTATTTTTGAATTTTGAGAATTAACTGTGTTTTAAGCTTCATTAGCTAGTTTTGTGTAGAGTTGCTTGTGGTAGCTTGCCATCTTTGGAGATATAGTAGGTAAAAATGGTCACTTTATCATAGATCTTGATTAGTGATGATGGTGAATGTTTGGAGCCCTGTAAAGGGCTAGCACTATAGAGATGTAAGTGGCTAGATATATGTTTGTGTTATGGTACTTGTGATTTATTGGATTTGCTTTACTTGAACTGAAGTAATTATCTTATTTGTCCGTCTGTATGGTTACATCATTTGAGGTATATAGAAAGTAGCTACCATTATTGAGTGGCTATATTGATTTGAGTTGATTGGTCATAGTCTACATAAAGGTGCATGTTCTTATTCATAAATCTTGCGATGTATGTGTAAGATGTGAAATTTCCGCTTCAAAGTTGCTTTTCCTGTGTAGGCCTTCGCGCTAGCTTACTAGTTGGTGGTGATAGTATGGAAAGCCAATTTGAGGAATTGGCACAGCGTCCTGATTACATAATTGCTACTCCTGGTAGGCTTATGCATCATTTGGAAGAGGTTGAGGACATGTCTTTACGCACTGTGGAATATGTTGTTTTTGATGAAGCCGACTGCCTCTTTAGCATGGGATTTGCAGAACAGTTGCACAAGATCCTTGCACAGCTGAGCGAGAATCGTCAGACTTTGCTTTTCAGTGCAACTTTACCGAGTGCCCTTGCTGAGTTTGCAAAGGCTGGTCTTAGGGATCCTCAACTAGTCAGGCTCGATTTGGAGACGAAGATAAGTCCGGACTTGAAACTTTGCTTTTTCACTTTAAGAGAGGAAGAAAAACATGCTGCAGTGCTTTATTTGGTAAGGGATCATATACGTTCTGACGAACAGACTCTAATTTTTGTTGCAACCAAATATCATGTCGAGTTTCTCTATGCTATGTTCAAAGAAGATGGTATCAAGGCATCTGTTTGTTATGGAGATATGGATCATGATGCCCGCAAGATTCATGTATCAGAATTTAGGGCTAGAAAGACTATGTTGCTGATTGTGACAGATGTGGCTGCAAGAGGAATTGACATCCCCTTACTTGATAATGTGATCAATTTCGACTTTCCTCCGAAACCCAAGCTCTTTGTACATCGTGTGGGGAGAGCTGCAAGAGCTGGTCGAACCGGCGCTGCATATTCTTTTGTTACATCAGAGGACATTGCTTACATGTTAGACCTTCATCTCTTTCTCTCGAAACCGATCAGGCCTGCTCCAACAGAGGAAGAGCTGCTGAAAGATATGGATGATATTATGACTAGAATAGATCAAGCCATGGCGAATGGAGACACTGTTTATGGGCGTTTGCCCCAGAGACCTATAGATCTGATTTCAGACAGAGTCCGAGAAATACTTGATTCATCTGCAGAATTGAGTACTTTGAAGGGACCTTTATCGAAAGCATTTGGATTGTACTCAAAGACGAAAGCGAAACCATCCAAGGAGTCCATTAAAAGAGTGAAAAAATTGCCTCGTGAAGGTTTACATCCAATGTTTAGGAATGTCTTGGGTGGCGACGAACTAACAGCTTTGGCCTTTTCTGAGCGTCTAAAAGCATTTAGGTATGTCTTAAATCAACTTTCTTATCGGTACATTAGGACTGCGATTTTCTTTGTCTCTTTTCCTAATCTCCCACCATTGCATGACCTATCTCAACAGACCCAAGCAAACCATTCTGGAAGCTGAAGGGGATGCTGCAAAATCAAAAAATCATCAGGTAACATATTATTGTCCATCCTTTCATTGACTTTTAGTCTTTAAAAAAATCATTTTGATATGCCATCTTCACCAAAAAGTTAAATTTCAGGGATCTGCTAGTCAATGGTCTGATATAATGAAGATTAAAAGAGCTGTTCACGAGGAGGTGATTAATAAAGTTCAGCAACAGCGTTCCAGAGATGATGATGCTAAGAAGGTAATAGATTTAGCAAAATATTGTAAATGTATGACTGTATGATGGACTGATTTTTCGTATTCACCAATAAACTGCTTGCTACTTGGTATTTGACTGAGACAGTGTCTAGAGTATGAGGATTGATGCCACTTATTTTCTTTTGGCAGCCGTGTTTATGTTTCCTTGCCCTTTATTATGTATTGATAAAATAAGTCTTCTTTCTTTTTTTTGTCAACTCCCATCTACCGTTTGTAATGTGTTCTGACATAGAAGTGGGCCGAGCAAATCCCTGAAACTCTGTCCTCTCCATCTTTATTATTTTGACCATTGCAAGTTAATGAATTTATTGCTTACTTCTGTGTGTCTTCTGCAGTTAATTTAGTAAGTTCTTTTTTGCTGTAGGAAACTGAAGCTGATGACATTCCAAAAACCAAGCGGAAACAAGGTGCCTTTTTTGAACTTCAAATGTTATACTATAAAATATTACGTGAGAGAGTATTAGATGGAACTCAGGGAGTTTCTGTATCAGTTGGAATGAGTGTTGGGGAAAGACAATTTAACACAGATTAGCTGTGGTTCAAGAAATTGACTTGTCTCATATGGATGGACAAAAGACACGAGGATGCTTTGTTTTTGTTTATTAGTAATTTTTTGATCTACTTGTATTTGGCATAGACACTGATATTTGATGCTTGGAGAGTTTCACGATTTAAGCAGATAGACATTAGCATGATAGTTTGACCGCTTCTCTTCTTTATTCTGTGCAGTATCTGGCATGAAAAGGAAAACCCAGAGTTTCAAAGATGATGAGTATTTCATAAGTTCTGTACCTGTAAATCAGGTAAATTACTCAATCTATTGGTTTCCATCGCTTTACTTACAGTTGTTAGTTTGATCAACTTCACACAACACCTGTCACTACCTCTTGTACTTTACAATCTCTTGCATACTATTCATCTCTTATAACATACCCCCTCTGTCCACCAACAGTGTGCAACAATTGGCATAAGGCATCCAGCCATCCAAAAAGAGAGCAAAATTCTTTTGTGAAAAAATAATCCTTATTTACAAAAAGCCTTGCCCACTTTTTTCCCTTGATGATATACTCTCTTCACTAACTAAATATCCACCTAACATTTTATTAAAACCTGTGACAATGATGCACACTCATGATGGACGGATGGAGTAGTTTTTACACTCAATTGATTTGATGGTCTATTATATTTGAGATAACCCCTTTTCATTTCTCTGTCAATTACAGCATTTTGAAGCAGGACTTGCAGTGAGAGGTAACCAAGGCTTCGAATCAAATAGGTGAGCGTGACATTTGTTGATAAAAAAGTACTAGTACTATATAAATTATCTTGGTATCTTCTTATAGCATGAAATCTTTGAGCCCTCAATCACTGAACCCGATATTTCACTCCCTGCAAAATGCCCCAAAGTTTGCAATCTAGTGTTCATTTGACTATCATGTGCGGATGGAGATTAACCTATCCTTTAATGAACAGGTTGGATGCTGCAGTTCTAGACATCAATGCCGATGATGGTTCTGGAATGCAGAAGCAGAAATCTACATATCATTGGGACAAGGTACTACAAGCTGCTCTTCTAATAATACCAATCTTCATTTTTCCAATAAAATATAAAAAGAGAGGCACCCACGAACTCATGAGCATCTGTATTCTAATTTGACCTGCCATCCTTGTGCTGTGCAGAGAAGCAAAAAGTATATCAAGCTGAATAATGGAGATCGTGTGACGGCCAGTGGGAAGGTACATTTTATTTGCAAGTAAAATTATGCCTTTTAAGTTCATTTATTTGGCTCTTCTTAACTGGTCGCACATTTGTTTGCGTGTAATTCTGGCTTGAACAGATTAAAACAGAAAGTGGCGCGAAAGTGAAAGCCAAGAGCACCGGGATCTACAAGAGATGGAAAGAAAAATCACACAGCAAGGTATCTCTTAGAGGAACAAACGACAGCACTGCAGATGGAAGTGCTAGTTCATCAGGTAATCTTGGATACTAGCCTACTATTCCATGATTGTCTTCTCTCCTAGGAGGCAATGACACCATTGATTACAACAATCAAACAATTCTATCTGCGATATTGAATTGAACAATAAAGGCAAGAGACAAATCTGTGTTTGATCATCTTGACTTTTTCTTCGCAGGTGCTTCTGGTTTCCGAGGGGACAAACGGGGATTCAAGGGCGGAAGAAACCTTAAAAGACCGGTACACAATGCCCATGTCCGATCTGAGATCAAGGATCTCAACCAGGTTAGCAAGGATCGACAAAAGAAGGCGGACCGTGTTTCTTATCTTAAGAGCCAACAGAACAAGAAAGGAAAGAAGTTTGGAAAGAATAGCAAGAGAGGAATGAGTAGCAATAGAGGAAAGGGCAGTGATGATAGAGGAAAGAGTGGCTATAGAGGAAAGGGTGCTGATGATAGAGGAAAGAGTGGCAATAGAGGAAAGAGTGGTGGTGGGAAGTTTGGAAGTAAGGGAAAGTTTGATAACAAAGGAAAGAGTGGTGGTGGCAATAGAGGAAAGGGCAAGTACTAGGGTTGGTTTGCCTATAACTTGCATAAACTAAAATTAATGGAATATATGTAAATTATGGCCAAGTTATAGCTGAGCTGCACTGTATCCAAATTTTGATATTTAGTGTTGTAATAACATTTCATCAGTCATACGACTTTGAGGTTTTTATTTTAAGAGGAGCAATGTTGCACTAAGTCCTAAAAAAAGTATTTTCGCCATTTTGGTGTCTATTAAAATTTGTTATTTTTTATTTTTTGAACTTTTTTTTGCCATTATCCATGAACACTTTTTTTTTTCTTACTTTATCTATTTTGTATTAAAACTTGTATGGTCCGAAATCTCAATTTTAAGGGATCGAGGAATATTACTAATATTATTTGATATTTCAAGAAAGTCCATCTTTTTAAATGTTTAGAGTATCGTGTGTGGGGTTTTGAAGAAGATACGACCTAAAGTTGGAAAATAAATGTGAGATTCAAGTGTAAAGAAAAGAAACTGTTTTTTTTAATTTTATACTCCCTCTGTCCCACTTTAGGAGTCCCGGTTGAAATATTCTATAATTGGTAATAAGCCTCACATTCCACTCACATTTTTTCCACTCACATTTTATTATAAAACTAATATATAAAAGTAGGACTCACATTCCACTAACTTTTTTCACCAACTTTCCTTTGTATTTCTTAAAACCGGTGCCAAACTCAACCGAGACTCTTAAAGTGGGACGGAGGGAGTAATATCTGGTGGGTTGTTTATTGAATAATGACTTATGGTCTAATAACATTTGTTTCGTGTATCATCTTGGAGATTAAAGTAGTTCCATTTTTTTTTTGAGTTTAAAGTAGTTTGAATGCAGTCGAGAAAAG
The DNA here is from genome assembly GCF_023119035.1 of Salvia hispanica. Classification (NCBI taxonomy): domain Eukaryota; kingdom Viridiplantae; phylum Streptophyta; class Magnoliopsida; order Lamiales; family Lamiaceae; genus Salvia; species Salvia hispanica. The sequence continues at coordinate 23,895,959 of NC_062968.1, read as the reverse complement.
AAGAAAGTATAAAATATTTCAAGTCAATGTCACTTCATTTTCTCCTTTAAAGATAAGACCGAAACCAACCAAATAATTTTCCCTCAAATTTGGCTTCATTAGTTTAAGCGTTATACAGTATTGAACAATCAAATCCAACTTTGTGCAAATCATCATGAAATTATGCAAGTTAATTGTATGACATTTTCCCAAATTTCGCTTATCTTTTCTTCTTTAAATGCACACCCAATTCCTAGAATTTTAATCGAACCCATATAACCAAACACGTGTTTGTTCATATCAATATCGAAATACTGTCACATGGTATTCGTTTTAGCGTAATTCAATCTCAGATTTAGTTATAACTTGGACAATCGAAATCACTAAAATATAATTTTGCACACCAATGATGAAATGATGCCGTTTGAAACATCACTAACATACATCATTTTGTACACATGTAATATTTGAGAAAAAAAAATGAAAATTCATTATTTCAATATATATTAATAAAAAGAAAAAAGATGAATAGACAACTCAGAGCAAATGATCTGCACCACAGAGTGACAGTTAAAAAAAACTGTTTTCCTCCCGCGAAAATTAAAGCTTTTTGGAAAAGGCATTGATTTGCTTTATTCAATCAAGTTTTGAATCAGTGGAAAGCCCCAGCTCCGACATGCCCACTTCCTCTACTTTTCTTCTGCTCTCCTCTCTGCCCCAAGATCGCACTTTCTTCGATTTCCTTTTCCTCTGCCAAATATGGTTAAAGAAACTGAATTCTACGACGTTCTTGGCGTCAGCCCTGCTGCTTCCGTGGAGGAGATTCGCAAAGCCTACTATCTTAAGGTTATGATTCAATTGATCTCTTCCGATGTTTGTGTTTTAGCGATCAATTGATCCATTAATTAGCTAATTTTAATTACTTGTATCATGAGATTGATTGATTGATGAAGTTGATGAGGTGAATGCAGTTTTTTGATTTGTTGTAGCGTTTTAGGGTTTATTTTGGTAGCTAAAGGATTTTGAAATTTTTTGGGGGTTTGCTGTATAGATACTTGTGTCATGGAATAATTAATGTGTGTGAGATTCATGTTGATGAGAAGAGTGCAGTTTTTGATGGCTTAGCTTTTTGTTTGATGAGAATGTTTACAAATGCCTCAAAAATTCAAAATGTAGTGACAGATCATAATTCATAAAAGGGGCTTTTTCCATGAATTTGTGTCAAGATTTGGAGAGAGAATCAATTGTAATCCAACAATTTTTGGATGATTGAAATGATATCAGATGTTTAATCTGCTCGAATTAGGCAACCAAACTAAGTAGGTGTGCAATGTATAGGGTTTTTTCCTGCCTACTTTGCTATGTCAAACTTAGCTTTATTTGATGTTTTTAGCGACTGTCGTGTTTCCAGGCTAGGCAAGTCCACCCCGATAAGAATCCAGATGATCCCCAGGCAGCTGCGCGGTTTCAGGTAATCCCACTCTCTTTTGCTCTTATATCGTTTAAAACTTGACAATCGTTGAATCAATGAAGTTATTATTGTTGATGTCATCAGGTACTAGGAGAAGCTTACCAAGTTTTGAGTGATCCGTTGCAGAGAGATACATATGATCGGAATGGCAAGAATTGCATATCTAAGTAAGTATTTCGCGTCGAGGCTGTTATCTGTTCAACTGTGTACCTTCACCATAGAGCATCTTTTGGAATTTGTGAGTTTTTCCATAATGAAAGAGTGGTTTAACAGGGAAACAATGCTTGATCCAACTGCTGTTTTCGCTCTCCTGTTTGGGAGTGAACTTTTTGAAGATTATATCGGGCATCTAGCTGTGGCATCAATGGCGTCTACTGAATTAGCCGGTGAAAGCGACAATCCAGAAAAAGTCCATGACAAACTCAAGGTAGTATTGGTAATTACTCTCCAAAATATTACCCTTTTTAGCTGGTTATGTTCTCACTTTGCAACTGAGAATTTCTGATAAAGGCGGTTCAACGAGAGAGAGAGGAAAAGCTTGCTGTGAAGCTAAGAGATTTTCTTCAGCAATATGTCAGTGGTGACAAAGATGGCTTCATCAGAAAAGCTGAATCAGAAGCAGAGAGGCTTTCGCGTGCATGTTAGTATATAATCCAACTTTACTTTGCAACAAATAATCTCTCTAGACGTCTTTCAAAAACATGAACTAGGAGATATATTCCTTCACTTTCTGCAGCTTTTGGGGCTGAAATGCTGAACACCATTGGATACATATACACGAGGCAGGCGGCGCTGCAGCTGGGGAAGAAAGCCCTCTATCTAGGGGTGCCGTTCGTTGCTGAGTGGGTTCGCACAAAGGGACACTTTTGGAAGTCACAATTCACAGCAGCAAAAGGTACTAACGCTTGTTTATTATCTCTTATCAAAGTTAGTTAAACGCACCTTCGTGCAGGTGCTTTTCAGCTGCTGCAGCTCCAGGATGACATCAGAAGACAGTGCAAGATCGAAGGTGGTGGTGAGGAAGACGACGTGGAGGCACATCTACGACAGAACAGGGAGGCGCTCATGAACTCGCTGTGGAAACTGAATGTGGTAGACATTGAGATCACTCTGGCTCATGTCTGTCAAATGGTAGGTTAGCTCTTGTAACATTTTGTTTTTTTTTATTCTTCAAAATTACTTTTTTCCGACTCGCAACAACAGATTTGAACTCATTTTGTAGGTGCTTCAAGACAGCCATGTGAGGAGGGAAGAGCTCAAGACGAGGACCGTTGCTCTGAAAAATCTAGGGAGAGTTTTTCAGGTAGTTTGTTGCACCATTGATGACATGATCTGTTAATGAATGTGTGATTTGATCAATTTTGTTTATATTTAGAGTCAAAAGTTGAATCAAAATGGTGGAACATCAAAGAAGAAAGTTGAAGATGAGAGCAGCTCTGATAGTAGTGATGATGAGGACTCTCACAGACCACTCAATTACAAAACACCTCTTGTTACACAGGTCTCTCTCTCTTTCTTCTTCCACACACACACACACACTAAGACACTCATTTGAACCAGATAAGTAGCACTTGAGTTGAGTGTGATTGCTATTCATGTATGATAGGGCATAGGAAGGCTCTTCAGGTGTCTCTGTAACCCGGCGTTTGACGTTGATGACGATGAAATTGTGTATAGAGGAAGATGAGTGTAACAGATTATTGCTTCTGTTAGACAAAAACAAGCTGGTTTGTTAGAACAAAAATTGGTGTTTTAGTACAGGCTCAGTTTCTTACAAGAAAGTGTCTGTTTCAGACAATTGATTATTTCATGTTGTTTTGTTTTGGAGAAAATGTCTCATTTTCAAGAGGTTGTTTGTAGTTTTGCAAGAAAGTAAAATTGATTATCTGTTTGAAAATTTTGCTTAATTTCTATGTATTTCTATCTATCATACAGTTTTATATTATTTGCTCAAGTCAATAATGAGCAGCTGAGTTAAGTTGTTATAGATTTTATTCATCTGTTTTTTTTGTGCTGAGTGCAATTTGCAACAAGCTTTCTTTCCTTTGTTAGGAAATTCGAGATAGGAAATTCGAGAAAGACATCTCATCTGTTAGAGAGATGTGCAAATTAATGTACTGGACCCATAATTAAAGTCGTGTAGGTGGGGATGTGAGGAGAGAGGAAATGAGCAGTAAGTTATTATAGATTCAATCATCTTTTTTTGTGTGATTGCAATTTGCAACTAGCTTTCCTTTGTTTTCCTACTGAGAAAGAAGATATCTGAAAAAAAATGGCTTACAATCTTCAACCTCTCATCACCATTCTCGAAGGAATCCTCGATCCTCACCAACCACGATGGATCGTTAATGAAAACAACCCTCAACTCCAATCCCTCCTTGACAAAGCTACTTCTCTTCAAAAGCTCCTTGATAGTAAATCTTCATTCACCAAACTAGACACCCAAATAAGAGAAGTAGCACATCAAGCTGAAGACATCCTTGAATCCCACATGGTTCATCACATGCTCTCCGGATCTGATTGCTTCATATTCACTTTGGCCACACCAGATCTACACCAAGTCACACAAGATCTTGATTTGGTTATAGAGAAAGCGGAGAAGCTCGTGGAGATGGAGGATAAGAAGATGCTTCCAGAACTTGATTCTGTTATGGAACAAGTGAAGCTCGTGGATAAGAAGATGCCGTCTAGCAGTTCACCATCCAGTGTTTTGGTGGGAATTGAAGAAGATCTGATGCAACTCAAGGATCGGCTGACCGGGATGCGGACAAAGCTGGAGATCATCCCCATCGTTGGTATGGGTGGTGTAGGTAAAACCACTCTCGCTCGAAAGCTTTATGATGATCCTTTGATTGTTGATCACTTTGCATATCGTGCTTGGACCACAGTCTCACAAGATTACAATATGCCACAAATTCTCATAAGCCTTCTTAGTTGCATAATCAAAAAAGAAGAATTTGATCAACATAAGGAAAAGGGAATACATGAGATAAAAGATATGTTGTATAAGAGCTTGTATGGCAGGAAGTACTTGATTGTATTAGATGATATATGGAGCACTAAATTCTGGGATGAGATTAGGATGTACTTCCCGGACAACAACAACGGGAGTCGCATTGTGATCACCACTAGGGAAATTGATGTGGCGAACTATGCTGACTCTTCGAGTCCACAACATCAGGTTCGGTTGCTTAGCGAGGCTGAAAGTTGGAATCTGCTTCGCCATCTTGTGTTTGGAGAAGAGGGGTGTCTTCTTGTATTACATGAGATTGGTCAAAAGATCGCCAAGCATTGCGGTGGGCTTCCTCTAGCCATCCGTGTGATTGGAGGGCTGCTATCTAAGATGGAAAGATCAGAAGACGTTTGGAGGAAAATTGGAGACAATGTAATAGCAGCAATTTCTGGATCAGATGAGAAATTCTCTAGTATATTGTCTTTAAGTTATAACCACTTGCCGAATCACTTGAAACCATGTTTTTTATACATGGGAGCTTTCCCTGAAGACTACGAGATTTTAGGCTCCACACTCGTGTATGTGTGGATTGCAGAGGGATTTGTAAAATCAAATGGGGAAAGAAGTTTGGAGGAAGAAGCTGAGGATTGGCTAAAGTCTCTAATAGAGAGAAATCTATTTATGGTTAGTAAATACGAAAAGAATGGAAAACCAAAGAGCTACAACATGCATGATATGTTGAGGGATCTGTGCATCAAGAAATGTGATGAAGACAAGTTTCTGTATGTGAAGAATGATCCCAATGTCGCATTCTCTAATCCACGGCGAGTGAGGAATGACAAATCAGCTAATATGGAGTATGTTGATGATTCAACAGTGCTCATGTCACTTACTCGATCTGCTATATGCATTGGTTCTAGCTACAATCAGCTACCATTTGGTGTCTTTTCTGCGTCAAGATTGCTTAGGGTATTGTATTGCATTGATTTCAATCTCAATGAGTTCCCAACTGAAATATTTGAATTTGTCAACTTACGCTTCTTAGTTGTTGACGACCATTTAAATATACCTAGAGGAATATCAAGACTGCGGAATTTGCAAACCTTGATTGCTCTTGATTGCGAGATTGATGTGCCGTCTGAGCTTTGGCAGCTCTCTGAGTTAAGAAATGTCAAGGTGGCAGGATTAGAGTTGTTAAAAGATGAGGAAATGAACTATAGTGTTATGAAGAATCTGCAAATGATTTCATTCACGAGTCTAACTGAAGAGGAATCAAGTTGGGATGGTTTCTTCAAAAGCATACCAAATATCAAAAGGTTGGCAATTGATGATAAATTCCGAAGGGAATCCACGATATTTGATCTTAGCCATCTTCACAAACTCGAAATATTAAAATGCAGGTGTATCGAAACCATAGACAGAAAACTAGTTATATTTCCTTGTCATATCAGAAAACTAGTTCTGGATGGGTGTACAATGAATTCAAGAGTGTCGACGACTCTGTGTGCACTACATAAGCTGGAAGTGCTCACGATAAGGTATTGCACATTTGAGAGTGATAAGCTGACATGTGAAGGAGAAGAAGGTGAAGAAGAAGAAGGAGAAGGAGAAGAGTGGAAGGTAGCAGATGACCAACTTCCCTGGACTTCGCCACCTCTATGTAAAACACTGTTGGAATCTAAAGGAAATCCCTTGCAGCATTGGTGAAATCCCAACACTCCAACTAATCGAGTTAGAACTGTGCCCCAAATCCGTAGTGGCATCAGCAGAAAGGATTGTGGAGGAGCAATCTGAATACGGCAACGAAGATCTCAAACTTCGTATCTCAAACACCATCAATTGATGATCACACTTATAAAAGGTAACCAACCATTTCAGCAACTTGAATATTTTGAATGCAGTGTGGTTCCAGCAACGTTCATTGTTCAAATGTTCAAGTGTAAGGAGTCGGATGCTACGAGCTTTTTATCCTCAGGTGGCGTGTCGGGAGACTATGGAACGAGCCAGCACGCCGCAACTCCCTCTTTCTTGACTTCCCAACACTTTTGACTTGCTGTGTCTTCAACTTTCTTCACTGAACTTTATTTATGTCTTTGATCATCTTGTGTTGTGCGTAACACTACTATTATAAGATGATTTTCTTGAATATTGACTTTGAGCTTCATCATGAAATTAGTATATATGTTCATACAATTCCATGAAGCATATAGTTTGGTGGCTTTTATTAGTTTCCTGGTCTCTTCATCACTTTGCTCTTTGAATTTAAAACTAGATTGCTTTAATTGCTTGATTATCTGAATTAAAATCTTTACTACAGTCTTATAACTTATAAGAGGCCGTTCGACTGCCCATGTCTAATCTTGTGCCAATTTCGGTTGCCATTTTCTCAAAAGCTATCACCGTCATCACAATGTCAAGATTTACAATGTACTGTACTAATTTAATCTTATTTGCTAAAAACAACTCCAGTTTTTATATGTGTGTGTTCGAGTATTAAACCTTCAAGAAACGAGTTTCTTGTTCAATCCTCTTCAGTATAGCAAAAATTATGCACTACTACTAAGAAATAGGCCATTCCTTCCGTTTACCAAAAGAATAGTCGTTACATTCCATTCTCCTTTTATTCGTATTTTAGATTTAACAAAATTATACAGTATTTTATTAATATTTCAATTTGAAAAAATATCACTTCAATTTTATAATTTTTAGATATTATAATAAAATTAAAATTTTGAAATTTTTAATAATTGAAAAAAAATTCCACACTGCACACACACATACTGCACTGCCTGCACACACACTGAACACTCACACCCGCGCGCGCACACACACAATCAAACAACAATTCCATATCATTTTAATTCTTTTCACTTACCAAGCACAAGAATAAAATGAATCTCCATTCCATTATCTTCATCTCCATTCTATTATTCCTTCATTTCATTTTCTCTTTATTCCATTTCATTATACTACTAAGAAGCCCATTCATATCAATTAGTGGCCAATAATTGAAAGAAGCGTTTAAACTGTACTAAAGATCTCAATTCAGATAATCAAGCAATTAAAGCAATCTAGTTTCAAATTCAAAGAACAAAGTGATTAAGAGGATCAGGAAACTCATAGCAGTGTTAAGCACAACACAAGATGATCAAAGACGTAAATAAAGTTCACTGAAGAAAGTTGAACACTATGCCCTTTTTTTTTTTCTTGGTCTTTACCTTATTGCTTTGTTTTAGCCGACTTGTGGCTAGCTCTCTCGTACTTCCCTCGGGTATGTCCGAGTGTATGATGTAAACGTTTGGTTTGGTTCTTTTTATTTATTTATTTATTCATAAAAAAAATAACTCGAGTTTTTGTGTGTGTGTCAGTGTGTGTTTTAGTATACTACTATAAAAAAAAGTGTGTGTGTCAGTGTGTGTTATAGTATACTACTATAAAAAATAGGCCATTCCTTCCATTTACCATAAGAATAGTCATTACAATCCATTTTCATTTTATTCGTATTTTAGATTTAACAAAATTATACAATATTTTATTTATATTTCAATTTGAAAAAAATATCTCCTCAATTTTATAATCTTTAGATATTATAATAAAATTACAATTTTGAAATTTTTTTAATAATTAAAAAAAATTCACACTCACCCGCGCACGCACACACAACCAAATAGTAATTCCATTTCATTTTAATTCCTTTCACTTACCAAGCACAATAATAAAATGAATCGTCATTCCATTATCATCTCCCTTCTATTCTTTCTTCTCTTTATTCTATTCCATTCCATTATAAGTACTCCATTAATACTCTATCCATTAGTGGCCAATTAAAAAAAACAAGTAAACTAAAACAAGGTATCGAATCGACATTAAAAGGAAAATTAAACGGAGTAGTTGCTAATTTAGTTTTGTCATTTAGTCTCCAATTTTAAAATAGACAAAAAACAAGAAAAAATGTACATTTTGGATTCTGTTGCGCCAAAACACGGTTTAAGAAAAGTGAAATACAAATCAAAAGCTTCCCCACAACTTGAAAATGAGTCTCTAATTCAATCCCCAAAACTTCCCGCGAAATTGTGAACCACAGTTGATAAAAATTCACACTCGACTCTAGAGGTCTTTCTGATAATCGTAATATTATTTTTTCGCTGAATTTGTGGTTTCAGTTTATTTTTGTTGGTTGATTGATTGCGGGATACATGACGTCAACACACATACTTTGACGTCTTTCAAAAACATAAAGTATCTGCAGGTTTTGGGGCTGCATTGGATACATATACATAGAGGGAAGAAAGCCCTCTATCTAGGTCTAGGGGTACTTTTGGAAGTCACAATTCACTGCAGCAAAGCGTGTTTATAATCTCTTGTCAAAGTCCATTAATCATACCTTCATGCAGGGAGGCACTCTGTGGAAATTGAATGTGGTAGACATTGAGCTCTGGTTCATGTCTGTCAAATAGTTAGTTAGCTCTATGTAACATTTTGTTCTTTACTATTCTTCAAAATTACTTTTTTCAGACTCGCAACAACAGATTTGAACTCATTTTGTAGGTGCTTCAAGACAGAAGAGCTCAAGACGCGGACCGTTGCTCTGAAAAATCTAGGGAGAGTTTTTCAGGTAGTTTGTTGCACCATTGATGACATGATCTGTTAATGAATGTGTGATTTGATCAATTTTGTTTATATTTAGAGTCCAAAGTTGAATCAAAATGGTGGAACATCAAGGAAGAAAGTTGAAGATGACATCAGCTCTGATAGTAGTGATGATGAGGACTCTCACAGACCACTCAATTACAAGACACCTCTTCTTACACAGGTCTCTCTCTCTCTCTTTCTTCTTCCACACACACACTAAGACACTCATTTGAACCAGATAAGTAGCACCTGAGTTGAGTGTGATTGCTATTCATTTGTGGCAGGGCATAGGAACGCTCTTTAGGTGTCTGTGTAACCCGGCGTTTGATGTTGATGACGACGAAATTGTGTATAGAGGAAGATCAGATTTCTTACAAGAAAGTGTCTGTTTCAGACATTGATTATTTTATGTTCTTTTGTTGTGGAGAAAATGTCTCATTTTCAAGTTTTGCAAGAAACTGAAATTGATTCTCTGTCTGAATTTTTTTTTGCTTATTTTCTATCTAATGTCTTCATTTGCATTCGGTAGAAGATTCTATAAACACAGCCCATATTATACCCCTTTAGATGTGACCATTAGGAACAACATCATAGCACTAGCATAGCATGCTATTTCTACAGATGATAAGTAGTGGAAATCTTGACAAAATTCAAGGGTAGGTACAACCACCTTAGGAAAATCATAACCAACTGCATAATAATATCAGATAACAGTTTTATATTATCATCAAATACCAGTTTTTTTGTGTTATTGCAATTTGCAGCAAGCTTTCCTTCATCTGAAAATGGCTTACAATCTTCAACCCCTCATTACCATTCTTGAAGGTATCCTTGATCCTGCCCAAACACGATGGTTTGTTGATGAAAACAACCCCCAACTCCAATCCCTCCTTAACAAAGCTACTTATCTTCAGCACCTCCTTAGTAGTAAATCTTCATTCACCAAACTAGACAGCCAAATCAGAGAAGTAGCACATCAAGCTGAAGACATCATTGAATCCCACGTGGTTGATCACATGCTCTCCGGATCTAATTGTGTGAGATTCACTTTGTCCACACCGGATCTGCAGCAAGTAACACGAGAACTTGATTTTGTTATGGAGCAAGCGAAGAAGCTCATGGAGATGGAAGATAAAAGGATGCTGCGAGAGCTTGATTCTGCTATGGAACAACTGAAGCTCGTGGATAAGAACATGCCTTCTAGCAGTTCATCAAGTTCCAAGAGGGTTGTGGTTGGAATTGATGAAGATCTGATGCAGCTCAAGGATCGGCTGACCTGTATGGAGAAGAAGCGGGTGATCGTCCCCATCGTTGGTATGGGTGGAGTAGGTAAAACCACTCTTACACAAAAGCTTTACGAAGATCCTTTGATTGTTGATCACTTTTGTTATCGTGCTTGGACCACAATCTCACAAGATTACAATATGCGGCAAATTCTCTTAAGCCTTCTTAGTTGCATAATCGGAAAAGAAGAATGCGATCAACATAAGCAGAAGGGAAGGCATGAGTTAAAAGATATATTGTATAAGAGCTTGTATGGTAGAAAGTACCTAATTGTATTAGATGATATATGGAGCACAAAATTCTGGGATGAAATAAGAATGTACTTCCCGGATGACAACAACGGGAGTCGCATTGTGATCACAACTAGGGAATCTGGTGTGGCGAACTATGTAGACTCGTTGAGTGCGCAACATCAGGTGCAGTTGCTTAGCGATTCTGAAAGTTGGAATCTTCTTTATCAAATTGTGTTTGGAGAAGAGGATTGCCCTATTGTACTACAAGAGATTGGTCAAAAGATTGCCAGAGGTTGTGGTGGGCTTCCTCTAGCTATCAGTGTGGTTGGAGGGCTACTATCTAAAATGGAAACATCATTAGATGTTTGGAAGAAAATTGGGAACAATGTAATATCAGCAATTGCTGATTCAGATAAGCAATGCTCTAGCATATTGTCTTTAAGTTATAATCACTTGCCGAATTACTTGAAACCATGTTTATTATACATGGGAGCTTTCCCTGAAGACTACATAATTAAAGGCTCTAAACTCGTACGTTTGTGGGTGGCTGAAGGATTTGTAAAACAAAATGAGAAAAGAACTTTGGAGGAAGAGGCCGAGGATTGGCTAAAGTCTCTAGTAGAGAGAAATCTAATTATGGTCAGAGAATACAAAAAGTATGGAAAACCAAAGAGGTACAACATGCATGATATGTTGAGGGATCTATGCATTAGGAAACCTGATCAAGACAAGTTTCTATATGTGAATAATGGATCCAAGGTGACCTTCTCTAATCCACGCCGTGCGAGTTTTGACATATCAAATGGAATGGAAGATGTTAATTGTTCAACAGAGACCATGTCACTTACTCGATCGATTATATGCATTTGTTCTGAGAGGGATGAACTTCCATGTGGTGCCTTTTTCGTGCCAAGATTGCTAAGAGTGTTGGATTTTATGCATATGTGGTTCGAAGAGTTCCCAACTAAAATATTTGAATTTGTCAACCTACGCTTCTTAGGTGTCAAGTGTCGTTCAAGAATACCTAGAGGAATATCGAGATTGCGGAATTTGCAAACCTTGACTGGTAAATGTAGGTTTGATATGCCATTTGAGATATGGCAGCTGTCTGAGTTAAGAAATCTGAATTTGAATGGAATTGAGTTGTTAAAAGATGAGGAAATGAACTACTACATTCTGAAGAAGCTGCAAATGATTTCATATATGACTCTAACTGTAAAGGAAGCCACTTGGGATGGTTTTTTCAAAAGCATCCCGAATATTAAAAAAATTTCAATCGATAACCGCCTCCGAACTTCATCTACTGCAATTGATCTTAGCCATCTTCACAAGCTCGAGATATTAAGATGCATTAATATCAGAACCGTATCCTTTCCAGACAGTCGTTCCAAAGTTATATTTCCTTGTAATATCATAAAACTAGTACTGGATGGGTGTGTAACAAATTCAGGAGTGTTGAGGACTCTGTGTGCCTTACATAAGCTGGAAGTGCTCACGATAGCGGGTTGCAAGTTTAAAAGCAAGGAGGAGATACGTGAAGAAGAGTGGGAGTTAGCGGATGGAGATGAGTTCTGTTCACTACAGTTTCTATCTCTTCAATTTTTGAATCTTGTGCGTTTGATAGCCGATGAGACCAACTTCCCTAGACTGTGCCACCTCTTTGTACGCAACTGCAAGTATCTAGAGGAAATCCATAGCGGCATTGGAGAAATCCCAACACTCCAGTTAATCGAGTTGGAAGAATGCAGAGAATCTGCAGTGGCTTCAGCAAAAAGGATTGAGGAGGAGCAATCTGAATACGGCAACTACCATCTCAAGCTGAGTATTGCACACACGCAGCTGTGATCGCACTCCAAAAGGTAACCATATTCTACAACTCGAATATGTTGAACGCATGGCGGTTTTAGCAACAACCGGGGCTAAGTAGGATTGGCAACTTCATTTCTGTGTAGTCTTATTCTTCATGAAATCTTCAAGGAGTCGGATGCAATGCAGCTGGGGAAGAAAGACTTCTGTCTAGGGGTGCTGTTAGTCGCTGAGTGTGTTCGCAAAAGGTACTAACGCATGTTTACTATCTCTTGTCAAAGTCCGTTCAACGCACCTTCGTGCAGGTGCTTTTCAGCTGCTGCAGCTCCAGGATGACATCAGAAGACAGTGCAAGCTCGAAGGTGGTGGTGAGGAGGACGATGTAGAAGCACATCTACGACAGAACAGGGAGGCGCTCATGAACTCGCTGTGGAAACTGAATGTGGTAGACATTGAGATCACTCTGGTTCATGTCTGTCAAATGGTTAGTTAGCTCTATGTAACATTTTGGCTTTTTTATTCTTCAAAATTACTTTTTTCCGACTCGCAACAACAGAATTGAACTCATTTTGTAGGTGCTTCAAGACAGCCATGTGAGAAGGGAAGAGCTCAAGACGAGGACCGTTGCTCTGAAAAATCTAGGGAGAGTTTTTCAGGTAGTTTGTTGCACCATTGATGACATGATCTGTTAATGAATGTGTGATTTGATCAATTTTGTTTATATTTAGAGTCAAAAGTTGAATCAAAATGGTGGAACATCAAAGAAGAAAGTTAAAGATGAGAGCAGCTCTGATAGTAGTGATGATGAGGACTCTCACAGACCACTCAATTACAAAACACCTCTTGTTACACAGGTCTCTCTCTCTCTCTCTCTTCTTCCACACAAACACACTAAGACACTCATTTGAACCAGATAAGTAGCACTTGAGTTTGAGTGTGATTGTTATCCATTTGTGACAGGGCATAGAAGGACTCTTCAGGTGTCTCTGTAACCTGGTGTTCGACGTTGATGACGACGAAATTGTGTATAGGGGAAGATGAGTGTACCATCAGATTGTTGATCTGTTTAGACAATTCAAGGCTGTTTTGTTAGAACACAAAATTTGTGTTTTAGTACAGGCTCAGTTTCTTAAAACTAAGTGTCTGTTTCAGACATTGATTATTTCATCACGTTCTTTTTTTTGTGGAGAAAATGTCTAATTTTCAAGAGGTTGTATGTAGTCTTGCAAGAAACTGAATTTGATTATCTGTTTGAAAAATTTTCTTACTTTATATCTAATGTCTTCATTTGAATACAGTAGATGATTCTATAAACATAGCCTATATCAGCAATATGAGCAAGTCCTGGACAGATTCAAAGCTACGTACAACCACCTTAATAAAATTATAGGCAACTAACCAGTATATTATAAACTAACAGTTTTATATTATTTGCTCAAGTCAATAATGAGCAGCTGAGTTAAGTTGTTATAGATTCAATCATCTTTTTTTGGTGAGATTGCAATTTACAACAATCTTTCCTTCCTTTGTTTTCCAGCAAGAAGAGATCTGAAAAAAATGGCTTACAATCTTCAACCCCTCATCACCATTCTTGAAGGAATCCTTGATCCTCACCAACCTCGATGGATTGTTGATGAAAATAATCCACAGCCCCAATCCCTCCTTGACAAAGCTACTTCTTTGCAACTGCTCCTTGATAAATCATCATCCACCACCAAACTAGATAACAAGATGCTTCGAGAACTTGATTCTGCTATGGAACAAGTGAAGCTCGTGGATAAGAAGATGCCGTCTAGCAGTTCACCATCCAGCGTTGTGGTGGGAATTGAAGAAGATCTGATGCAGCTCAAGGATCGGCTGACCGGGATGCAGACAAAGCTGGAGATCATCCCCATCGTTGGTATGGGTCGAGTAGGTAAAACTACTCTCGCTCGAAAGCTTTATGATGATCCTTTGATTGTTGATCACTTTGCATATCGTGCTTGGACCACAATCTCACAAGATTACAATATGCCACAAATTCTCTTAAGCCTTCCTAGTTGAGAAATTTCAGAAAAAGAGATTAATTTCGCTGACCTTTCAAAATATGAGTCCGAGACATGCGAATTTTTCGGAATAAGAGATTTTAGAATTGTTATGCATTTTCTCATCTTTTTATTGATTATTTCATTCCAAATATTTATTAATTGACAAAATTATCCTTTATAGATTTTAACACAATTTATAAAAAATCATCCAACCCTCCCTAAACCGCACGCCTCTTTCCACAAACCTGCCCCAAACCTTAAACACAATTTATAAAAGTTCAAACAAATTGCTGTTTAAGTTTTGAATTGTATCAGATGTAAGTATTGCGCATAGATTGATTTGATTTATACAACGCGAGCTCCTATCAATTTTTTTTTTCAATTTCTTTTATAAAACTTTGGTAAACTGCACCCATTTATTTGCAGTTGAAGTTTTTTTTTTCTTTTACTATGCAGTCTGATAAGTTTGATCCTTTTGAGTGTCTTGGTTATTTTGAACATGGATTTAACTCGAGGTGAAATATTTCACTGAACAATATACATCACTTATTTTTCTTGAGAAAAAAAAAAGTTGGGGATGAGAGCGGAGGAGGGCAGAAGAAGAGAAAATTATGAATTGAAAAAAAGTTTGGAGAAAAGCTATTTTTTTATGAATTGTGTTAAAAATTTATGGAGGGTAATTTGGTCAATTTATAAATGTTAGGAACGATATAATCATTAAAAAGAAAAGAAAATGCATTAAAAATCGAAGAACCTTTATTCCGAAAAATCCGCATGACTCAGACCCATATTTCGAAAGGTCAGCAAAATTAATCCCTCATTTCAAAAGGTCAGCAAAATTGATCCTTTTTTTTTAAATCTCTCCTATTAGTTGCATAATAAAAAAAGAAGAATATGATCAACATAAGGAAAAGGGATCAGATGAGCTAAAAGATATGCTATATAAGAGATTGTATGGCAGTAAGTACTTGATTGTATTGGACGATACATGGAGCAACAAATTATGGGATGAGATGAGGGTTTATTTCCCCGATAACAACAACGGGAGTCGCATTGTGATCACCACAAGGGAATCTGATGTGGCAAACTATTCTAGCTCTTCTAGTTCACAACATTAGGTTCAGCTGCTTGGAGAGTCTGAAAGTTGGAATCTGCTTCACCAACTTGTGTTTGAAGAAGAGAAGTGCCCTCTTGTATTACAAGAGATTGGTCGAAAGATCGCTAAGGATTGTGATGGGCTTCCTTTATCCATAAGTGTGATTGGAGGGCTACTATCTAAGATGGAAAGATCAGAAGATGTTTGGAGGAAAATTGGAGACAACGTAACAGCAACAATTTCTAAATCAGACGAGCAATGCTATAGTATATTGTCTTTAAGTTATAACCACTTGCCGAATCACTTGAAACCATGTTTTTTATACATGGGAGCTTTCCCTGAAGACTACGAGATTGAAGGCTCCACACTCATATATATGTGGTTGGCAGAAGGATTTGTAAAATCAAATGGGGGTAGAAGTTTGGAGAAAAAAGCTGAGGATTGGCTAAAGTCTCTAATAGAGAGAAATCTATTTCTGGTTAGAAAACACAAAAAGAATGGAAAATCAAAGAGCTACAGCATGCATGATATGTTGAGGGATGTATGCATTCGGAAATGTGCTGAAGACAAGTTTCTGTAAAGAATGGTCCCAATGTCACATTCTCTAATTCACGCCGGTTGAGTAATGGCACATCAGCTCAAATGGAATATGTTGATGATTCAGCACAGCCCATCTCACTCACTCGATCTGTTATATGCATTGCTTTGGGCTGCAAACCGCTACCATTTCAAGTCTTTTCGGCGTCAAGATTGCTAAGGGTTTTGTATTTCATTAATCCGGAGTTGTTCTCTGACTTCCTAACTGAAATATTTGAATTTGTCAACTTGCGCTTCTTATTCATCGTTGGCATTTTCTTTATACCTAGAGGAATATCAAGATTGAGGAATTTACGAACCTTGATTGCTCCTGTTAGCCAGTTTGATGTGCCGTCTGAGGTATGGCAGCTCCCTGAGTTAAGAAATCTCAAGGTGCATGGATTAGAGTTGCTAAAAGACGAGGAACTGAAGTATAGTGTTATGAAGAAGCTGGAAATGATTTCATTGGCGAAGCTAAACCCAACCGAAGAGGAATCAAGTTGGGATGGTTTCTTGAAAAGCATTCCAAATATCAAAAGGTTGCCAATTGATGATGACCTCCAAAGGAAAGGCGCAACATTTGATCTTAGCCATCTTGACAAACTCAAAATATTGATATGCAAACGTATCGCTGCCGTAGACAGTCCTGACGGTTCTCATGTCCGTTTCTTAGTTAAATTTCCTGGTCATATCAGAAAACTAGTTTTGGATGCGTGTGTACTGACTTCAAGAGTGTCGACGACTCTGTGTGCACTGCATAAGCTCACGATCGAAGTTTGTTTTTTTTAGCGAGCAGAGAAGTAAAGAAGAAGAGAGTGGGAGGTGTTCTGTTCACTGCAGTTTCTATCTCTTGGAAGTTTGTTTTTTGTCCGTAATGAGACCAACTTCCCTAGACTCCGCCACCTCTATGTAAAAGACAGCTTACAACTGAAGGAAATCCCTAGCAGCATTGGAGAAATCCCAACACTCCAACTAATCGATTTACAAGATTGCTCCGAATCCCTAGTGGCATCAGCAGAAAAGATTGTGGAGGAGCAATCTGAATATGGCAACTACGATCTCAAACTGAGTGCGACCACACTTCCAAAAGGTAACCAACCATTTCTGCAACTTGAATATTATGAATACTCTGCAACAACATGTGGAGTATTAGCAACTTCATTTGTGTTTAATATCCTATTTTTCTTTGTCAAATGTTCAACTGTAAGGATTCGGATGCTACGAGCTTTTATCCTCAGAAGGAGTGCGGGAGACTATGGAACGAGCCAGCACATCGCGCTTCCAAAAGGTAACCATTTCTGCAACTTGAATATGTTGAATTCAGTGTAGCTTCAGCAACAGGTGGCGCAAGTAGCATCAGCAACTTTAAAATTGAAGTCTCAAACATTCATTTTTTTCAAATGTTTGTGTAAGGAGTCGGATACCTGGAGCTGTGCAGGAGACTATGGAACAAGCGAGCCAGCACGCTGCAACTCAGTCTTTCTGGGCAAGACTTTTGACTTGTTGCATCTTTGATACGAGCTCCTCAACATCAGCCCCGACAGCACAACCAAAAGAGGGTGATGACGACCTCACTGCATCAACGTTAACGGCTCCACCTCGTTGACTAAGAAGAGCTCCTGTCCGTTTGGTAGTTAGTTATTTATAGTTAGTTTAGTTATTTCATATCATGTACTAATATAGTAAGGAGTCGAGCGTATTATGAGCTCTATCTCGGGTTTTCTTTGTGGTTCTTTCCCGAGAGATAGTAGGTCGAACCGCCTAAAAAGGAAACTTGTCGAACACATTATGATGAATGATAAGTTATTTCCCACCATTTGCTGCTTTCTTTTCTCCGAACGTCCCCGTCGATCCTCGTCTCTGATATGATCAAGTCGTATCAGTCTTCAACTTTCTTCACTGAACTTGATTTACGTCTTTGGTCATCTTGTGTTGTGCTTAACACTACTATTTGTTAGATATTTTAGTGTAATTGGATTAACTTGAATGATCGGTTATTGTTATAATGATACATCATTTAAGTATGGAGGTGCGGAATGCATGCTTATTTGAATTCGTTATAATATTAGGAGCGAAGCTCCTAGATAGATGAACGGGGGTCCGGGGGCAGCGCCCCCTGGCAGCCCCTGGCGGGGTCAAGGGGCAGAGCCCCTGGCTGGGGTCGAGCTGTATCGGAAATTCATCCGAAAATATAATTTCCGAAAGTCGAAGGACTAAATTGCAATTTTGGAAACCTTTGAAATTCGGTTATTTTCGGTTTCATCTCCCAACAGTTGCAATGTTTCATTGCACTGTTTCATCTTCTTCTTCTACTGATCATTTTCTGGTTCAATATTATCGAAAAACACAAACATATGATCTTCTAATACTCTGAATTTTATCCGATCAAACATTTTGGTTGAACCCCGAAATTGATTTGATCTGAAAGTGATAAACACGACTTTCAGATATCCGGTTTTTGTTTCTCTGTTTTATATCTCCCTAACAAAGATCAAATCAAAATGTCGAACAAAGAAACGATGAAGGAAGGAGCGAAAGATTTCGCAAAGTTAGATAAGTTTGCTGGCCAGGACTTTAGACGCTGGCAAAAGAAGATGCATTTCATGCTGACAAATCTCAAGGTGGTGTACGTTCTGAGTACTCCCATGCCCGAGGCTGTTGATAATGAAACTCTGGAACAGACGAGGAGGCGGATGAAGTGGGAGAACGATGACTACATATGTCGTGGTCACATCTTAAACGGTATGTCTGATTCCCTCTTTGATGTGTATCAAAATGTAGAGTCTGCTAAGGAATTGTGGGATTCTCTCGAAGCCAAGTATATGGCAGAAGATGCCTCTAGCAAGAAATTTCTTGTTGGTAACTTTATCAACTATAAAATGGTTGATTCGAGGCCTGTCATGGAACAATACAATGAATTGTTGAGGATATTGGGACAGTTTTCCCAATATGATATGAAAATGGATGAATCTATTTCTGTTTCTAGTATTATCGATAAATTGCCACCTTCTTGGAAGGATTTTAAAAATAATCTGAAACACAAGAAGGAGGAACTAAACTTGGTCGAACTTGGAAGTGATTTCCAAATTGAACAGTCCATACGTGATATGGAAAAGAGTTCTGGTGGTAATACTAAAAATGTGGTCGGTTCTTCTGTGAACATGGTGGAAGAGGGTGAATCCTCAAAGGCTGGTAAAGAGAAACGTAAGTTTCAAGGGAAACGGAAGTTTCAAGGTTATAACAGTAAGGATGGGAATAAGAAGCCCAAACTGACTTGCTGGAAGTGTGGCAAATCCGGGCACTTCAAGAAGGATTGTAAGTCTGGAAAGGGTGGAGGAAAAGGGAAAAACGAGGCTGGTCAAAATGGATCCAAGGATCCGGAAAAGCAATCAGGTTCGTCTTTTGTACCTAATGATCATTCGGTTGAGAATTATTATGCATCAATAATCTCTGAAGCATTTTATGTGCAGGATGATGATATCTCATGGTGGATTGATTCGGGTGCAACATGTCATGTATGCAAGGATCGTCAATGGTTCAAGGACTTTAAACCAATTGAAGATGGATCTTCCTTGAAGATGGGCAATGTTGCAACTGAACCAATCAAAGGAATATGATCTGTTAGCCTAGTATTTACCTCTGGAAATTCGTTATTGTTAGAAAATGTTATGTATGTACCTGGAATTCGTAAAAACTTAGTTTCTGGTATTGTATTGAATAGTTGTGGCTATAAACAAGTATTAGAAAGTGATAAATACATTCTGTCAAGGCATGGTAATTTTATTGGCTTTGGTTATCTTTGTGGCATGTTTAGGTTGAATCTAGATGTCTCTTTTGTGAATAATTCTGTTTGCATGACCTCTTCAAGTATTGGTAATCATGTTAGTAAATCAGAATTGTGGCATGCTAGACTTGGACATGTTCATTATAAGAGATTAAAAGATATGTCGAAAATGAGTTTGATACCTGCTTTCGAGTTGAATAATGAAAGGTGTAAAACTTGCATGTTAACTAAAATAACTAGACAACCTTTCAATAAGAATGTAAATAAAGAAACTAAGGTATTAGAACTTATACATAGTGACTTGTGTGATTTTCATTCGACTCCATCACTTGGTAATAAAAAGTATGTAGTTACTTTTATTGATGATGCTACTAGATTTTGCCATGTCTATCTATGTCATTCAAAAGATGAAGCTCTTGATAAATTTAAAATCTTTAAGGAAAGTGTAGAGCTTTATCATGGTGTGAAGATTAAAACTCTTCGCACTGATAGGGGAGGTGAGTATTATGATCCAGCGTATTTTGAATCGACTGGTATAGTACATCAAACGACTGCTCCATATACACCACAACAAAATGGTGTAGCTGAAAGAAAGAATAGAACGTTGAAAGAAATGATTAATTCAATGTTGTGTTATTCTGGCCTAAGTGAAGGATTTTGGGGTGAGGCTATGTTAACAGCCTGTTATTTGTTGAATAGAGTTCCTAACAAAAGGAACAAGATTACCCCTTATGAACTTTGGCATAAGAAACCTCCAAAATTGAGTTATCTTAGAGTTTGGGGTTGTCGAGCAGTGGTAAGACTAACTGACCCTAAAATGAAAACCATAGGTCAAAGAGGCATAGATTGTGTGTTTCTGGGGTATTCAGAAAATTCTGTTTGTTATAGGTTCTATGTCTTAGAACCTAATGACTATGTATCTGTGCACTCTATTATTGAGTCAAGGGATGCTGATTTTGGCAATGAGGATAGATTCACGTCTATACCTAAACCTGGAGGCATGATTGCAAGGTCTAGTAACTCTGATGATGTTACTGGAAAGGTGATAGATACACCTCCTGAGGCTAGGAGAAGTAGTAGAGCAAGAAAAGCTAAGTCCTTTGGAAATGATTTCCAATTGTACTTACTTGAAGGATCAAGAAATGAAATTAATTTTCAATATCAGTATTGCTTTACTATTGGTGATGATCCAAGGACTTACAAAGAAGCTATGGCTTCAAGAGATTCCGCTTTTTGGAAAGAGGCAATCCAAGAGGAGATGGATTCTATAATCCAAAATGGTACTTGGATACTGACTGATTTACCACCTGGTTGTGAAGCTTTAAATAGCAAATGGATCTTCAAAACGAAGATGAAGGTGGATGGAAGCATAGACAAATATAAAGCCAGATTGGTTATCCAAGGCTTTAGGCAAAGGGAAGGAATTGATTATTTTGACACCTATGCTCCTGTTGCTAGGATTTCCACAATTAGATTATTGTTAGCACTAGCTGCTATACATAATCTTGTAATTCACCAAATGGATGTCAAAACTGCCTTCTTGAATGGTGAATTAAATGAAGAGATTTATATCAAACAACCAGAAGGATTTGTCATGCCTGGTAATGAACATAAGGTTTGTAAATTGGTAAAATCTCTTTATGGACTAAAGCAAGCCCCCAAACAATGGCATCAGAAGTTTGATGACGTAGTATTGTCTAATGGTTTTGTATTAAACCAAGCAGACAAGTGTGTATATAGCAAATTTGATGCTACCGGTAAAGGGGTTATCATTTGCCTATATGTGGATGACATGTTGATCTTCGGTACTGACCAAGATCAAGTTGATAAAACAAAGACATTTTTGTCATCTAAGTTTGAGATGAAAGACATGGGGAAGGCTGATGTGATTATTGGAATTAAGATCACACATGGAGAACAAGGAATTTCCATTTCTCAATCACATTATATTGAGAAGATTTTGGAAAAATTTAACTTCAAAGATTGTTCTCCAGTTAAGACTCCTTTTGATCCTAGTGCAAAGCTCGTACCTAATAAAGGAGTTGTTGTGAATCAGCTTGAATATTCAAAGGCTATTGGATCACTAATGTATGCTATGATTAGTACTAGACCCGATATAGCCTTTGCAGTTGGAAAGTTGAGTCGATATACTCATAATCCAAGTTTAATCCATTGGCAAGCCATGAATCGAGTATTTAAGTACTTAAAAGGAACAATGGATTATAGGTTGTCTTATTCTGGATTTCCTTCTGTTCTTGAAGGTTATTCGGATGCAAGTTGGATCACCAATATGGAAGATCATTCTTCCACAAGTGGTTGGGTATTCCGTCTTGGAGGTGGTGCTATATGTTGGGCATCAAAGAAACAAACTTGTATAACAAATTCAACAATGGAATCGGAGTTTGTGGCATTAGCAGCAGCTGGTAAAGAGGCTGAATGGCTAAGAAATTTGATATATGAGATTCCATTGTGGCCTAAACCGATATCACCTATATCTATCAGATGTGATAGTGCTGCTACCTTGGCTAAGGCATATAGTCAAGTGTATAATGGAAAGTCAAGACACTTAGGTGTTAGACATAGCATGATTCGTGAACTTATTTTGGATGGTGTGATATCTGTGGAGTTTGTAAGAACTCATGACAACTTAGCCGATCATTTAACCAAAGGGTTAAGTAGAGATCTTGTGTACAAATCGGCTATAGGGATGGGATTAAAGTCCACTACAAATCTCTGATATTAAGATACCCAATTCCCATTTAGTATGACACTAGATGCAGAATTCAATGTGGAAAACTTAATGTTGGAGATTGGAACACATTTGAAAATTCGTCCCAAGGTATGTGTTTAGACCTACAAGTTAAGGAGATTGAATATATAGATTCTTAATAGTTCTTTTGAAAAATTGCAAATATAGGTGCAAGAATAAAGGAGCTACCTATATAAGCATGAAGTTTAGCCGCTTCAAGAAGCTGGGACTTGGTTTCGATATGTTTATGAAGGATAAAGACATAGGCTAGTAAAATATAGTGTCAAGATAGAACTATTCATATGTAAACTTTTGTGTATATTATCTTCGTGTATTCAATGTGAGTTCCCAGGGTTCAATCCTTAGAGACACCCGGGGTATTCGAATATTTGGAATGTGTAATGTACTAATATGGAATTCAATCGTTACGATATTGTATCGGAAATTCATCCGAAAATATAATTTCCGAAAGTCGAAGGACTAAATTGCAATTTTGGAAACCTTTGAAATTCGGTTATTTTCGGTTTCATCTCCCAACAGTTGCAATGTTTCATTGCACTGTTTCATCTTCTTCTTCTACTGATCATTTTTTGGTTCAATATTATCGAAAAACACAAACATATGATCTTCTAATACTCTGAATTTTATCCGATCAAACATTTTGGTTGAACCCCGAAATTGATTTGATCTGAAAGTGATAAACACGACTTTCAGATATCCGGTTTTTGTTTCTCTGTTTTATATCTCCCTAACACTACTATGAGAGGATTTTCTTGAATATCGACTTTGAGCTTCTCTGGTATGTATGTTCATATATACAATTCCATGAAGCCCATGTTTACTGGAGACTAAATTGTGGTAAGAGGAAGATGAGTGCATCTACAGAGTATTGCTCCTGTTTTACTACAGGCTCAGTTTTCTTACAAGAATGTGTGTGTTTGCATTCTTTTGTTGTGGACAAAATGTTTTATTTTCTATCTTTGCATTCATTAGAAACTTCTTTAAACTGACACAGCCTATTTTATACCTTTGAGATATGAGCATATAAGATTATTATGGAGACAATGTAAAACAATACATATAGAGTTTAAGAAAATTCATTTTATTTGATTTGAAACAGCCTATGATTTAACTAAATTAACACTAGTTGATAGTTCAGTTTTATCATGTACACAATTTTGATTTGAATCTAATTATGGTTTCTCATGTATTGTAATTTTTGCAAATGAAATTAAACTAAATTTAAAAGCGTATAAACGCTACCGAAAAACTGAAAAGCGGTGGTAAACTCCCCGCGAAAGAGACCATCTAGTTCATGGAAATTCACACTCGATTTTTCCGCAAGTCGGTGCAATTTTTGCAAGTGGAGCTCGATGCCATTGAAGATATCGATGGGCGAGGAGGTATATGAAAATTTTCTAATAATTTTTCATTGAATTTGGGGTTTTAAAGTTCGTTGGTTGATTGATTGCCGGAGGATTATGTATGTGTGTATGTATATACGGGATCTATGATGACAGAGGTTACGTTTAGATTTAATTCTGTTCTAATTAATAGATTTAATCATTTCTGAAATTAAGAAGATGGTGAATATTTGCGATTTTGTAGGGAAACTTAATTGATTTGAGCAGTTGTTCTTACAATTTAGATTCACACCTTTGAGATATGAGCTTTTATAGATGATAATTGATGCCCTTAGTAAAATCTGCTCAAGCTCAACAATGAGCATTATTGATGAAAACAGAAGTTGAAGCTTCTTTCAAGATCATAATTGATGCCCCTAGTGAAACAATGCAAGTCTTGGACAGATTCAAGTACAACCACCGTAATAAAATTATACTATCCAACTACATAATATAATTATCGACTAAACGCTGTATTATTTGCTGAAGGTCAACTATGAGCAAGTTGAGTTTCAGCTGAGTTGTTATCTTGGACATATTCTAGGCACAGACAACAACCTTCATAAAATTATAAGCTAACTACACAATATATTAGTCAAATAACAATCTTGTTTTATTTGCACACGTCAACAATGAGCAGTTGGGTTGTTTTAGATTCAATCATCTTGTTTTTGTGTGATTGCAGTTTTGCAACAAGGTTTCCTTCCTTTGTTTTCCTAGCAAGAAGATATCTGAAAAATGGCATACAATCTTCAAACCCTCATCACCATTCTTGAAGGAATCCTTGAACCTGACCAACCACGATGGGTTGTTGATGAAAGCAACCCTCAACTCAGATCTCTCCTCGATAAAGCTACTTCTCTTCAGCAGCTCGTTGATAAATCTTCTCTCACCAAAATAGACAGCCAAATCAGACAAGTAGCACATCAAGCACAAGACATCATTGAATCCCACATGGTTGATCATATGCTTTCTGGATCTGATTGTGTGAGATTCACTTTTTCAGCACCAGATCTCCAGCAAGTAACACGAGATCTTGATTCTGTTATTGAGCAAGTGAAGAAGTTCGTGGAGATGGAGGATAAGAAGATGCCGCAAGAACTTTATTCTGCCATGGAACAAGTGAAGCTCGTGGAGGTGGAGGATAAGAAGATGCAGTCTAGCAGTTCATCGAGTGTTGTGGTGGGAATTGATGCTGATCTGATGCAGCTCAACGATCGGCTGACCCATATGGAGAAGAAGCTGGAGATTGTCCCCATCGTTGGTATGGGTGGAGTAGGTAAAACCACTCTTGCTCGAAAGCTTTATGAAGATCCATTGATTGTTGGTCACTTTGGTTATCGTGCTTGGACCACTATCTCTCAAAATTACAATATTCGACAAATTCTCAAAAGCCTTCTTGGTTACATAACTGGAAAAGAATATGATCAGCATAATGATGAGTTAAAAGTTACGTTGCGTAAGAATTTGTTTGGTAGAAGGTACTTGGTTGTATTAGATGATATGTGGAGCACACAATTCTGGGATGAAATAAAGATGTACTTCCCAGACAACAACAAGGGGAGTCGCATTGTGATCACCACTAGGGAATCTGGTGTGGCAACCTATGTAGACTCATCGAGTTTGCAACATCAGGTGCAGTTGCTCAGTGGGTCTGAAAGTTGGGATCTGCTTCACCAACTTGTGTTTGGAGAAGAGGATTGCCCTCATGTATTGGAAGTCATTGGTCAAAAGATTGCTGGCCATTGCGGTGGACTTCCTCTAGCCATCAGTGTGATAGGAGGGCTACTATCTACGATCGAAAGATCAGAACATGAATGGAAGAAAATTGGGAACGATGTAAAAGCAGCAATTGCTAAATCGGGTGAGCAATGCTCTAGTATACTGTCTTTAAGTTATAACCACTTGCCGAATCACTTGAAACCATGTTGCTTATACATGGGGGCTTACCCTGAAGACTACGAGATTAAAGGCTCTAGACTCGTACATTTGTGGGTGGCAGAAGGATTTGTAAAATCAAATAGAGAAACAAGTTTGGAGGAAGAGGCACGGGACTGGCTAAAATCTCTAGTAGAGAGAAATCTAATTATGCTTAGAGGAAAGAACAAGTACGGAAATTCAAAGAGTTACAGTATGCATGATATGATGAGGGATGTATGCATTAGGAAATCTGATGAAGACAAGTTTCTGCATGTGAAGAATGGTCCCGAGCTCACATTATCTAATCCACGCCGCGTGAGTTTTGACATATCAACTAGCATGAACAATGCTAATGTTTTAACAGAGTCCATGTCACTTACTCGATCTGTTATAGGCATTGGTGATTCTCAGAGGGATGAGATTCCACCCGTTGCCTTTTTCTCCTCGAGATTGCTAACGGTGTTGGATTTAATGTATATAAATTTTGAAGAGTTCCCAACTGAAATATTTGAATTTGTCAACCTACGCTTCTTAAGTATCTGGTGCCGTTCAAGGATACCTAGAGGAATATCAAGATTGCGGAATTTGCAAACCTTGATAGGTTACATCTGGTTTGATGTGCCATCTGAGCTATGGCAGCTCTCCGAGTTAAGAAATCTCAATGTGCGCGAAATTCAGTTGTTAAAAGATGAGGAAATGAACTACTGTGTTCTGAAGAAGCTCCAAATAATTTCAGTCACAACTCTAACTAGAGAGGCAGAAACTTGGGATGGTTTCCTCAAAAGCATTCCAAATATCAAAAAGTTGGGGATTGATGATGGCTACAGCAGAAGATCCACGGCAATCGATCTTACTTATCTTCACAAACTTGAGATATTAAGATGCAATTATATCAGAATCATATCCTTTGGAGACGGTTCGGATTGTTGTTCCAGAGTTATGTTTCCCTGTAACATCAGAAAACTAGTACTCTGTGGATGTGAAATAAATTCGGGAGTGTTGGGGACTCTATGTGATCTACATAAGCTGGAAGTGCTCAAGATAAACGCATGCAGTTTTAAAAGCGAGGAGGAGACACGCGATGAAAAGTGGGAGGTAGCAGAGGGAGATGAGTTCCCCTCACTGCAGTTTCTGTATCTCGAATTTTTGATTCTTGTGAGTTGGATAGCTGATGAGACCAACTTTCCCATACTCCACCACCTCCGTATAGATAACTGCATATATCTAGAGAAAATCCCTAGCGGCATTGGAGAAATCCCAACGCTCCAATTAATAGAGTTGGATGGATGCAGCGAATCCGCAGTCGCCTCAGCAAAAAGCATTGTGGAGGAACAGCAAATTGAATATGACAACAACGATCTCGAACTTCGTATCCTAAACCCACGCTAGTGAACGCCACTTCCAAAAGGTAACCATTTCTTCTACTTGAAGATTTTGAATGCACTGTGGTTTCAACAACAGGTGGGGCTAAGTAGGATTGGCAACTTCATTTATTTTCATTTATATTTAATATCAGAAAGTGTTACACTGTATCTTATTTATCTTTTCTTCTTTATCAAATCTTCTTCAAGTGTAAGGAGTTGGATGCAACGCAGCCTTGTGTCCTCATATGGAGCTAGTGCGAGAATGAGCCAGCGACCTTCTTCAGTCAACGAGTTCCGTTTTCTGACTCGATGAACATCATTTGTGCAAGTTTTTATATTGTAATATCGTTAAAGATTCAAGAAAATTTCTATAAAATTCACCTACTTTTGTACTAATACATACTAGTATATTTCATAATTACTGGGTTTTCGGAGTACTCTTTTCCTCGCAGCTTAATTTCCATTGTTTTTTTAGTTCGTCTATTTGGATTTCAGATTTTCAGTTATACTTTTACTTCACATTTTAGTTTTTTTTTTTAAGAATTCATATTTCAGTTCTTGAATTCAATAATTATCAACTATGCCAGAGATTCAACACAACGTCACAAAATATCATAAACCAAAATTGATTTTTGTGTATTTAAGATCACATATTGCTAATTTAGTATAAAAAGATATCAAAAGAAAAATGTATGTTTCATCCCTACTTAGAAGAAATGTAAAAAAACAAAATAATCAAGGGCAGGTAGAAATCATGCATTAAACAGCATCTATTCAAACAGAACCTTAAGGATCAAAAAACATCACTCTTGATAAGGAGTACAAGTCTTACAAAGCACAAGAGAAACGAGACGTATCGCGTAAAAAGCTACAACGCTATGGGTTCAAGACTATTCTAGGATACACACAAACCATATACACAAGAGAAGAGTATTGGGATTACTGGTGTCATTAATACGCCTTGTTTCCAGCTATTTGCTGTAATGAGGTATGAATTGCTCGGTCAAATGGTGGAGATGATCGTTTTCCCCCTCGAGGAGGGATAACGCCTGCAACAACCAGTTAAACAGCGTCATAACTCATCGAACTGACTCTAAAATGTTTCTTCAGTAGGTAATTGATTAATTGATTTGCTATAAAACTGTCATAGAAGGCATAGAATGCATAAACTGATTGTGGCATGAGATTAAATACTAAGTACCTCTACCATTGACGGTCGCATCTCAGGTTCAGTTTGAATACATGCATATGCAGTTCTAGCCATGTAGTAGAGTTCACATGTGGTACATGGCTCCTCAAGACGGGGATCGGAAAGTTCCTTAAATGAAAGAGCCTCAATAAGAGGAAATGCCTGAAAGGAATTGAATGATATCAACAGCAGACATACGATAAGTACTTTGAAAATAGTTCTAGCAAGTTTTAACTTCGGAAATTGGATGTGTCGTGTAAGTTTCTGATAACTGATGTCGGCTTATCAGAAAACAAATACAAATATGCCTTGCAATAACAAACAAAAGAGAGTCCAACACGACGTACCCACTGCCTGAGAGGAACTTGTTGGCCATCTCTATCCAAATCTATCGACCTGCGTCCAGAAATCAATTGTATCAAGATGACACCAAATGCATAAACATCTGTCCGTATAGAGACAATGCCGTCCTCAGCATACTCTGGCGCAAGGTATCTGCAAAACACAAGAAACCACAAGTTCAACTCATCTATAAAATTTTTGAAGGTAACATGACATGAAGGACCAACGGTAGACATAATATACTCACCCAAGGGAGCCAAGAATTCTCGTCTGTACGTCATCCCCATCCATCTTCCACTTTGCAAACCCAAAGTCCCCAAGCTGTTTGCGGAGAACAAAAATTATGGGGAGAATAAAGTTAGCTGCTAGAACATTAGTAGATGAAAATAATTGAAGCAAAGACTCAAAATCAATTTGACAATCCTCCAAATGAAGGACGACTAAATGAATACAGAAGGTTTAAGGATCACCATAGGAACAAAGTCATGCGTGAGCATTATATTGCCTGGCCGAACATCCCGATGGATGATTGGACTTCCACGGCACTCCTCATGCAGGAAGCGCAGCCCTTTGGCAATTCCAATGGCAATAGTATACCTCTGGTGCCATTCAAGAACACGCTCTGTATTTTCTGTCAAAATTCGATAAACTGGTTGAGGCAGCTGGTAGCAATAGAAGATGTAAAGACTTCATAATTGTAATTACCGAATAAATGCCAGTTGAGTGATTTATTGCAAATGTACTCATAAACCAAGATGTTACGGTCTTCTTTGAAACAATGACCAAGCAGCATCACAATATTCTTATGACGCGCAAAGCTTAGGATGTACACTTCGGAATTAAATTCTGAAAGCCCGACTGTACTCGCTTCCCTTTGCACCTTTGCCGCAATACGCTGGCCATCTTTCAGCCTGCCTAGATATACAGGACCATATCCTCCTTCTCCTAGCAAATTGTCAGATGAAAAATCATCTGTTGCGAGCTGTATATCCACGTAACTATATCTCGTAGATATGAGCTCCGTGCACAGACCACAAGTCACGCACATAGCAGGTCCGTTGGGGGAATTCTGTGAAGTGCGATGTAACTGCTGTGGTATCACCAGCGGAGGAAAGTTGTATTCATTGTTGCCATTATCAGAGCCACCTACAGACATTCCTCATTACAATTAAACGTATGTAAGATGGGAACATCAATATAATAGTCAATGCATAAAAGATGCACAAGCACTCTGACCTGATTTCTCTAGCTTAGGATTCGAGTTTGTCTCAAAATCATATCTTGAGGAAGAGCTATGCTTCTTCGACGTGGATGGAATTGAAGGCACCCCATTCTTTGCCATCTCTGAGCTTTCTATCGAATACATAGATCCACGGTAGCTGAAAGGTATGGTGGGCTGCTCGTTGTTTTCATTACCATGAATCGGTAGAACTGGCACATGCTTGGATAGAGAGTAGAAGAGCTTATCTTCAACATATTCGATTTTTTTGTTAGAGGAATGCGATCTCAGAACTTCCACTGACGAGTTATCAAGAATCAGAGCAACCTTGCAAGGTATGTGTCTTTGGTAAAACCTCAAATCCCTTCTTAGGTGCCTGTTATTGTAGATATTGGATCAATACCACATATAATACGAAGTCGCAACTGAAGAATAACATATACTAGTTGATTTTTCACATCTCTTTGTATGAACAAAATAAAGGTATCGAAATTTCACACGTAAAGGTATACCACACTTTCTTGATTTAAGGAACTATGCGGTGGGAAAAGGCCAAAAAGGTATATGTCCAGAATATGGATTATGATTGAAGAATATAGAAGTGATGTTTCTTGAACTGATGGAAGAAAGATGCTTATCCTCAATCGATCTAATCAACTTCGGTTTCACAAATTTTATTATTATCCACCTCCAATATATGGTATAATTCTCTATTCAACCCAAGCATAGCGAATTGACAAAGGTTTTGTGGCATCGGAAATTAAAGGCTTGTCATTGTGTAGCTTCGAATACATCCAAGCAATGCCATCATCATGATCACTGTAGCATAGAAGTATGAAGTCTCAAACATTACCTATCAAGTATAACCCATGTTGGTTCAGAAGTTGCAACTTCTTGCATAACAACCTTCCTCATGGGAGTTCCAGCAGTAACTTTAACTTCTATATCTACCTGCACGATGATAAGAACTATGAAACAATTCCGCTTCCTGAAGATAAAGTTGCCACTCAAAAGAATACGAATAGTCTAAAAAGACAAAACATGTTTCCAGATAAGCTTATGCTACAACATAACATGATTAAACTGAATGTTCACTATCCTAGGCAAAAATGAATCTTGATTATGAAGGCATGATACTATCAAGCACTGCATCATGTTGAAACTATCACTTAGGGGCTCACTAATAGGCATCAATGATGATCAAACAGCTCCGCAAGACAACTTAGCAAGCAACAAACTTATAATGAAGTGAAAATCCAAGCACACATACTCGTTACAAAGTCTCGATTTTATATTAAAGACAGCATTCCCCATCTCCACATAAGAAACAGGACTTCATTCAGTACCAATAGAAATGAGAAATTTACCCCTTCTGCTTCACATTCTTCGGCACTCTTCTGGAGCATGTTGACATACAAATCAACCATTTTAGAAACATGTTCTTCCTTCGCACGTGTATGTGTTGTTCCGAAGAAATTATCAGGAACCACCTCCACGGAATAACCCACTGCGCAGAAATAGTAACCAATAAACAGAGTTTCAGAAGATAGATATAAAAGCAAAACAATAGGCAGCCGACATGATGTATGATCTGATTCCTAAATTTACGCAGACCCACAGAATGTTACCAACGAGCAAAGGAAAAGCCTTACAAATTAAAACGCCTAAATTACAACCTTTCCAATCCCATGATCTTTCGATACACAACAATAGAGAGTGGAATCTATCTATATTTCAATAAATTTGCAGCTGAAATAAGATGCATAAAATTTTACATGATTGCTAATCTTGAACAATCACAATAAGACCCCCAATTTCACTCAAATCCATCTCCATACACAGAAAAAGGAAAACACTGCAACTTCCTCTTACACCTGAACTTTAATCACAATTCACAATGCAAAAACTTACTAGGATGCAAGATCCTATGCAACGCCCCAAAAACCACAATCGTATCCCCTGAATTCACGATACCGGCCTGCATCAGAACATTATGAATCGAATGCCTAAACTCATGACTGCCGTGATACTTGGTGGCATCACACACAAACAAAATCCGCGTTGAGCGACCATCCCTATAACTATCACTCCTACTCCCCATAACTGATGGAATGAAGAATATTTTTTTAAGAAAAACCCCAAAATTAAAAACCTTGTTTCCCTATAATGCAAGAGCATGAATCTGAGGAGGAAATATAAGGGGGGAAATCATGAATTAGGCCAAAAACTCGCAGCGCGAGTGAGAGTGAGGGTTTATCCAATCAGATTCCATCCAATCGAATGCAGTAAATTAATTTACCTCGGTTTAGAGGAAGATAGAGCATAATCCGAGTGAATATGCGGCGGATATTCGAAGTACAGAGCGGAGGGAAGAGGAGGCCTCCAATGATGAGAGACAAAATAGATCACGTTGAAGAATTTCACCATTTTTGGAGGGTTTGTGAGCTTCAAAAAGCCAAAATTGCGTCTTGGTTTCTCAGAAGTCGGTCGAGCTCACTGTTCCGTACGCTTCTGAATTTACGATCGCATTTTCTTCCACGGTTTTAACGGACTTTGATTAGCAGACGGGAAAATATGCTATACGAAAAAGAAAAGAATAGAAATGAAGCTAGTTTTTTATTTTATTTTATTCAAAGGGTGCTATAGTTATTTAAATTACAAAATACTAGTATATAACTTTTCTGTCTTACTGTATAAAGGGAAGTCTTTTGGTGATCCTTGCTTCATTACAATAAGAAAAGAAAAAGTATTTATTTTAATGCAACCATCTTATTTTAAGCATAACATCATTTTGTACCATAATTTGACAATAATTCAATCCTGTAGTATAAATGAGCTGATTAATAATACAGTGATTTTCTTGTAAATGTGTGAATTTTCTATATATTATGGTTTTTCCAAACACTTTTTATAGATCTAAACACATTAACTTGTTTTTTCCATTGGAATTATTTTTTTCTCCAAATTGAAACTGACGTGTAT
This sequence comes from Salvia hispanica, assembly GCF_023119035.1. Classification (NCBI taxonomy): domain Eukaryota; kingdom Viridiplantae; phylum Streptophyta; class Magnoliopsida; order Lamiales; family Lamiaceae; genus Salvia; species Salvia hispanica. The sequence goes on along the minus strand of NC_062968.1, from coordinate 23,862,950 downwards.
GTCGGAAGTGTCATGACAACAACGTCGACCATGCATTAAAATGATGTCGCTTTTAATAAAAGAAGGTGATTTGCTTGTAAATACACGTACTTTCTCGATTCATGTCTCTTTTTCCTAAATTTTTTAGATTTTCTAGAGTTTCCTCGAACTTTTGCGATTTTATAATTTTTCCCGGCGATAGATGTTTCCATGCAATTAGTTATTACTACCATTCAACATTCTGTTTGAAAATTTGATGTGAATATTACAAGTACATGTTTTTCCAGTATGAATATAACAAGTTCATATATCTCTGTGGTAAGATAAGTTGCATATTCAAATCTTGCAAGGAGTTCATGTGATTGTATTTAATCTAAGCATTTGTGCCTACAAATCATGACTATGTTACAATGAATCATAAAAAAGTCCAACCAAATTCAATTTGATTAGTTGACGCCAATGCAATTCATAAACAGTTCCTGTCTGCGAAAAAAGGCGAACCAATAAATTTACAAAAGAGCCAAACTAGAGCAATATAATTCACAAATAAATTGATTGAAATAGTACGTCACGAGAATTTTTTTTCTCGAAAGTCTTGTATTATATTCAAAAAGAAAAGTTCAGGAAAAAATCGTATATTTATGTGCAAACCCGATTGTCGTGACACATTTCGCCAGTTGCCACATAGATGATAATATGACATTTGTTGTCCATATTAGCTTTAATTTGATCAGAATTGCTCGTATATAAAAAATCTATACTACTTAAAAGTGGCAGTGGCAGTTTATTAAACTTACTATAATATCCTTTTTTGAGGGAAAATGGTAAAACCATCTATACTACTTAAAAGTGGCAGTGGCAGTTTATTAAACTTACTATAATATCCTTTTTTGAGGGAAAATGGTAAAACCAGATGTATTTACTATTTTTTTATGTTAAAAGTGGCAGTTTATTAAAGTTACTATAATATCCTTTTTGGAGGGAAAATCGTAAAACCAGATGTATTTACTATTTTTTTATGTTATTCTTATGAACTATAGTGTTATTGTTATTCTTATTTTTTGTTTGCATTTATGAATAGTTATGCTTTGTTAATTGAAACAAGAGAATTATTTATTCGTTCAAATAGTTTACTTTTTTTTTCTTTTGTAAATAACAGTATTACATTTTTCTTTATTTGTATGTCTTATTCTATTTCATCAGTTACTTTACTCTCTCTTACTTTATTCTTCATCCATCTCTCTATCTTTTTCATTTCTTACTTTATCCTTCATTTACATAACTCACTAAACACAATTTTTCTTAGATTACGTGCCGAAAATAAACGTCTCCATTACTATTGAACGGAGGGAGTATACAATCATCTGCTAAAATATGAAATGTTTCATTGAGAGTGGGTTGAGAGGAGTACAAATATCTTTATGTTGTTGTTTATAATATTTTCAATTATTTATAATATTACAAATACTTATTTTAATTAATTTTTATTTCTAGATATATTTTTATACTTATATACTCTATATTCTTATTTTAAATCTTTTATCCTGTGCATAGCACGTTAACACTAGTTAAGAAAATCTCAAAGTTCCCGTATTTAGATTTTTTAGAATTGATAACATCACTTGAATACACAAAACACACATGCACTTTTTTAGTTAAAATGTCACAAATCCATCCCAAAACAAGATGTACAGTTACATACTATATTTTGTCTCGACTTTCATCGTATCAATTTATGATCATACTTGTGTTTGGTACCGTAAAAATGTTACAAACCGCTCGTATATTTTGCAGTCGAGAATTGAAGGGACACTTTGTCACCTTAGTCGAAGCTGCAAGCCTCTCCTCTTATTATCATGGGGTATAAATTGCTACTGACATGGCGAAGATGATCGTTCTTCCCCTCGAGTATGCATACGATCTACAAAAGGCTTCGTGTTATGACATAAATTGAGGGAGAAAACACCGAATATAAAACCCTCAAATTCTTTTATTAGGAGTAAAGGCGGGGGTTAGAAAATATACCAAAATAGTTCTCCCTCCATTCTATAGTAATAGTTATTTTGTCATTTTAGTACGTTAATAGAGTCATTTCCCATTTTAGTAAAAGTCAACACATTTTTCCACACTTACTTTACTCTCTCTTATTTTTCTCTCTTTATCTCTCTACCTTTTTCATTTTCCACTTTATTCTCCCCTTATTTAACTCACCTAACACAATTTTTTTTAATCTTTGTGCTGAAAAGAAACGCCCCCATTACTATGGAACGGAGGGAGTAGTATATATATAGATCACTTATCGTACCAAAAAATTTCGGTAAGGTAACAGTTTGCATTTCTGTATACCACATTCTACAGTAAGACTACTAAACTTGAAAATAAAACACACCTCCGTCATAGTTGGGCGCGACAGAGGCGCAGTCTGTAGGCACGAGTAGGCGGCTCGAGCCATGTTGTAGAGTTCATAGGCGCAGTAGGCAGCCCCGAGGCGTGGATCAACGAGATCATCCAACGCCAGAGATTCAATTAAAGATAAAGCCTGTCACACAAACAAAAAAAACACATTTTGAACTCTACTTGTGCAACTAGACCTAATTAACTAGTCTAATTAATAGTAACTACTTGTGCAACTAATAAAAAAAAACTACGCACCCATTCCCTGATCGACTGCTGCTGATCCCCGGCTGCCGCATCCACCGCCTTCCGCCCTGATACAAGCTGCGCCAACACTATGCCGAACGCATACACGTCTGCCTTCACACACCCAATGCTGCCCTCTGGTGCCACATATCTGCACAAGGGCTTCTCCAAATAAGAAAAATGCAACATAGTTTCATGGATATTCCAACATATGAAACTTCACAACTCACCCAAGATTTCCAAGAAAATTTCTCTGTTTATCGAATTTCGAAGTGCTATACTTAGCAAGCCCAAAATCTCCCAGCTGTTGAGAATCAAATTAGCACAAAAAATTACGGTCGGGGGCTCGAGCCCCCTCAGCTTACAAAACAGAGTTTCAATCAAGTTGAGGCAAAAAAAAAATTTACCATTGGAATAAGGTCTTGTGTTAGCATCACATTGGTTGGCCTAACGTTGCAGTGAACGATGGGACTCTCGCAGCACTCATGTAAAAACTGCAGCCCTTTTGCAGCGCCGACAGCGATAGCGTATCGCTGGCTCCATTCAAGAACTCCAGCTGCATTATCTGTTTAAAAAAGGCTGGCATCAGTTATAGTGCTATGCTTAGGGGGGCTCGAGCCCCCCGATCACTTAACTTAGCAATTTTGAAATTAAAAAAAAAAAAAAATCCCTTACCAAATAAATGCCACTCCAGAGACTTGTTGTGCATGTACTCATAAATCAAGATTCTAAGGTTTCCCTTGCTGCAGTAGCCAAGAAGCGGGACAATGTTCACGTGTCGAGCAGCGCTGAGAATCGAGACTTCATTAAGAAACTCAGCAGAAGTCTGTGCTCTTGTCTCCTTCTGCACCTTCACAGCCACAAGCTGCCCATCACTGAGCTTGCCCTTGTATACGATCCCGTACCCTCCTTCGCCAATGAAGTTGTCGAACGAGAAGTCATCCGTTGCAGTCTGCACGATCGAATAGCTGCATCCCTGTAGGTCAAGGCACGCATTCGTCTTCTCAGAATCACGAGGAAAAGGCTTATCAGAAGCGCTGGAACGCTCTTGGATTTCGTCGCCTACTTCCTCCCCTGCCTTGCTTTCTTCCTTGCAATCACTAAGCTTGACCTTGTACTCAACCTCGTGTCCGCCTTCGCCAAGAAATTTGTCGAACGAGACGTCATCTGTTGCAGTCTGCACGAGCGAATAGCTGGATCTCAGTGATTCAAGGCATGCGTTCGTCTCCTCAGAATCACAAGGGAAAGGCTGATCAGAAACGTTGGAACACTCTTGGGTTTCATCGTCTCCCGCCTTGTTTTCTTCTTTGGGATCGTTATCTGCACGAGTTATTCGAACTGGTCGTTGCAAGAATGTGAAGGGACAGATTAGGAAAGTTTTCATTAGTCCACATTTACCTTCTGGTGAAGTATCGGAGGAATATTCACCTGCCTCAATCTTCATCTCCGAGTAACTCGAATCAACGACATCATCCTTGTTCTCCACTTTCCTGGAGCCACCGTGTTTATCTTCTTCCTCGATCTCAATCTCTCCTGCATAAACTGCACAAGACATAAGACCAAGATCACATGCATTTGAAGTGTTGAAAAACTATTTGTTTGATATTGGACTTTGGAATTTTATACAATTGGATTTGAGAAGAATTGTATTCTAGTTCGATTCCAAATCATTTGTTTTATAAAATTAAATAATTGATACGAAATTAAACGGGAAGAATTAATGCTAAACACACACTACACACACAATGCATATACAATACACAATTGGATGTGTGCACTATTTGTATTGCGTAACCGGTGTTTGTATTGTGTGTGTTGTGTGTGTGTGTGTGCAGTGTGTCTTATGCATGTAAGTATGTGTAGATTGTGTATAGTGTGTGTTGTGTATGTGCAGTGTGTGTAATATTGCAACTATTTTGGAGTTGTAATTGAAGACGCCAATTCCAAATCCACGCACTCAATTCCATGATACCAAGCCAAACATAGTCTTACGAACCTTGTGATTCTTGTGGAGGACTCGTGTCACTCTCATCGTCCGAGGAGACGAGCTTCTCCTCAGAGTTCGTCAACGGAGGCGCCATCAAGCCGTTGTTTGGATTACAAGACCTTATCATGGGAGTGATAGGCAGGGACCTGGTAGAGGTCATGTCACTCTCATCTTCTTGTGTAGGAGGCAGTGGCACCGCCTTGCCTAACGAGTAAATCAGCTTATGCTTCGTGTTTCTGTAGCCGGTGTCGATGTGATAAGGCCTCAGTATCTCCAAACACAAGTTATCACGCACTTGTGCAACTTTGCAAGACAGATTTTTAAGGTAGCAAGACCTTGTTTCCTTTTTCAGTTTCCTGAAATAGTGAATCATCAGATTGACATGTGCATAATACCGAAAGTAGTGAATTTACCTTGCAGGATTCGATCAAACACGAGAAATAAATTATTCAACAAGTAAGTTTTTTTACTGTCGTGTTTATGTACACAACTCGCAATATCTGTTATGAATCTAGATTTGTTTCCTATCTTTTTATTCACGGCCTATTTTCTATGTATTGTGTTAATAAACTCAAAGCGCAATATTGATAACGAATCTAGATTCGTTGTCTGGTTGCCTATCATTAGATGATGACGGGAATTTCGATTGGTTATATAGTCAACTCAAATATAATTATGCATCTAGGTTTATTTTTCGATTGCGTATCAAGAATTTGGACATACCTATCAAGTATTGTCCATGTTGCACGCAGTGATGATATTTCTTCTACAAGAACATCAAGCAATGGAGCTCCAACTATGATTTTCACTTGGATTTCCACCTATTCAAAGGATTTCTTGTGAATGCAATGTAATTTGTTTTTTTTTTCCAGAAAAGATAATAGGATCTTGCTTGTGATATATATTACCCCTTTTTCTTCACATTCAACGGCACTGCTTTGGAGTGTGCTTAAATACTCTTCGAGCTTTCTAGAAACGTCTTCCTCGATTGCACGACCGTGTGCTCCCACGAAGGTCTTATGTTCTACTTGGATCTTGAACCCCACTGTAGTAGAGATACATAAGTTGACAATGAGCATGTAATAAAATTGCAATAAATAAACAATTATATGAAACTATATGTCACTGTCAGTATCCCTTTCCAATTGCAGTATGTTGGATTTTTCAAGAACATAAGTGAAACTATATGTCACGGGCGTGGGCTCCCTTCCGTTCACTACGGCGGACGTCGTGGTAGGACGTCGTCGGCGACGTCCTATTGCGACGTCCGCCATTGGAGACGCTCTTACATAAATTCTGAATCACATAGGTAAAAATCACATCTTTCTTAGCATAAGATTAGGGGAGAGCAAAGAATTCGAAAATCAATTACCCAAACCAAATTTTATATTTTGGTTCGAATTTCAATTAGTTTGATTTTATTTTTAAGAAAATTAGTTTATCGGTTTGGTTCAATTCAGGTGACAAAAATTTGAAAAATAAAATAGAAAAAACTAATTTATTTTTAAAATTATAATACTAATATACATAACACGTACACTCATAACAAAAATTAATTAGACCGTGATTTTATTTATAAGAAAACATTTTTTTTTCAGTTTGATTTGATTTTGTTAAAAATCAAACACTCACCCTCTTATCATGCAAGATTTAACACGTACTATATATTGACGCTTATGAAGACAAATTGTCAAAGTGAAAAATAGTTGTCTATTTAACTATGAGAAAATGGACTCAATAAAGCTCCTACCAACACTTTTTTCTGCGTCCGTCCCTGTTTACCAACACCTTTTATAGTAAACGAGACATAGAATTACTTACTGGGATGAAGGACTCTGTCCAGCGCTCCCAGGAACGTGATTGTTCTAACTTCTTCGAACGTCTGTTCCCTATCCAAAACATCATTAATAATCTTCTTGAACTCGTCGATGTCATGAGTTTTGTATGCGTCGAAAGCAATCACAACGCCACCAAGCATGAGAGGAGTGCACCGCCTGGTGCTGCAGCTCCGAGCAACGAATGAATCCATGCAGATTCAATCTAGAATGTTCTATGTAAATTCAAGAACAACACAAATCTCCTTTAAGGAAAATCTATTACATGACAGAGTTTCATTCCTTAGCAAACTTATGCACCTTTCTATTGTTTGTTTTCTGTCATTGTTTTTGTCATTTGTCAATTGTGTGAGAAAAGGATAACAATAGTGATATATATGTGTTTAATATTTGATTATATATACAAAACAGGCTGTGTAAGAGGGACAACATAGACATTATCGAAGCACAGCCGATGATGTTCTCAAGAACACTATGTTTTTTGGGTATCTTGTTATCGAGGCTAAACAACACAAGTGTCGTAGGTGGCTAGCATTTTGAACCTTGTACGTGGTCGTTTTGCTGCATTAATCGTGTCGCTACGTCTCACTTTTCTTGTTTGTTATTGTCTTCTCTAATAGTTATATGGTGCGTCTGTGCGTGTTTGGTGTATATAAAACTTTCGTTAAATTCTGGTTTTGTACAACAACTTTAAATATGTACGTGAATTACTGAATTGTTGATTTATTCTGATTTTGCAACAAATCAAGATTGAATTGGTTAATCTATTATAATACGACTTTGTTTTGTAGCATACCATGTCATGTCCGATAGTGCCATGTTACATAACAAATCAATAGTTCGGTAATTTACAAACATGTTTTTAACGTTGATATGTATAACCAGAATTTGCCGAAGCCAAAAAATTTCAAAAAGAAATTACATGCAAATTTTCCTTGATGAATTTTATACTGAATCATTGAGTGTAACGAAGGTAGGTCACAGGTAGAGTAGGATAAGTATGTCCTGGCATTGAAATATTTGTTGGCCAACTATTACGGACAATTTCGAACCTCCCAAATCATCATCTCATCAATATAAAATAAATATGAGCTCTATACATACATAATTTTGTATTCCAATATACAGATAAACATACACAACAAAATACCAATGAATCAGACAAAAGACTCTACATTTACAAGAAAATGATCATTCTAGCATGAACTTGGAGTAAACTATGTTGAACAATTCAGCAGAAAAAAATAGATATTTCTTGTTGAAATACTTAGTACTCTCTCCTCGTCTCTGTGGAAGTGTAACTGTCTTTGCACACGAACGAAATCCAGCTGATCTCAGTTGCTTGAGGAAATAAGCTGGCCGATAAACATAGACATCAGAAGGGTTCTCAAATTTATCTGTCGGGCAGAATAACGTTTCCACTCTGCACCAAAACAGTGAATTTTGAGATATTGTTTCGTATTTTGGCTGACCTTGGTTTCCTTCTCTTCGTCTGGCAAGCAAACGGTTCTTTGAACCCTTTCGATAATCTCAGCCACAAAGATACAAGTTGTCTGCCTGCAATAAACTTTATTTACCGATGATTGGTTGGGAATCATCAGAGGATACTGATGATATTGACAAGGCAGACGCGGAATCTGGTAAAAAACATAGGAAATATCCACGCGTTAAATTCACAATGCCAAGACAACAAAAAAGCATAAGATCGATCACGGTTATTGGACAACAGTCAGAATTTCCAATGAAAAAAATGAATTTTACAAGTCTATCAAACCAAACCCCCCTTAAGACAGATTACTAGATCTACCCTACTATGCAAGCCTCGAGAATCCTTATGAATTGATGATTGGTTTTTTCAAGGATGAAATATATGATAGAGATCTCCATTATACTATTTTCATAGTAGTTGTTTTACTTTTCTAGTTTAGGGATATAAATAGCTCCTTTTTAGAAGAGCTAGTTATCTCGAAAAATAAAGTGTTTAGAGGACAGTTTTAACTTTAGGGTCTCTTCAGAGGATGGTTCTTCTTTGAGTTTCAGTTCAAGTTCTCATCTTCTGTTTCCGCTTTGCATTTGTACTTTCCATCTTCATTACACCAATTGATATAGAGTAAAGGTAGATGAACGCAAAGGAACAAATACAAAGCGCAAACGGAAGAAGGGAACTTGAATTGAGAAGAACAATCCTCCGAAGATATCTAATAATCCTCAAGATAGGCTTACAGTTGATACCGTCCTAAACTGTTTATTTTCCGAGATATCTAGTTCTTCCAAAGAAGAGCTATTTATAGGACTTTTGCTAACTCTAAACTAGGAAATAAATCAACTCAAAGATAAACAAATGCTCAATCATAACAAGGGATAATGGAGATTTCTAGCCTGATCTCTAAAATAAACCCTTCAAGGCTGGTCGATATCGAGATATTTATTTCTGTGATAATTCATAATACTAACATACATTTCAGAAACATCTACCAAAGTTTTTCCAAAATCTACAAATCCATTTTACAAAATGAAAGGGGTGTGTTTATCTTCTCTTATATTGTACTAGTACTTACAAGGACTCACTTGTCGCTCAACGTGTTCTTCATAGTTCAATATCAATATATGGAGTTTGCAGTTGAAAAGTTCGCGAGATGCACAGAAATTGCAAATATGCAGAATTAAAGCATCGTAGAGAAGATACAAAAGTATAGCCATACCAAAATAGCAGAGTAGTAGAGTACTATCTCTTCTTTCCATCCAATCATTCCTCTCAAACGCGATCTCCCATCAGTTGATGAACACGTTATCATCTCCAGTCGACATATCCTGCTTTAAAAATCCCAAAATCGACCAAACATTCTCCCTACTATGATGAAACGTTGGGTTCGCCTCAAATGAATATCCTTTTATACCAATCCAACTGATGTCAGCTACTTCCTTTCTGGTCACCTTTTCCATCTTCCTCCTCAGCCGAACAACGCTTTCCCATCTACCTCGTTGCTCATAAGTGTTAGCCAAATAAATCAAGTAAGGAAGAGACGAGTGAGGTTCCAACTCCATCAATCCGTCTGCAATGGCTTCTATCAGCTCTAGATTCTCATAATCCCCACGAGCAAGGAGAAGGGATTCCCATATACGAGAATCAGGTTCCCATTGCAACGAGTACAAGAAATCAATTGCTTCGTTAATCAAGCCAGATTGAATCATCATATTCACTACACAAGTATAATGCTCATTTATCGGAACTACTCCCCGCTGCTGCTGCAGCATGAAGGAGAAGACAGCCATGCCTTCCTCGAGCAATCCACCATAGCTGCAAGCTGAAAGAACCGCAGAATATGTAATCTGATCAGGATGTAAACCACTTTCAAGAAGTTTCTCAAAAAGTTCAATAGCTTCGAATAGTTTTCCATTATCAGCCAATCCCAGTATCATAGTATTCCATGCTATCAAATCTCTAGAAGCCATTTTCGAGAAAATTTTCAAGGCAAACTCGACTAACCCATATTTATTATACATTTCCACAAGTGAACTCGCCACAATTGCCTCCGCTTCAAACCCTGTTTTGATCACGAGCGAATGAAGCTGACTACCTTGCTCTACTGGAACAAACACAGCAGCAGAGTGAAGAACAGAGCTGAGTGTGAAATCTGTTGGCCTAATACTTTCCCTCAAAGAATAAACAAAAAGATCAAAAGCATTCTCCTCCATATTGTGATTAGCATAGCACGCGATCATAGCATTGTACATAGCTGAATCGCACACATATGATTCCTTAAAAACACGCAACGCACTTCCCAGTCTGTTGCATTTTGAGAACAGATCAATAGCTGCACTACAAACAACCGCATTCCCAAGAAATCCCATCTTAGTAGAAAAACAAAACATCTGCTTACCCTTCTCCAAATTCCGCAAGTTGGAGCAAGCAGTAAGCACTGCAGAGACCGTATATTCGTCTACCTCGAAACCACTACTTCTCATCACACAGAACAGATGCAAAGAAAAACGCTCATAACCCGATTTACAGCAACCAGAAATCATAGCATTCCATGAAATCACATCCACTCTCTCCATACTCCAAAACACAGCAAGAGAATACTCGACAAGGCCAAGCTTCCCATACATATCAATCAATGAATTCCCCACCACCAAGTTAGAATAACACCCACCATTCTTCACAATGCGACAATGCATCTCCTTAGCATGATCCCTACATTTCACACAACACAACAACAATGAAAAAGTGAACTCAGTCGGCCCAACCCCACGCTCCCTCATCTCCACAAAAACTTCCCACGCACTATCACGAAACCCGCTTGAAACATACCCAGATATGACCGTATTCCAACTCACAGCATCTCGTTCAGGCATTTCGTCGAACACCCGACGCGCCGTCGCCATGTCGAAACATTTCACCAGGACTTTCAAGTATAAGTTCCAAGAAAAGATATTTTTGCTGGCCATATCATCAAACACCTTCACAGCATCTTTCGGTGATCCCGATTTGAAATAGAGATCGATGCATCGATTGCCCAGGTATATATTTGAGAAATTCAAGCCAACTTTTACCAACTGCGCGTGTACTAATTTCAAAGAATTTGAGGGGCTTTTAAGAGAAGAACACTGATCGATGATGCCAGAGAAAAACGACACCGTGTGATGAAATCTGTGAGCTTTTTGAAGCAAATTGAACATGCAAACGAAGACGACAATCATGAAGTTCTGAAGCGGTAAAATTCTACTCAATCAAAGGCTTAAACGTTAGTGGGCCTGAACTTATTGGGCTCTAAGTAAATGTATTAGCAAATTTGGGCTCAAATGAGAGTATCAAAGCCCAATCAGTTTCGAATTTGAGTTATGAATAAATAAACATAAATTTATAAGGTCGTTTTATCGTGGACTTGAACATGAGTTTGGGCATTAACTACAACCGCTAGATCACACGTATACATTTCTTAGTATTGAACATGAAATCTTTGACGTCGGACATTAACTGCTAAACCACTAATATTTTTGTTCATAAAATTTCATCCCTAGACGAGTTATCACCCCTACCAAACATGCCATAAGTTAACGCGCACACACACTTATTTAATTTTTTTTATGGATAATATAAATAAAAATTTTAAAGGTTGCATCATGATGGACTTGGACATGTGACCTTAATTTGATCTCAGTAATTAATCACTCTACTATTACGCCAACACAACCCTAGTTTGTTTTTTTAATGGCTTTGTACCGCATCTAATTTGAAATCAAATAGAGATACAAATTTGGATATAATTTGAGTTTGCATTAAGTTTTCTTTTACGAATGATTGTGTTGATATCAACACTTGTATATATGCTAATATGGATTGAATTATTGAAGTAAATATGGTAAACACTATAATTAAATTAATTAAAACACAATGCACTAACTTGAAGAAAAATCAAATATAGCACATACTATTAAATCTGTATATATATATTTCTTAATGCGACCAAGCCATAACCCAGACCTAAAAAATGGTCACTTGTGAGGGAAGCAAATGAAGTGATGGGAAGAATGTTGACCAAGCCCAACTCATTATTGTGTACTTGTAATCTAGGACAAAATACATACTTGCACCCTCGTTTTCAGGAAACTAATAGAGATTAGAACATTATTGTCCACACACATGATTATTGCAATATTTATGCCATTGATATTGATATATTGTCCCTTGTCTTTGTAAAATAAAGTAGATACATTGTACTATAATCCTCATGTTTAGAACATGCGCAACACAGACGCGTTCCCGACTCCATTCTCGGGGAAAGGAAAATCGGGGCAGCTGGGTTCCAGGCACGGTGGCAGCCACACAATTTCCTTAAAAAAAACAAATCGAATTAAATTCATTATTTTTAATAATTTATCAATATATTTTTTAATCTATAACTATTGGGTCCATCCGATTCTCATCCCACATTTCATCTCAATTATTCTTCTCTTATTTTAAATTGGAAATTGACCTACTCTACTAATAAAAGAGTTGTATATCAAACTTTGGAGTTAAGTTGTGTATGATCTTATTGTTATTACTTAAAATTTATTAATTTAGTCTACCAAAAATGATGTACTCCATGTTGCATTCATCAGCTAAAATACAAGATCACCAACTAAAACGGGCACTCTCTTCTATGACTAAATAATTCAAAACGGAATTTTCCATTTGCATAATATATTACTCCCCCTCTGTCCCAGATTAAAAGTCAATTTTTTGCCATAAAAGTCCATTCCAGAGTCATTTTTAGAATTTTTCATATTTGGTCATACAATTTTACCCTATTCTTCATCAAAATTACATAAAAATGTCATTATCTACATTAAAATAAATCAAAACAAAAATCAAAAGTCAAAAGGGACCTACCCAACTCCACCATCTCACTCCATTTATTATACACTTCATCATCTTTCTTCATTTATTACACACTTCAACTTATTCTTAAAACTCGAGTTATAACAATAAGTAACTCCAAATGTGGAATAGAGAGAGTAATATTTACATTTCCTTATTGTGGATATGTATTATGAATTGGCTCGTGAAAAGTAAGCAAAAATGTTCATATGTTGTATTTTGAAACATAGGTATCCCAATAATAAAAAAAAAGCAATATTATATTGACATTATCTTTTCCTTCATTTGCATACATTTCCACTTTCGCGAATTCCACATTTTTAGTTTAATTTCGTCAACTAATTTTTGTATTATAGTAACTAAATGTTGTCGCATTATTAATATTTTTGTAATTTAGTGTGATTCTATGAAAAAAGCTAGCTGCTCAAACAACAAGTAGGAGTATTAAATTACACACGTGTGGGTATAATGCAGCTGGCAAATCTTTGTGGTGGATTTTTCTGATAATAATATTCATATATATAATGCCAAGATCCCAAGACTTCAACTTGTTTTTTCTTAAAATGTTTTAATTAGTGGAGAAGGAAAATAGGCAATATTTGATTTAAAACAATGAATTATTCTAAGTCAATGTATCCAAATAAGGACTAAAATAATCTTACACGACGATTTGAAATTTGAAAATCATAAACAATGTAAATTGGATAGGAATTTCGATAGAAAATACTTAGTAAACCTTTGAACCAATATTAAGATGATTATTTGTCTTTTGTTGTTTTTTTCTGAAGTTGTGGATCTATTGCTCGTCAACTAACTTGACATTGAGCATTTTTATGTATAAAAACTGAAATTATTTGTTTTTTCTATGATAGTAACACTTTTCATCGTGAATTTAATAAGGGTAATTTTTTCGCTTTATTTTACTCATAATTAAATAGTGTTATTATGCTAAAAGTATAAATCTCATCACATTTTACAAAAATTATACAAGAGATTATTCAGTGATAATAATTGTTTTCTTCTTAAATCTTAATTTTAGAATTTTAATTATTTAATTTTTTTCTACTTAATTTTATCGATTCTTGATTTTATAATTAAATTAATTTTATGACCCAATCGGCCAATATCCCTCACTTCAATGTGGCTTTTTCATATGCTTTCAATACACCCTTAAATAATATATCTATCTAATATATTTATAAATTAGAACGATTGATCCACTCACAAAAATTCGATTTTATATGGCGGCTCAACGCCAAGATGTTATTTTCTTGGTTTATAAATTAAAGGCTGAAAACCTTCCACTCATATGTATGTATATAACCTTTTCACCAAATTTGAATTGTTATTTCGTACATATCTGTATATACTAGTAGCTCGTCACAATCATTACCAATAACTTTCACTTTCATATCAATGTTTAAATTAATAATATTGGTAACGTTAATGACTGTCGTGGCATAATTTTCAATTGTCCTTTCCATCATCCCCAAAAAATTCTATTTTATTATTTTCATTGTCGTATATGTGAGTGAGCCTTCATTGTTTTTACTCATATACATATAAATTCGTTTCTTTAAAAGATTTACAAAATAGATATATTTAATTAGAGTGCTTATAGAGTAGGAGTCACAATTGTATAGTAAAAAAGAAACGATTTATTTCGAAGGAATTATGTCAATAAATTGTTTTACTCAATTTATGATACTTAATTAATCTTAAGAATCAAGAAGAGACCTCACATTCGAATTTAAATTATTACACTTTGGTTGGCCAATCTTTTTCAAAATTTAATCATTTATTGCATTATAACACGTATGCTGTGTGTATTAATGATTTCAATGTAGCATATGCATTTTAATAAAATGAAGTCGGTGGGCATGATGAGACAAACATTGGTCTCTCGCAACCAATAATAATTCAATTTAATTTCGAATTGTTTTATATTCTTAATTTTTTTTTAAAAAAGATGAATTATTAGAGACACATAAGTTGCTACTACGATTTAGTAGGGTAGGACATTGATTTCGAATTATATTATAAGTTCGTCAAATTTATCAGGCTATCATGTAGTAAAATAAATTTTTATTTGATTTGTAATTATATATGGATGAACTTTTCACAATCGCAACTTGTATGGAAATTACAGCAGCATGTATAGATGTTGATTAATTTGGTTATAATTATTAAGATCGAATAGTCTATGGCTCTATGCATTAATGAAATTTGACATACATACGATTTAATATTAAAAATTAAACTATATAGTTTATTTATTTACGGAAAACATATCGCAAATAAATATCCTTATAGTCCACTATATATAAACGATATAACATGCCTCATATTGTGGCATGATTAATGCTAGAGAACTACTATAAGATGGAAGAAATAAATAAGACTTGACGAGTCAAACTAGCTCTTTTCATTTAGCAAAAGAAAAATGTATCCTACATCCCTACCAAATAATAAAATGAATGTAAAAATAATTTTACTATTTTAGTAAACGTACAAAATATTACAAAAGAAAAACATAATAAGCGTCTTTATTCGTGAATCCAGAATCGTGTAATATTGAACTGTAACACATTATTTTCGTAGAATTACATAATCTTTTACTATAGATTTTCTGTAAAAGTCAAGTGTAACAAAATAGTAAATTGTTACACGATTTCATGCAGTCTAAATTTTGTAATAGTGTTATTGTTACACAAGCATAAATCGCATAATACATTCCAAATATATTGAATTTATTTTTACATAATTATATTTAATTTTTCTATAATGCTATTTTTACAAACACTTTTTATTAAAATAAGATAATTCTAAGTAGCTTATGACAAAACTCCAAAATCAATCTTTTTCCTCCACAAAACAAATTTTAATGCCACACAAAACAGACAAAACCCAGAAAAACTGGGTATAATCATCGCCCCACTAATCTAGAAACACTTGACTTTTTCATTATTATCATTTTTAACATCCCTCAACCAATAAAATAAATAATCAAAATATTTTTTCAAATAAAAATTAAATTTTCAAATTAAAAAGAAAGTGACAATTGGGCCTACATCTATTGAATAACAATCCCACCACAACTACCTCTTCTTCTTCTTCCCCAAAATTCCCTCAAATTTTTTCAAACTGAAAAAAAATCTGCAATGAACGATCCGAGATTCGACCGTTCCAAATCCAACGGTCACAATTTCAATCCCCAAATCGAAAACCGCTGCGTCAACAGCGCATCAATCGATCACGAATTCGTCCAATTCCGGCCGAATTTCCAGACCTCCGACGACGATTCCGGCGCGTGCTCGCCGCCGCTGTGGAAGAGCAGCCCGAGCAAGCCGTCGGAGCCGCTCCTCAGCCACCACCACTACCGCAGCCTGTCGCCGGCGGCGCGGCTGCAGGCCATCGCGAGGGGGCAGAGGGAGCTGATGGAGATGGTGAGAAACATGCCGGAATCCTCCTACGAGCTGTCGCTGAAGGATCTGGTGGAGCACCACCGGATTGAGGCCCCCGCGCCGCCGCCGGGGGAATCGCCGGCGAGGGTGGGGAGGCAGGAGAGCAAGAGGAGCGTGTCGAGGAGCGGGAGCTTGAAGGTTGAGAGCAGAGGGGTGTTTTTGAAGATGGTGTTGCCGTTTTCGGTGCCGGCGAAGAGGAGGAGCGGTGTTGATCGGAGTTTTAGTAGTGGGAGGGTTTTGCCGGCGAAGGGCGGTGGGGAAGGGGATTGGTGGAGGAAGAAGGTTAGTCGGTCGAGTGAGAGCGATAGCAGCAGGATGAGTGTTAATAGCGGCGCCGGCGGCAGTAGCAGAAGCAGCAGCGCCGGCAGCAGTAGCTGCCGGAGCTTTGGCGCCAGCAGGTATGTCGGTTTATTTCCTTTTCAGTTTCTTGATATTGGTCAATTGTCGGGAATATATTATTGATGTATTTCAACCATGTAACGGTGTTTTATAGATAACATTGTTTAACTCAGGCTCTAATGTTATGATTTTGCCAAAAAATTTGGTTTGCCGGAAACGTTCGCGTTCGCGTTCGCGTAGTTTGGTATATTATGGCCGAATAACAATTTAAAAAATAAGCTGAAAATAATTATGTTTATATTTCTTCGCAATTATCTCACGAAAGAAGCGATAGTCTCCACGAGTAATGGACTATATCAGAGTATGTTCTCTATGAATTGAACAATGAAAAATCATGAAATTTAGATTCATTCGCAGATTTGTGGAATAACTACAAACAAATAAAAACTTTAAGCATGATTTTTCCTTCTTAATTTTAAAGTTGTGGATCGGATTAGAATTTGGCCAAATTTCATTATTTCTTGATAATTTGCACTTATTTTTGTCAAGATTTTTTAATAGAAAAAGATTTGTGTTTTATGTGATTGTTGAAATGCGGAGGGGTTGTCTGAAACACATGTGTATTTTGATGTAGGAAAAGGAACGATTATCAAACAGGCTGCTGGCCGTTTTTTCGAGCCAAAAACAATAAATCAGCGGAGTAGAAGAGTGATGAATTTGTAGATTCATGAAAGCAGATATTATTATGTTTTGTTTGTGATCATGAATCAAGTTGTGGCAAGTGTAATAACCTGTGTTGTCAAAATTCCAAGTTGTGTAGTGCTACTGTTAATGAATCATAAATTAACAACATCACACAATATAACACTTGTTGCAAACGAAATATGTCTTAATTTTGAGGGTATTTGATCGCAATCTTTCTTGTTTCAGTGTGAGTTTCATTTATTGTTGCTTAAACTTTGATACTAGTAACGTGTGCTTGTAACCCAAGTGGGGCTATAAAGTGGTTGAATGTTGGGCCGAACTATGTGGCTGAGCTTTGAAGTGGTTGAATGTTGTTCCAAGCTGGGAGTTGGGCTGTGTGGTCTGTGCGAAGACATGGGTTTCTTGGCCCGTAGAGTGGAGGGCACTTGGCTTACTTAATAAATTATACGAGTAGGAAATTGTCAATCCCTATTTTACATCAAAAATATTAGCTTCAAATAAAGAGCAAATATGGATGGATTGATTTCTTGTTTCAGTGTGAGTCCTATTTTATACATTGATACAAAATTCTGTAGTGCTTGCATACTTTTATCTCATCTTTTATTTTTAAAAAGCAAAAAATGAAAGAGTTGTTTGTACATGAAATTCCCATCCAATATCTTTAACCTAGTTTGAAGGCGGCAAAATCATAATATTAATATCCCTCCGATACATTTCATACTTCCCCACTAATAGTATATTTTGTTATTATAAATTAATGATTAATTTATTTTTTTCATTTTATAAAAAATAATATTAATTTGGATATTAAAATCACCAATATAATGTTTACAAAGTAGTGGGGCAATCATAAATTCAAATGCAGCCCATATGCTAAACTAACCAAATTAATAGGCGGTGCGGTACTCCAATAAATAACCCAAGGCCCAAAATCATAAATTGGCGCTCGGGCCGGAGTGTGAGGGCCACCAAGGCGACGGAATCGCCTTTTTTGCTGCAATAAATTGGCGTCGGTAATGCTGACGCGTTAGAAATGTTGTTGGAGTATTAACTGAAAAAGAAAGAAATTTCCTTAAATAAAAATAGTCTATTTTCAAAAGGAAGGAGAGAGTATTTATATATGCATAGTGTGTAAAACTTCCATATTGAGAATCCTACCATATATACATAGAAATATAGAATGAATGAACGTAAGATACATTTTTCACGATCAATACTCTCTACGCTATCCTTTCCCCCTAAATTCAAGATGGCAGAGGAAGACTCTGCTCATAGAGCCATGTCAGGCAGAAGATTTGCTACGGTGTATGAGCTAATAAATCAACGTCGGGTGCGTACCACTAGCAGTTCTACTAGATTTTTGGTTATTCAGTGATTTAATAGATGAGCATTGAGCTGAATGAATTTATATTTTGATTTGCAGAGATCCAACGGAGCATGTGTTGGCTGGTTGACATATGGAGTTGACATGAACACAAAAGTGCAAGAGGAGAGGGATAGAGAGTTTGACTTCAAGTATAAACGTCAACTGTAAGTTGGAGTATATAATTTTGATATAATTCTTGAGAAATTGTTATTTCCAATATTATGGTTTCATGGTTGAGTTGAATGTCAATGTTGTTGATGATGCAGAGCAGAGGACATGGATGATTACTTACCAGTTACCAGTTGTACGGAGGGATCATGAACACGAATGCCGATTAATAGAAAAATGTATTAGAGACGATGCAATCCGGGAAGCAAAAATACAACAAGTTGATGCAATCCGGGAAGCACAAATATTAGATGCAGCCATACATGTGGGCCTTCTAGGACTACATTTGATGTCAAAAAAGGAACCCAATTCTCAGGTTTCTGTTTACTTTTTCTGCAAATTAATTAGAATAAATAACTTGCTCAATTGATTCTCATACTGTGTTAACTTCTCTTTAGCAGTAAACATAATTAGAGCTTCAGAAAATGCTCTTGAATTGGAAAAGACAAGGCAACGGATATATGAACATTTCTCTACCAAAACCGAGCCTCTAAATCAGGTACTACTATATCATCAATTGATCACATCTATAGTAAAATAATAACACCAATTTCATTGGCATCGTTTTTTTTTTGTTTTTTTGTTTACAGGATTATGAACGATATTTGGGAAGACTAATTAGACCTATATCAGCTACCGTAGAAAATACTACTATAAGGTAAACAAACTGTGTTGTTCATTTGTGCCATTTACAATCACATATTTTAATTTTCTTATCCATGAATTCATTGGATATTTGATTCAGGACAAGGGCAGAGGAAATAGTGAAACGGATGAATGATCCACAATATCCGCAGTCCATCGGTATAAAATTATTTGCAGAAAAGGTGTTTTTTTATTTAATTTAGTGGAACTTGTTACTGATTACTACTATCTTTCTTGAGTTACTCAATACTTACATAGAAAATTATAATTTCAGATAGTCTCCATCTGCACAAATCCAAGGGACTCTAATGCCATTTTTGCTACAAGTCCTTAATATGTAGTACATGATTTTGTTTGTTTGTTTGTTTGTTGTGTATTGTTTGTTTTGACTGCACTCATATCATTTCTTGTGGTAAGATATCGGTGTACATATATTTTGATTTGAAATGATAGTCCTTAATATGTAGTAACATGATTTTGTTGCTTGCCCAGATGGCTGGACACGGGATGTACTGTCGATACAAAATCCAATTCGAGAAGCTATTGAGTGTGATTAGGCGCGACTTTGTGAACGCGTTACAGGAAGGTGGTGGAGAGTTGAGGAGTGCCAAGATGAGCAAGGTTAAGATGTCGATTCAAAATTATATCGAGTCAAAGCAGTACAGGAAAGAATCTGAAGGATTCCAATTGAGATACCGTTTTGACTCGAATGGACTATATTGACGAATAATGAAAACAAATGTCACTGCTGTAGCCCTGATACCCATCCCCTTTGGAAATAAAATTTCATTTTGTAACAACATAAATAGTTATATATAGTTCCATGGTGTCAACTTTCTTCTAATAAAACTATCAAGCTTGAGATTTAAAAAATAAGTAGAAATATGTGGATATTAACCTTCCAAAAGGTTATATTTATAGGCCAAAAAGGAACCATAAAACTCTTCTAAAACCTTTCAAATTTCCCATTAGGATAAAAATAAAAGAATACTTCCTTAGATTTCTCAGAATTAAAGCCTATATACCTTATGATGAACGGCTGATTGCCTTCTTTTGCATCTCAAGAGTTGTTATCTCGTGGCATTAATTTGATGAATTAGTATATGAATGTATTATTCGAAACCCCTCCCCTCCCCTCCCATCTCTTTAATAATATGAGTTGTGATTTTATTCATGATATGATATGTAAATTGAACGGTATAATAATTGAATGGAATTAAAATATTACTATGGAATACGTAGAGCCATCTTTACTTTTACTCGTAGAATATAAATTCAATAAAAAATATAAATTTAATTAAATTATAATTTCTAATTAAAAATGATATTTTTGTAAATATTTTCAAACTCCTCATTCATAATATCAGAATAAATAGGAGTCGTACGAAAATATAAATGATATTGTCACCTATTTTATTTATTCATAATATCAAAATAATTAGTGCAAAAAATATTATAAGTACCGCGCGTGGATGTACACTAGTTATGTATAATACACAAATCAAGATAATTTATTTTCTATCAAACAACAATGAATATAATTTATATTATATTTATAATTCCATATTTATGTTTATGTTTATTTTATATGAATATATATGAAGAGCTTAGAAGAGTGAAGTGTGTATTCAAACTTCTTAGATCCAGAGAATCCACTAGACCGCAGAGTCTAGGAACTCAGAGAATCCTCGAAATCACCTGTCGTTGGGCACACAATCACCTTCTACTTTTCAAAACCCTCAACCCGTTATGCTAAAAAAATATTAGTACAGAGAAGCAAGGATCGAATCCCACAGAGATGGATGCGTAAGTAAACATGCAAAGAGATCTGGACACTGTTTTTGGCTGCTGCCACGCATTTTTTTTGGGTTGAGATTATACTACTAGACTTGGGAATGCTCTATCCTAACAGCTAGACCTAGGCAAAAATAACAGAAACATGCATGATGATGACCTGACGAATTTAAGATAACCTTCCAACTAAAACAATTACCAGACCGGGCAAATAACCTCCTAAACTAGTCTAGACAGAGGAAAAACAGAGCGTGGGGACCATTTCCCAAAATAGCAAGGTACGTATGAAAAGCTACAGATTAACTAACTAAAGACTTAACTAACAGTGACTTCATGTTCTCAAAAACCTTAATCACAAAATGCAGAGGAAATATAGAGCAAAACACATAAACGAAACAGAGCAAACCTAATTAAACCGATTAACGCGATCAACTACTGAAACCTAAGCAGATCTATTATCACTAGACGAGGTAAACAAGAAAACAGAAATTAAACATCAAACCATGCATGAAATGAACAAATCTAGTTACAGGATGCTTCATCCACTCCGGATCCAAGCCATTCACCACAAACCACAGCAAATTCCATCTCCGATCAACAGATTTACTCAGATTCGGCCAATTAACAACGATCTCCACGTAACTTCAACTCAACACATCAGATTCATCGCATAAATATCAAAGCAAACAGAAAACAAAGAAATAACATGAAACCAAACCATAACAGTGAATTCCATAGCAAAAGGGTGCAAGATTCAATGGAAATATAACAAAATACGACCGAGCTTCGAACAACGAAGACTCGGGAAATTCGGAAATGTAAATTGAAAGTAGGAAATAGATTGTATCTTCGCCTCCCGTGGAGACGGTGTTACACAACGACTGATGAATTTCTGAACCAAAAACCCCTAATTCGATTTCCCCAAGTGCGTGTGTGCAGAGAACATGAGAAGAGCTGAGCTAAACTAAGAGCTAAAAGAAGATGATTTGTGGATGCCCTCAGGCTTGTTGTGTGCTCTTATTTATAGAAGTGGAGTTGAGCTTCTAGATCCTTCTTTGAATTCTCTATTCTGCCCTTCGTCTAGAATCCTCCTCCTTCTGGTGATTTTCTTCTTCCTTTTGCTCACTTTCTCTGCCAGACTCCTTCTCCAGATGATCCTCTCCTTCTTCCTGGATCTGGCAATTTCTCTACACATCTGGCTTATAAAACCTTGTTAGACCCAGGAAATCACAGAATTTATCCTCATAACCAATGCATGAAATTAGCCTTATCAATATACGTCTGTACAAATTGAATTTTCATTTAATTAAGAGTAAAGATCAAAAATGATCCAGAACATATGACGAAATTATGATTTTGCTCCATAACATTATCTTTTCGAATATAATTAAACAAATCTAGGTTTCTTCCTTTCATTCTCAGCCTCGATGTCAGAAAGCTTCTTCAGTGGCTGACTTGTATTCATTGATGGCAAGAGGCATGAGAGCCAAAATATCAGCTCTCAGGACTGTTGTGGACAATGAAACTGGTTGTCGTATATCAAAGATAGATCAAATTGACATAAATCGGCAATTACAACAGGAGAGGAACTTGGAAGCTGACATACAATACCAACATGATGCAAGTTTAATAGATTTTCTATGAAAGTGCAGGAGAAAGTATAGAAAGATAGATTTAATTTCTCACATTTTTTTTTCCTTGCTCTTTGTTGCACTGTAACTTAATTCTTGGCTGTGACAAGTAGATCTTGGTAGTGACAAGTAGAGTATACATTTATTAATCACGTGTAAGTGTTACATGCTGTAGGAATGCAACATATGAGGCTGAGACGACTGCTCGTATTGCTCATCCTTGAGGGAAATGAATGTTACTTGGTAAATGTGAGTTTTTTGGATGTATATGTGAATATAAGTGCGATGAATGATACTTTGAAAGATGATATATTGTACTCAATAAATAGCGCCACAAACCTATATAATAGAGTGTGCTAGATAATTTTATAAAGAACTGAGAATGAAAATATAATAGAGTTTGCTAGATAGTTATAATAGTGTGCTAGATAATTTTATAAAGAACTCAGAGAATGAAAATATAATAGAGTTTGCTAGATAATTATAATAGAGTGTGCAAGATAATTTTATAAAGTACTAAGAGAATGATATATAGGTCTCAAGAAAAATTTACTCTGTCTGGGAGATGTTGTTTTCATCACATCACTTGAAATTCTTGCCAAAAATGAGAGGAAAAAGTTTTTCTATAATGTGAGGTTGCTATTTATTGATTAATGTTGAAATAAAGTGTATTGCTTTCAGTTATATGGGCTTGTCTACCATATTTTTATAAATGATTATTGAAATATATGTCTTTTATCAACTACTTAATTAACTTTTATATATTTCAAAACTAGTATATTTTTGTTATAATTTTATTCTATTTATAATCAATATTTCATCCGATCATTTTCAAGTTAGTAATCTATTTAGTTTTTCCACATCAATACACTAAAATAAATAAAGCATGAAACAGAAAATAAACTATATAGTACTATTATCTTCTCCCGAGTCCCCTCGTCCTTGTTGTGGCTGCTCCTTCTACCCCCTCGCCTCTGCCGCCCTTCTTCCCCTCCTACACTGCTGCAGATGTCTAATCTCCACTCTTCATTAATGCTCCCCTTCTCAACTGCCGGTTGTTGTCGGTTTCATCTGCCGAAATCTCGCAAGACGCTGCCTTTGTATGCAAGCTCCCATGTTACAAAAAAAAATTAGTGTTTCATAGATTTGTATTTTACAATGTTTTGAATTTGAGGTTTCAATTCACACAAAACTTCTGATGCGTGTTCATTTTTTGTTCATGATTGTTTTGGTATTAAAAAATCCACACTACCCACTGAACAAACGCACACCACTTACTACACACATGATACACTACTCACATACACACTCCCCTCACTACTCACACTTACAACACACATTGCATAAACATACAATACACACAACACACTCACAACACACTCACAACACATAATATTCACACTCCACACTCACACTCACATTGTACACACATAGGACACACATTGTATACATACAACACATACTACATAATACACACTGAACACTCACTTACAATACACCACTTACACACATTGCACACACACAATACACCACACCACTCATTCCACACACATAATGTTAGGGAGATTTAGAATATTGAACAAAACGGATAATCTGAAAGTCATGATGAAATCACTTTCAGATCTAATCAATTTCGGTGGTTCTACCAAAATATTTGATCGGATACAATTCAGAGAAATCAGAACTTTTTATATGTTGATGTTAGAGAAAGAATTTATAGAACCAAAAAGAATCGATAAGATTTAACAAGATGAACCAGTGCATCTGTAGATGAACCAGTGCATCTGTTGAGGGGGAAAACGAAAATAACTGTTTTTCAAAAGGTTTCCGAAATTGCAAACTAGTCCTTTGACTTTCAGAAATTACATTTTCGGATGAATTTCTTACACAGCAACTTCGTTGAAAATAAAAAATTTCCCCAGCCAGGGGCTCTGCCCTTGGACCCCGCTACCCGGGAGCGCTGCCTCCGGACCCCCGTCCATCATAATGAATTCAAATAAGCGTGCACTCCGCACTTCCATACTTATATGATGTATCATTATGATAATACTGATCAATCAAGTTAACCCAATTACACTAAAATATCCAACATTCCTCCCCTATTTTAGTGCAATCCTTGATTAACTAAAACAAGTCATCTCAAACATTCAAACTTTTGCATAAATGAAATATCGTAACGATTGAATTCCACCTTAGTACATTACACATTCCAAATATTCGAATACCCCGGGTGTCTCTAAGGATTGAACCCTGGGAACTCACATTGAATACACGAAGATAATGTACACAAAAGTTTACATACGAATATGTTCTATCTTGACACTATATTTTACTAGCCTATGTCCTTATCCTTCATAAATATGTCGAAACCAAGTCCCAACTTCTTGAAGCGGCTAAACTTCATGTTTATATAGGTAGCTCCTTTATTCTTGCACCTACATTTGCAATTTTTCAAAAGAACTATTAAGAATATATACATTCAACCTTCTTAACTTGTACGTCCGAACACATACCTTGGGACGATTTTCAAATGTGTTCCAATCTCCAAATATTAAGTCTTCCACATTGAATTATGCATCTAGTGTCATACTAAATGGGGGGTATCTTAATATCAGAGATTTGTAGTGGACTTTAATCCCATCCCTATAGCCGATTTATGCACAAGATCTCTACTTAACCCTTTGGTTAAATGATCGGCTAAGTTATCATGAGTTCTCACAAACTCCACAGATATCACACCATCCATAATAAGTACACGAATCATGCTATGTCTAACACCTAAGTGTCTTGACTTTCCATTATACACTTGACTATATGCCTTAGCCAAGGTAGTTGCACTATCACATCTGATAGATATAGGTGATATCGGTTTAGGCCACAATGGAATTTCATATATTAGATTTCTTAGCCATTCAGCCTCTTTACCAGCTGCTGCCAATGCCACAAACTCCGATCCCATTGTTGAATTCGTGATACAAGTTTGTTTCTTTGATGTCCAACATATAGCACCACCTCCAAGACGGAATACCCAACTACTTGTGGAAGAATGATCTTTCATATTGGTGATCCAACTTGCATCCGAATAACCTTGAAGAACAGAAGGAAATCCAGAATAAGTCAACCTATAATCCATGGTTCCTTTTAAGTATTTAAATACTCGATTCATTGCTTGCCAATGGATTAAACTTGGATTATGAGTATATCGACTCAATTTTCCAACTGCAAAGGCTATATCGGGTCTAGTACTAATCATAGCATACATTAGTGATCCAATAGCCTTTGAATATTCAAGCTGATTCACAGTAACTCCTTTATTTGGCACGAGTTTTGCACTAGGATCAAAAGGAGTCTTAACTGAAGAACAATCTTTGAAGTTAAACTTTTCCAACACTTTCTCAATATAATGTGATTGAGAAATGGAAATTCCTTGTTCTCCATGTGTGATCTTAATTCCAAGAATCACATCAGTCTTCCCCATGTCTTTTATCTCAAACTTAGATGACAAAAATTCCTTTATTTTATCAACTTGATCTTGGTCAATACCAAAGATAAACATGTCATCCACATATAGGCAAATGATAACCCCTTTACCGGTAGCATCAAATTTGCTATATACACACTTGTCTGCTTGGTTTAATACAAAACCATTCGACAACACCACATCATCAAACTTCTGATGCCATTACTTGGGGGCTTGCTTTAGTCCATAAAGAGATTTTACTAACTTACAGATCTTATGTTCATTACCAGGCATGACAAAGCCTTCTGGTTGTTTGATATAAATCTCTTCATTTAATTCACTATTCAAGAAGGCAGTCTTAACATTCATTTGGTGAATTACAAGATTATGTATAGCAGCAAGTGCTAACAATAATCTAATTGTGGAAATCCTAGCAACATGAGCATAGGTGTCAAAATAATCAATTCCTTCCTTTTGTCTAAAGCCTTGAATAACCAATGGCTTTACATTTGTCTATGCTTCCATCTACCTTCATCTTCGTTTTGAAGATCCATTTACTATTCAAAGCTTCACAGCCAGGTGGTAAATCAGTCAGTTTCCAAGTACCATTTTGGATTATAGAATCCATCTCCTCTTGGATTGCCTCTTTCCAAAATGCAGAATCCCTTGAAGCCATAGCTTCTTTGTAGGTCCTTGGATCATCACCAATAGTAAAGCAATATTGGTATTGAAAATTAATTTCATTTCTTGATCCTTCTAATAAGTACAATTGGAAATCATTTCCAAAAGACTTAGCTTTTCTTGCTCTACCACTTCTCCTAGCATTAGGAGGTGTATCAATCACTTTTTCAGTTACACCAGAGTTACTAGACCTTGCAATCATGTCTCCAGGTTTAGATATAAACGTGAATCTATCCTTATTACCAAAATCAGCATCCCTTGACTCAATAATAGAGTGCACGGATACATAGTCATTGGGTTCTATGACATAGAACCTATAACAAGCAGAATTTTCAGAATAGCCAAGAAACACACAATCTATACCTCTTTGACCTATGGTTTTCATTTTACGGTCAGTTAGTCTTACCACATCTCGACAACCCCAAACTCTGAGATAACTCAGTTTTGGTGGTTTCTTATGCCAAAGTTCATAAGGGGTTATCTTGTTCCTTTTATTAGGAACTCTATTCAACAAATAACAGGCTGTTAACATAGCCTCACCCCAAAATCCTTCACTTAGGCCAGAATAGCACAACATTGAATTAATCATTTCTTTCAACGTTCTATTCTTTCTTTCAGCTACACCATTTTGTTGTGGTGTACATGGAGCAGTCGTCTGATGTATTATACCAGTAGATTCAAAATATGCTGGATCATAATACTCACCTTCCCTATCAGTGCGAAGAACTTTAATCTTCACACCATGATGAAGCTCTACACTTTTTTTAAAGATTTTAAATTTATTAAGAGCTTCATCTTTTGTATGGCATAAATAGACACAGCAAAATCTAGTAGCATAATCAATAAAAGTAACTACATACTTTTTATTACCAAGTGATGGAGTCGAATGAAAATCACACAAATCACTGTGTATAAATTCTAATACCTTAGTAACTTTATTGACATTCTTATTGAAAGGTTGTCTAGTTATTTTAGTTAACATGCAAGTTTTACACTTTTCATTGTTCAACTCAAATGTTGGTATTAAACTCATTTTCGACATATCTTTCAATTTCTTGTAATGTACATGTCCAAGTCTAGCATGCCACAATTCTGATTTACTAGCATGATTACTAAAACTAGTAGAAGTCATGCAAACAGAATTATTAACAAAAGAAACATCTAGATTCAACTTAAACATACCACATAGATAACCGAATCCAATAAAATTATCATGCCTTGACAGAATGTATTTGTTACTTTGTAACACTTGTTTATAACCACAATTATTCAACACAATACCAGAAACTAAATTCTTACGAATACTAGGTACATATACAACATTATCTAACACTAAGGAATTTCCAGAAGTAAATACTAGGCTAACAGATCTTATTCCTTTGATTGGTTCAGTTGCAACGTTGCCCATCTTCAATGAAGATCCATCTTCAATTGGTTTAAAATCCTTGAACCATTGACGATCCTTGCATACATGACATGTTGCACCCGAATCAATCCACCATGAAAGATCATCATCTTGCACATAAAATGCTTCAGAGATTATTGATGCATAATAATTCTCAACAGAATGATCATTAGGTACAGAAAACGAACCTGATTGCTTTTCAGGATCCTTGGATCCACTTGAACCAGCCTCGTTTTCCCCTTTTCCTCCACCCTTTCCAGACTTACAATCCTTCTTGAAGTGCTCGGATTTGCCACACTTCCAGCAAGTCAGTTTAGGCTTCTTATTCCCATCCTTACTGTTATTCCCTTGAAACTTTCGTTTCCCTTGAAACATACGTTTCTCTTTACCAGCCTTTGAGGATTCACCCCCTTCCACCATGTTCACAGAAGAACCAACCATGTTTCTAGCATTACCAACATAGCCCTTTTCCATATCACGTATGGACTGTTCAATTTGGAAATCACTTCCAAGTTCGACCAAATTCAACTCCTCATTTCTATGTTTCAGATTATTTTTAAAATCCTTCCAAGAGGGTGACAGTTTACCAATAATACTAGAGACATAAATGAATTCATCCATTTTCATATCATATTACGAAAACTGTCCCAATACCCTCAACAATTCGTTGTATTGTTCCATGACAGGCCTCGAATCAACCATTTTATAGTTAATAAAGTTACCAACAAGAAATTTCTTGCTAGAGGCATCTTCTGCCATATATTTGGCTTCGAGGGAATCCCACAATTCCTTAGCAGACTCAACATTTTGATACACATCAAATAGAGAATCAGACATACCGTTTAAGATGTGACCACGACATATGTAGTCATCGTTCTCCCACTTCATCCGCCTCCTCGTCTGTTCCAGAGTTTCATTTTCAACAGCCTCGGGCATGGGAGTACTCAGAACGTACACGACCTTGAGATTCGTCAGCATGAAATGCATCTTCTTTTGCCAGCGTCTGAAATCTTGGCTAGCAAATTTATCCAACTTCGCGAAACCTTTCGTTCCTTCCTTCACCGTTTCCTTGTTCGACATTTTCAGATTGATTTGATCTTTGTTAGGGAGATTTAGAATATTGAACAAAACGGATAATCTGAAAGTCGTGATGAAATCACTTTCAGATCAAATCAATTTCGGTGGTTCTATCAAAATATTTGATCGGATACAATTCAGAGAAATCAGAACTTTTTATATGTTGATGTTAGAGAAAGAATTTATAGAACCAAAAAGAATTGATCAGATTTAACAAGATGAACCAGTGCATCTATTGAGGGGGAAAATCGAAAATAACTGTTTTTCAAAAGGTTTCCGAAATTGCAAACTAGTCCTTTGACTTTCAGAAATTATATTTTCGGATGAATTTCTTACACAGCAACTTCGTTGGAAATAAAAAATTTCCCCAGCCAGGGGCTCTGCCCCTTGGACCCATAATGAATTCAAATAAGCGTGCACTCTGCACTTCTATACTTATATGATGTATCATTATGATAATACTGATCAATCAAGTTAACCCAATTACACTAAAATATCCAACACACAATACACTACACTCACACACATTGAACACACATACCACACACATTGCATACATATAACAGTATAACACATACTACACACTTCACACTCACTTACAATACACCACTTGCACACACATTACAAGCATTGCACATGCACAATACACCACACCACACCACACATCAGTGGCGGATCCAAAATTTTAAACATGGGTGTGCGAATTGTTTTTCGACGACTTAGATTTTCAATATTCAAATAAATTTTTTTGTTCTTTTTGTTATATTTTCACAATTATAATCTTTTCCTTCATTTTTTTATGGTTAGTTGACTTTATGAATGCAAGATTTTCCAAAATGATTAATTCATCCATTATATAGGATAGATTCTGTATTAAGATTTTAATTTATTTAGTTTAATTTTTTTTACAAGTATGAAAAAGTCGTAGTACTATGTACATATCTGTTTAAAACAGAGTAATGAAACCAAATATTAATGAAAACCAAATTAAAGATATTTCATACAGTATCTTTTAAATTTCAGCTATATGAATATTAATCAAAGAAAACAAAATCAAATGAGTAATGAAACCAAATATTAATGAAAACCAAATTAATACAGTATCTTTTAAATTTCAGCTATATGAATATTAATCAAAGAAAACAAAATCAAATTGAAAAGACAAATGAAGTCAGAGTACAAATGAAAACGAAACATAAATTGAAAGAACAAGTCAAATTAGTGTATCGATGAAACAAATTTATTAAAAATAATGAAATTAAATGTCAGTGAAAATATAACTAAAATTAGAAAGAATAATTGGGTATCAATAAAATAGGCTGATAAGTGATAAATGACGCCAATGAATTCTCTCAAAAATTAAAATGGACCAATAAGGCTCGAACCGTGGTCTTTCTAAGATAAACTGTCTTTCTACCAATAGGCTACTTACGACAAGTTTTTACACCTGGAGATTTTGGGGTTAATACCCTTGTTACAGTGTGCGTCCGCCGCTGCAACACATTCCACGTACAATACACTACACCACACCACACCACACCACATATTCCACACACAATACACTACACCAGACCCACACTCCACATACGCAATACACTACACCACTCCCACACACACAACACACAACACACAACACACATTGCACACACATACTACACCTTGCATACATACAAGTACAACACATACTATACACACACAATCACCACACACGCACATATAATTTTTTATATTTCATTCAATTGCTATTATTTGTAGTTTTTAAGCATAGGAATGTAATTAAGGGATAACAATTCCATTCCATTTGTATTCATTGCAATTTGCACTTACGAAATATAAGAATGGAATTAAATATCCATTCAACTTCATTATATTAAGAAGCCTCTAAATCTTTTTTTCTCTCTTACCCAAAATCAGCCCCAACGGAACCTCCACCAATACCTATCGCCTACCGGCCTCCAGTACCCCTTGCCTTCATTCAAATATGTCTATACCGTCTAGTGCAGCCAAATCCCCGTTTAGCATGAGTCATTTTCCTTTATAGCAAAAAATAGTTCATTTCTTCTCTCTTAATTTATTCTCTTACCTAATTTAGTCTCTATTCATATCTATTTTTGTGGGATGGAGTGAGTATGTTTTCCACTAGGTTGCAATTTTCTTCACTTAGTCTTTGCTGAGAGTTGTATATTAAATTGTGCAATTCCTACACAATAACTTGATATATTGAATATGAGTGTATTACTTGCTTGAATATTGAAAATGAGTGTATATGTACTTCCTACTTGGCTGTTCCTTGTTTGCCAGAAGCTTATTAAAGTCAAAGAATGAGTTTATTTTTTGCTTTTATATGTTTTCCTTGACAACATTTATATGCTTTAGGATGGTGACATTTATGGAGCTGACACACAAGCCATTGAAGGCCTCATTGTTGCTGGTACGGCTGCTGATACAGAAGCTGTTACAGGTAAAAATTAATTAGAACATTTCCAAGGGGGAAAGGTAAATTGAAAATGTGTTGTTTTCATTTACCTTCTCAAATAGGTAATAATTACCTTCTCAAAAAGTAATGGATTCCGAGAAAAGAAGGTGAATTAAAAAAGGCAAACAAAAACAGCTTAGTTTTTACCTTTTGTACCAAGAAGAAGTAAAGATGCATTCTCAAAACGACTTTATGTACTAATATTGTGTCATTGTTTGTTTAAATTTCTCTATATGATGAGTTCATTGATTTATACTCCCTCAGTCCCATAAAAATATGGACATGTGACATGGCACTGAAATTGAGACAAATTGGTAAAGTAAGTGAGAGGAGAATAAAATATTCATATTTTTATGGGACGGAAGAAAATTGATAGTGTATATATTTTTATCGGAAGAATCAAGTATCCTTTTCAAAGATGTTAAGGATTGTGGAAGGATTGTTGATCTGGTGACCTGAGATGTGGCCGCCGCTTTGGTGGTTGTCCCAGGACAAGATTTGTTACATTGTTTTGTATATTATCTATAGAATGTAAAATGACAAATTAACCTTGAATATGTCACATATGTAACTATGTCCAGTTCTCAGTATCGGTAATGATTATTTCTCCTCTAGCACATTATATATAACTAGTATCACACCCGTGCTTTGCACGATCTATTCGATTTTCCTCATATTTATTTTACACCGAGAAATAATTCTTGAAATGATAAACATATCATCATACGAAATCTAAAAGCATAAAATATATACTAAAAATTCATTATATAAATATATAAAATCAAATAACATTTGAAATCAACAAATTTGTAAAAATATATTGCTTAGCGAATTCAATAAAAAATTTATCAATAAAATAAAATGATCAACTGATTGGAATCAATAAAAAAGTTTACTACTCCCTCCGTCCCCGATTAAGAGTCACACTTGCATTTCTGCACTCGTTTTGTAAAAATAATAATAAATAGTTAAAGTCGATAAATAGTTAAATAAAATAGAAAATAAGATAGAGAAGAGTCTTCTTTACATTATTCTCTCTCTTACTTTACCATTTTTCCACTTTAACTATTTATTATCATTTTTACAAAACGAGTGCAGAAATGCAAATGTGACTCTTAATTGGGGACGGAGGGAGTACTATTTATTAAGAATTAATATGCATCGATCTTCTCTTCTATTCCAATATGCCTTCATCTTACTTCTAATCTCTCCCAACCTTTTCTATATGCTTGTCTCTATCTCCAATAGCCTCCTTTTCTGTTCATCATCTCCAACACTTTCATCGCCCTATGTCGATGTCATCTTCTCCATCATGTCGGATTGAATCCAGCTATATAAGAACTTCAAACAAAAAATAACAAAACTCGTCTTCTATAACCCTTTCATTAACACACAACAATGACAATTGATTTGTCCTCCGGCTTGGCCACCTTTTTAGAGAATGACATTTTGGGATTGATATTTATATAGTTTTGTTAGTGTTTGGCATTCTTCTTAAATGAATGATTTTTAGTGAGTGTTATTGTCATTTATTAAAAATTAAAGCGATGATGAATGTTTCATTATTTTGCTATACTAAATCGTGTGATGACAATAGGAGCTTCTTTCCAACTAATGCGTTCTTTCCAACTAATGCGTTTTTTTTTTCCAATTAATATGTTTTTTAATTTTTATTTTAATTTGATGGTGGAACCAATAATTATTTGTAACTGTAGGCTGTAGCATTAATTTTAGTTTGCAGCTTTTTTTTTTTTTTTCTTTAAATATAGCAATGCAATAAGATGCTAAATAATTACGACTGGCGGGTACATCAAAGAGGTCCATAACTAATAATTATTTAAAATCTTGCCTCAAATTTATATATATTTAAAATATAATCAAAATTCGCCTTTTATAATATACTAGTGTTAACCCACGTGCGATGCACATAATAATTCAGATCTATTTAGCGGATTATTTAGACAAATTCTATTCGCGTAATTATCACATGTATCATGCTCATAACTCAAATAAAACATGCTTTAAATTAATTGAAACCTAAAACATGCTTTTCTACGGTTTAGCCATTATACCTTGATGATTCTCCAAAGAATCGAAGATAGCTAGCGCCTTCTCCACGTGAAGATCTTTAGTACAAAACCACGGATCTTCTGTCTGGTTCCCGGACTGTAAACTGATATCAGGGTGGGCTGATCTCACCAGTGCACTAGGACTTAAATAGAGAAGACAGAAATCCTTTCCCACGGAGGAGAAAAATTCGACCACTACTAGGAGTAGAGGGGGCCGAAAATTTTGAGTAAAATACAAGTGTATTTTCTGTCTCCTTTATTCTCCTATTTATAATAAGTCACATATTGGGCCCAGACAGGGATCTATGGAAGGCTTTGGATATGGGCTCCTCCAATTAGCTTTTTACTAATTAAATTAAACCCAATTTAATATAAGCTTAAAATTGGAATATTACGAGCAGCCACTACAGAAGTAATATTGCACTCCCCATCCAAATCCGAAATTACAAGTACTTCGGGTTTCCATTACTTTATATTTATTTCCCGCGCTTAAGATAGAAACATCCATTAATTAATTATTGTCTGCTATGGACTTAATTAATTAATATCTTATTTATTCCAAGAGAGGACTCAGCAAGAAAATCTTATTTATTATTCATAGAGTAATTAAACTCCAACTAGCTAGGTTCCGAATAATAAAACCTTATTTCAAGCTTCTCTTGAGGATGTTATCAAACGAGACTCACCTCGCGCACGATTCAACATAATAGCAATCCTAGCACCGCTAGATATTAATCACCACTACCCAATATACCAGGCTTATTGGGTTGCGAAAAACCCGCACCATTTGGTAAGTCAAAGTAGTGCATAATCAATACCGTATGCTCAATGCTAACGTACATTGATTGAGAAATAATTTACGAGACCTCGTCTTTCAGTAGATAGCATAAAGACTGTCTCGCTGTTAGATCCATTCAGTGCTATACCACACCAACGTCATCTTATTTCAGTAAGGCTTAGAAATAATCGGACTGACATTGCAACCTTTCACGATAGGTAGTCTAAGCCTATCTAGGTTGTGAAATTATTCTTTTTCTTTGTTTAGAACTGACCGTGTTACCTTAAAGTGAACGACGCCCACAACCGGTCTACTAAAACAAAGACTTAGACTTTGTTAAGTTACTTATACATTTAAATATGCAATAAACATCCATTAAATGTAAAACATAACAACATTATGACAAAAATAATCTGTTTATTCCTTTGGAAAATAA
The DNA here is from genome assembly GCF_023119035.1 of Salvia hispanica. Lineage (NCBI taxonomy): Eukaryota > Viridiplantae > Streptophyta > Magnoliopsida > Lamiales > Lamiaceae > Salvia > Salvia hispanica. The sequence continues at coordinate 23,827,651 of NC_062968.1, read as the reverse complement.
AATAAGAGTTTTAACAGTATTCAATCACTCGAAAGGTGATTTCTAGTATACAAACTCTATAAAGTAAAAAAGAGAATAATATAGATAAGATTCTTCTCTATATTATTCTCTTTTTTACTTTATTATTTCTCCACTTTACTGTTTATTCAGTTGGAAAATAAAATAAGAGTTTTAACAGTATTCAATCACTCGAAAGGTGATTTCTAGTATACAAACTCTAACAGTTTTTACATTAAAACACAACCCAATATATTTATAAGCCAAAAAAAGTGATTAGGATCATTTCCCAAAACATTACACTTCTCATTTAAAAATAGAGAAGCCTTTACAACCCGGTTATGCACATTTACACACAAATGAAAGAAAACAAATCGATCTTAATCATCTTCGGAATGATGCACAATATAGAGAAGAATCTTATCTACATTATTCTCTTTTTTACTTTATTATTTCTCCACTTTAACTATTTATTATCATTTTTACAAAACGAGTACAGAAAAGTCAATGGGACTGCTAAAGCGGGACGGAGGGAGTAATAATGTGTTTTATATTTATGTTCAATCGGAGCCTTTTAGTTCTAGGAGTAATAGCTAAAATAACTATGCATACGTTTAATACTTGGAGACTTTTGGTCTTTTATATTCTTATAATTAAATATTATCTTAATTAATACTGATGAAAAGTTTTTATATGAATTTAAATATAATTTCAATGGCATTCTTGTTAATTTTTCCAAAACTTCCTTTTTATATATGTATATATAGGGTCTTGTTAGGTTGAGATTTATCAACCTAATTGAGAATTGAGATGTAATCCAGTTACTCATCCAGAATATTTGTGAAAT